>NC_084627.1:18683523-19008523 GCF_033978795.1 Nerophis ophidion
AAGCCTCCTCCTGCGCACAAACAAAGTGCACCTCCTTCCTCCTGTTGTACAACAGCGACAGTGAGAGGATCAGCGCTACTTCAGAGGGATCATTTGTTCCCCGGCATCTGGCTGCACCCCAGCTTTATTTTCCTTACACCGCTTTAATTGCCTTTCAACGAGGTGCCGCACTGACACACAACCCCATGAGACCGCCTCTTTAAAAAGATCCACAAACATGTAGCACACGTGCTGAAATACGTAAATATGAGCTTTTAGAACAAGGGAGAAAAATGTGTTGACTTAGAAAGGTGGCGTCTTCCTGTTGGTTAGTAAAAGAAGATACAATGAAGGCATGTTTACATTTGATTTGGTTCACTCTGACTCACTTTAGGCAGGAAAGCGCCTACTTGCTCTGTGTTTGTTTAGTTGTGCCTGTGACGACAACCGCGGGGAGGAAGCGAACCTCGCCTATAAACCTTTTGGTATCCCGCCTCAGTCCAAACCAAGCGATGACTGATCAGTTTTATGTTTGCATTTATTTGATTGTGGTCTTTTAAGTGGTGGCAACGTCTTCCAGGTTCCTCTCTTAAACTAATACAGCTTACAGTTTGGGTGATTTAAGGCAGTGGTTCTCAACCTTTTTTCAGTGATGTACCCCCTATGAACATTTTTTTAATTCAAGTACCCCCTAATCAGAGCAAAGCATTTTTGGTTGAAAAAAAGAGACAAAGAAGTAAAATAAAGCACTATGTCATCAGTTTCTGATTTATTAAATTGTATAACCGTGCAAAATATTGCTAATTTGTAGTGGTCTTTCTTGAAGTATTGTGAAAAAAAGATAAAAAATAACTAAAAACTTGTTGAAAAATAAACAAGTGATTCAATTATAAATAAAGATTTCTACACATAGAAGTAATCATCAACTTAAAGTGCCCTCGTTGGGGATTGTAATAGAGATCCATCTGGATTCATCAACTTAATTCTAAACATTTTTTCACAAAAAATAAATCTTTAACATCAATATTTATGGAACATGTCCACAAAAAAATCTAGCTGTCAACACTGAATATTGCATTGTAGCATTTCTTTACACAGTTTATGAACTTACATTCATATTTTGTTGAAGTAATATTCAATAAATATATTTATAAAGGATTTTTGAATTGTTGCTATTTTTAGAATAACATTTTTTTTTTAAATCTCACGTACCCCTTGGCATACCTTCAAGTACACCCAGGGATAAGCATACCCCCATTTGAGAACCACTGAGTTAAGGTATGTTTACAAATGTGCCAAAACATCATATTATGCATGCTAAGCCAGTAGATGGCAGGTGTCAAACAAAATTTGATTATACTATTACTATGGACGTCATTCACAAAATGTTTACTTTGTATCAGGCACTAAAACGCACAATTTTGATCCGTCGGTTAAAAAAAATCAATATTTTTTTTAAATGTTTCATATTTTTTGGGATACAATTTGTCTATAATAAGCTTTAAGCATTTAATCACTGCCTTTTTATACCACGTTTTATTTTATTTATTTAAAAGCTTGACAGATATCAACCTTGCAATATATTATTCACTTTTTTGGTTTGTTTAGTTGGGGTGTCCTGATCTGATATTGATATCAGCAAAAATAAAAAAAGTATCTGTCATGCAGTGTATTTACTTGTGCAAAAGTAGGACAGCCTGATAAAATCTAAATGTCCTCCAATAAGCATATGCTTGGTCTTTTCTTGTACTCTTGTAAAGTTTTTTTTTTACAAAAAGTAAACATGGTAGGCTACGAGGAGCGAGCAGCTGCACAACAGCTAAGCAGACAATAGTACACAAGCTAGACATACATAAAACATGTCCTTAAATGAACAATATTGCAGTCTAAAAAATATTTGTAAATACAAACAAGTATCAAATTATTAAATTACTTACATGTACAAAGTGTAGAAGGGAACAGCGTATATTAGTACCTAAGTATCCAGTAGCAAACGTGTCTGCATCATGAACTTAATAAATTATTGTGACCACGAGGTGTCGCCATCAACAAATGTATAATAGGCCAATAATAAATAGAATAGTTTAAGAAATGTCCGATAATGGCTCTTTTGCCAATATCCGATATTCCGGTATTGTCCAACTCTTAATTACTGATACCGATATATACAGTCGTGGACTTAACACATTATCATGCCTAATTTTGTTGTGATGCCCCGCTGGATGCATTAAACAATGTAACAAGGTTTTCCGAAATAAATCAACTCAAGTTATGGAAAAAAATGCCAACATGGCACTGCCATATTTATTATTGAAGTCACAAAGTGCATTATTTTTTTAAACATGCCTCAAAACAGCATCTTGGAATTTGGGATATGTTCTCCCTGAGAGAGCATGAAGTAGTTGAGGTGAGCGGGGTTGTGGGGGGCGGGGTTAGTGCTGCAAGTGGTTCTGGGTATTTGTTCTGTTGTGTTTATGTTGTGTTACGGTGCTGATGTTCTCCTGAAATGTGTTTGTCATTCTTGTTTGGTGTGGGTTCACAGTGTGGCGCATATTTGTAACAGTGTTAAAGTTGTTTTTATGCCCACCCTCAGTGTGACCTTTATGGCTGTTGACCAAATATGCCTTGCATTCACTTGTGTGTGTGAAAAGTCGTAGATATTATGTGAATGGGCCTTTAGGGTTTATTGGCGCTCTATCTCCATGTACACAGCGCCGTTTTTGAAAAAGTCATAAATTTTACATTTTTTTAAAACCGATACCGATAATTTTGAAACTGATACCGATAATTTCCGATATTACATTTTAAAGCATTTATCGGACGATAATATCGGCCTGACATCTCTAGTTAGTATTCGTCGTATACTATATATTGCTCTGGATAATTTTACTTCAAAGCCTTTTGTAACATTCTACACTACAGAATAACACAAGCATGTGGTATGAGTTGTGCTGATATCGTATCGGACTAACATTGCTATTGACCAATACTCACATCTCAAATATCGTTACGTTATCGGAAGTGAAAAAGTTGTATCTATCAGCAAGCTTGCTTGTTACGCAAAAGTGACTTCAGAATTTTGCAAAACTTTGAGCAAGTCTGGGGGATATCCCAACGAATAAAATGCATTTTGATTAGAAGGTGTATAATCAATGTAAAAAAAAAAATTTTGGTGCATTTTTCAACATTTTCCAGAATTTCTCTGAATAAAAACCAGACATGCGGAGAAAGTGGTCAACCATGAAAGTCTGCCATTTAATGCTGATCCTAATTTAGATTTTTGAGCCGGCTGAGTTGTGTTCTGTAAGTTGATCTGTTGTATCACTTTACCAGCAGAGGATCAATGACAACAACAAAGAGGGAGAGGACATGTTGGAAAGTCATCTGTGAATACTCAACATTTTTGTTCTGTCTGCCAAACAAACCAAACTAACGTTACGTCTCTATTTAGGTCATTCCTGCGTCCACCGATTGTTTGACAAGAGCTAGACCCCGCTGTCTACATTCCCCACACCTCCTCAAGCTCAAGGTCCAATATTTCTCACTTCCTCCAACAGCAGAAAAACACCAGAAGTTTAGTCACTTGACAACTTTCAAAATAGCAGAAACATATTTCACGACGATGTTAAGAAAACATCAGCTATAGAGATAGGAAAAACTATGTCAATGTGGAATTTGCTGATGTTGATAACGATTACTTTGATGCTAGTTTGTAAGAACAAATTAATAAATACCAGTATGGGTGCTGAAAAGAATGTATTCACATCCAAATTGCAATTTTTACGTATTAAGATTCTAAATCGATTCATAATTTTCTCGTTTATACATGTTAAATGGTTCCAGAGTTTACCCTGCCTTCCGCCTGTGTGCAGCTGGGATAGGCTCCAGCACCCCCCACGACCGTTTAAGGGACAAGCGGTAGAAAATGGATGGATGGATGGATGGGTTCCAAACATTTCCCAAACTAGGAATCAGAGGTTACGAATAAAAAATATCAGAGCTTGAGCAAAAAATACCTGTTTATGACCTAAATATGTTTTTCAACATTATGAGAGCTCTCAAGACATAAAATACCACACTTTAGTCACCTTTACACTCTTTTAATTTTGGCCAATCAGCGGCCACGATACTAAACAGTGCTTTCTGATTAATCTCCCGTGGGCAATACTACTGTATTATTTATAATTTTAGTTTATTTAGCCTTATTTGCTTGAAAATGTTTAATTTAGGACCCCAGAATTGTAGAATATGCTTTAAAAAATCTGCGGTGTCGAAGATGAAATATTTGAAGTGCGATGTGGCGAGCGACGACTGTACGTCATATGTCAGCGTGCAACAAGAGATTATGTGACCTGTTTTAAAAAGTTTTTGGTTATAATTCTTACACCTAATAATAAATTGCAAGAATCGCGTTGAATCGAATTGTCACACCAAGAATCGGAATCCAATGGACTGGCGAGTTGTGGTAAGATTCATATATCCACGTCACAGCCTATTTTAGCAATACATTTAGCTAAGCAACTGTGCTCCCTGGTGGCTTTAAAGGCGAACATTATCACCAAACCTATGCAAGCGTCAATATATACCTTGATGTTGCAGAAACTCTAAATGGGTGAATTTTGGCGAATTAAACGCCTTTCTGTTTATCGCTCTGGAGGGGATGACGTCAAAATGTGACGTCGCCGAGGTAATACAGCCGCCATTTTCATTTTCAACCCATTGTAAACATTGGGTCTCAGCTCTGTTATTTTCCGTTTTTTCGACAATTTTTTGGAACTTTGGAGACATCATGCCTCGTCGGTGTGTTGTCGGAGGGTGTAACAACACTAATAGGGAGGGATTCAAGTTGCACCACTGGCCCGAAGATGCGAAAGTGTCTGCCGCCAGACCCCCATTGAATGTGCCAGAGTGTCTCCACATTTTACCGGCGATGCTAAGACAGACATGGCACAGAGATGTATGGATAACCTGCAGATGCATTTGCAACGATTAAGTGAACAAAATCACAAAAGTGAGTTTTGTTAATGTTGTTGACTTATGTGCTAATCAGACATATTTGGTCTCGGCATGACTGCCAGCTAATCTATGCTAACATGCTACGCTAATCGATGCTAACATGCTATTTACGCTAGCTGTATGTACATTTGAAACTGGATACCCACATTTAATGTGAAACAAACACTTACAGATCGACGGATTTAAGTTGCTCCAGTGTCACAAGATGCGAAAGTCCTGATCGTTTGGTCTGCACATTTTACCGGCGATGCTAATAAGGCAGCCATGCTATGGGCCACTTCATTAGGTACACCCATGCTATGGCCGAATAGCGTCAATAGCTATTCGCTCAATATCTTCAATTTCTTCTTCAATTTCGTTTTCGCTATCTGCCTCCATACTCCGACCATCTGTTTCAATACATGCGTAATCTGTTGAATCGCTTAAGCCGCTGAAATCCGAGTCTGAATCCGAGCTAATGTCGCTATATCTTGCTGTGGTAACCGCCATGTTGTTTGTATTGGCAGCCCTGTATGACGTCACAGGGAAATGGACAGTCGCATCGCAAATAGTGAAAATCAAGAACTTTAAAGCTTTTTTTAGGGATATTCCGGGAGGTGTAAAATTTTGAAAAAAACTTAGAAAAATAAATCAAGCCTCTGGGAACTGATTTTTATTGTTTTAACCCTTTTGAAATTGTGATAATGTTCCCCTTTAAGCACAATAGGTGATTTAAGGGGGAACTGCACTTTTTGGGGGAAGTTTGTCTATCGTTCACAATCATAATGAAAGACATGACGTCGGATGTATGCCTTGTAACTCGTAAATAAAGGTAAATGAAAGTCTGCTTACAACAGCGCCAATGTGATGTCCTCTATTCCGCCCAAAACCCCCAATAAATAACTATCCAAAATGTGCCACCAATTCTCTATTTTTATTTTGTGACCTAAATGTTAAGCAAGTATTAGTGATATTGATATTATGAGCCATAACACAGACAAACTATTTATAGCGATGCCATGATCCCAAACTTGCGTGGCAATGTTGTCATGGTTGACTGGGGAGCTGCTTCCTCGCTTCTTTGCTCGTGGAAGTCTATTTCAGATCATAAATAATGCCTTTCACCTGGACAGTAGAAGCTTGAGGATGTGTTCCGGCGAGTTGGTCCGCCCACCTTTTCTTCGCTAGGATTGTCAGTCTTTATTCCTCTAAACGGGACTGTAACAATATTCCATCAGTCGGCATCCTAATAACAGCAGACTTTGTACAGTAGGTGATGTTTTATCATGTTTGTTGGCTCTCATGAAGTCTGCAGTGTCGTACTCAGTTATGTTGTTAACAAAGAAAAAAGCAAATGCGCTGCGTTTTTTAAATTATTGCGGGGTGCATGCCTAAAATGAGCAAAATAGGTAAATATTACGGTAAATATTATCATAAATGTGCCCGTGACTACTATACACACATACTTATATAATATATATAAAACCTTAATGGAGGTGTTTTTTTTAGGGCTTTATAGGCAGGATAGAGCGACTCAAATTGGCTCCATTGTAAGCAAACTTTTGATCGCGTTTATTTACTATTTAGAATGCATAAAAAAAGAAAAGCATGTGTTCTTGTGTTACATAAGGAATGTGAATGATTGGCAAAATTCCCCCAAAATTGCAGTTCCCCTATAAAAATTGGAATATAATTTGTGGAGTGGGTTCCGATTCAATGTGGTGCTACTAAACATGATAAAGATAAGATGACACAAAAACCCACACAGTAAAGACATTTTTTTTAAACAAAAAAATATAATGTTTTGACTTTTTTCTTTCTTTCAGTAGCCTACAAAGATGTCACAAAATGAACTGCTAAAAACACAATCTCAATCACCATATATAATACCTGCATTACCTTACACCAGGGGTGTCCAAACTTTTTCCACTTAGGGCCGCAGACTGAATAATCAAAGCAAACGGGGGCCATTTTGACATTTTTTTATTTTAAAAACCAATACAATATATGTGTAACCAATATACATTTAGGCCTCTACTCAGGCTTGATCCCGGGGACCCCAAAGGGTTTTGGTTAAAAAAATATTAAAAATGTGTCATTATTCAGTATTATTTTGTTTTATTATTATTCAAGTTTTAAATCTCCAGATCAACATTAAGTCCATCTGTCAATATAATGATTTTAAAGATTTAAGTTGTATGCTCTTTTTGTCAGAGGAAACCGTGTTTTTAGATTGAAAAAAAAACACAAAATATGCAATATTATCACCCAATATTTTTTTCAAGTGGAATATTTGATATTATATAATAATTGGAGCCTTAAAAAAGTCAATAACTAATAACACCATTGAGTTTAATTCATTATTATTTTTTGAGCAATGACACTTAAAAAAAAATCACACTGAAATTATTGGGGATCCAAAAGGGTCCTCCTACTCATTAAAGTGTTAAAAAATAAATTATACATTTTTTTACTGTTTACTTTTAAGAAAATAATCTCGAGATCAACTTCAGATCTATCCGTAAATTATAAGTTTTATTGTTGTTTCTGTTTTTTGTTTGTTCGTTTTAGGCCTTTCTTTAAAAAAAAAAAACAGCTCAGTTTTTTATATAACAAACAAAAAATATGCAACATATTCCCCCAAAAATATCTCAAAGTGGAACATTTTACGTGACGTAATTGGAGCCTTGAATAGGTCAACAATTCATAATGACATTGATTTTGATTCATTATTATTTTTTAAAGAAAGAAAAAGCCTGCATGGCAGCTTTAGAGTAAACATTGCAACATTTTCTTGTTACATTTCACCCGTTTGCTCCTTTATATCACTTTTAAAAAAAAAAAAAAATTTCAATCGTATTTTAAAAATTACCTGCGGGCCGCAAATGGCCCCGGGCCGCACTTTGGACACACCTGCCTTACACAAATACCATCCTTATTTATGTATCACACACACATCAACAAAGGGTTACCAAAAGGCGGTTCTTTTGTGATGTCTCCCAACTACTGGTCTGTAATGCATATAACACAGTACTTGGACAGTTTTTTACAAGTGCTAAAAAATAAGTTCCCATTTTGTGTTGTCATGCTATTAAGTGTACGAAAAAGAAACATAACAAATATATAGATCAAAAATTAAAACAAAGAGGCTCAATATAATAAAACCCTTCATTACCGATGACAGTGTCCTCAGTAATTGCCAGAGTAAAAAGCTGCTTTTGATGCCTTTTTATAGGTTCCTGTGCATGCTTTTTTCAGGAAGAGCCTGCCATACGCCACTAAAGGCAAGAGGGTCTCTTACTTGTGACTGAGCAAGACTACAAACATGGTGGCCGAGGGGAGCAGTAATAAAAGGTTAGTAAAAGCTGGAGGGCTTATCAACACACAGCAGCTGCTCCAACTGCACTTTGAATACCAGTAGTGTAGTATCAGAACACTTATTGTCCTGGAGTTAGTGCACATGTGTGAGAGCCACCTGAATCAATTAGTCAAGAAGTTATTGAAAAGTGAGCAAAATTTCTTGAATCACAATTATAAGGAGAAGTTGTCGCCATTTAAAAAATATGGTTTTTAAAAATTGAAATTGAAAAAATGTTTTCCATTTGAAAAAATGTATAAAAAAAAGGCGCCACATGTTTAAGCCCAATAAGCCACATTAGGAAGGTTAGTGCAGCTTACCTGCTCTGACTTTCTTGTTTTGCCTGGCAACACAGAATCCACCCCTTTCAACAACCAAAAACATGCACCCCAAAGACCGCAGAATAAAAGTCGTGCATTTGAATCCCTCCAGGGGCACGCATATATCCGTCTTGTCTTATCCGGCAGACAGGTTCACAAGGCGGGGGAGCCGCAGCTTGTTTCCGCTTGTCCTTGCAGGCACGCACGTTGCTGCTGTTTGCGCCGAGTGTGTGTGCTGTGCAGAGGTGCAGCAGGACTCCTCTGCAGCAGCCTGTGGGAGGAGGAAAGGGGTGTGGGAGGAGCTCCCAGCAGCAACCATGCAGTCTGACCACCGGTGGCTTTTTAATACCTCCACCGAGAAGAAGGCTAGGTTTTATTTGTGTGCATGAGTTTTGGTTACCAGGATCACGTAAACTCCCAGTGATGAATTCACATTCAATTTAGTATTGAACATCGTCTGGATTCGGATCAAGGACTTGGTCAGGACATTTATAAAAATAACCAACCTTCAGTATGGACAATTCAACATTACCTCTAGGTCAGTGGTTCTCAACCTTTTTTCCGTGATGTACCCCCGTGAACATTTTTTTAATTCAAGTACCGCGGGGAGGAGGCGAACCTCGCCTATAGACCTTGTGGTATCCCGCCTCAGTCCAAACCAAGCAATGACTGATCAGTTTTATGTTTGCATTTATTTGATTGTGGTCTTTAAGTGGTCACAACATCTACCAGGTTCCTCTCTTAAAGGCCTACTGAAACCCACTACTACCCACCATGCAGTCTGATAGTTTATATATCAATGATGAAATATTAACATTGCAACACATTCTAATACGGCCTTTTTAGTTTACTAAATTGCAATTTTAAATTTCCTGGGACTTTTTTCTTGAAAACGTCGCGTATTGATGACGTGTACGCGTGACGTCACGGGCTGTTATGAATATGAGCGCTGCGTACACACACACACAGCCAAAAGTCGTCTGCTTTATTGGCATAATTACACAGTATTTTGTAGATCTGTGTTGCTGAATCTTTTGCAATTTGTTCAATTAATATTGGAGAACTCAAAGTAGAAAGACGGAGTTGGGAAGCTTTAGCCTTTAGCCACACAAACACACCACCGTGTGTTTGTGTGGCTCCTTGTTTAAAATTCACAGTGGTGAAACTTTAGTATGGATCACAGCGGACTACATGTCAACCAGCAGGTTCGGTGAGAAAATTGTGGTTAAAAAGTCGCCACTTACCGGATATCAGCTGAGCTTGTGCCTCGCGTACAGCTGCCGTCGACTTCCCTGAAGCACTGTGCGTCAACGCCCGGCCGTGGACGTACGCTTCCGACTATCAGGTGCAGTTAAACTCACTAAAACACTAGCAACACAATAGAAAGATAAGGGATTTCCCAGAATTATCTTAATAAATGTCTCTAAAAACATCAGAATCTGTCTCAATGCAACGCGATTGCAATCACGTTTTTTTTTTTTTAACTTTTTTTTTTTTTTTTTCTAGTCCGTCGCCATCAATATCTTTAAACACGAATCTTTCATCCTCGCTCAAATTAATGGGGAAATTGTCGTTTTCTCGGTCTGAATAGCTGTTTTTGTTGGAGGCTCCAATTAAAATCACTGTGAATACATGAGGATCCATCAAACATGTGACGTCATCATCTGCGACTTCCGGTAGAGGCAGGGCTTTTCTCCAGTTGCGAACTTTATCGTGGATGTTCTCTACTAAATCCTTTCAGCAAAAATATGGCAATATCGCAAAATGATCAAGTATAACACATAGAATGGACCTGCTATCCCCGTTTAAATAAGAAAATCTCATTTCAGTAGGCCTTTAAACTAATACAGCGTACAGTTTGGGTGATTTAAGGCAGTGGTTCTCAACCTTTTTTCAGTGATGTACCCCCTGTGAAATTTTTTTTAATTCAAGTACCCCCTAATCAGAGCAAAGCATTTTTGGTTTAAAAAAAGAGATAAAGAAGTAAAATAAAGCACTATGTCATCAGTTTCTGATTTATTAAATTATATAACAGTGCAAAATATTGCTCATTTGTAGTGGACTTTCTTGAACTATTTGGAAAAAAATTTAAAATAACTAAAAACTTGTTGATTCAATTATAAATAAAGATTTCTACACATAGAAGTAATCATCAACTTTAAAGTGCCCTCTTTGGGGATTGTAATAGAGATCCATCTGGATTCATGAACTTCCATCCATCCATTTTCTACCGCTTATTCCCTTTTGGGGTCGCGGGGGGCGCTGGCGCCTATCTCAGCTACAATCGGGCGGAAGGCGGGGTACACCCTGGACAAGTCGCCACCTCATCGCAGCGAACTTAATTCTCAACATTTATTCACAAAAAAAGAAATCTTTAACATCAATATTTATGGAACATGTCCACAAAAAATCTAGCTGTCAACACTGAATATTGCATTGTTGCATTTCTTTTGACAGTTTATGAACTTGCATTCATATTTCGTTGAAAGATTATTCAATAAATATATTTATAAAGGATTTTTGAATTGTTGCTATTTTTAGAAGATTTTAAAAAAATCTCACGTACCCCTTGGCATACCTTCAAGTACCCCCAGGGGTACGCGTACCCCCATTTGAGAACCACTGCTCTAGGTAATGTTGAAATTTCAAAATTAGCAAAGCAAGTACTTGATAGAAAACACTCAAAAGCTGAGAAGCGGTAGAAATGGATGGATGGATGCATTTTAACACCTCCAAAATTGAAAATGATTACTACAACTAAGATGTATGTTACAATCAAACCGAAAGTGTGTACTGAAGGCAATACTTGTGAACCCCATTCTCAAACAATGGCAATAAGAATTCTTCTGATTCTGATACTTACAGTATAAACATTAAACTGGCACATTCAGATTCATGGCAAAGGCAATAAAGTATAAACTGTACACTACTGCAAACCAATGCCTTAGAATGGAAAGTCAACTATATCAGTGGTTCTCAAATGGGGGTACGCATACCCCTGGGGGTACTTGAAGGTATGCCAAGGGATACGTGAGATTTTTTTAAAATATTCTAAAAATAGCAACAATTCAAAAATCCTTTATAAATATATTTATTGAATAATAATTCAATAAAATATGAATGTAAGTTCATAAACTGTGAAAAGAAATACAACAATGCAATATTCAGTGTTGACAGCTAGATTTTTTGTGGACATGTTCCATAAATATTGATGTTAAAGATTTATTTTTTTGTGAAGAAATGTTTAGAATTAAATTCATGAATCCAGATTGATCTCTATTGCAATCCACAAAGAGGGCACTTTAAGTTGATGATTACTTCTATGTGTAGAAATCTTTATTTATAATTGAATCACTCGTTTATTTTTCAACAAGTTTTTAGTTATTTTTATATCATTTTTTCCAAAAAGTTCAAGAAAGACCACTACAAATGAGCAATATTTTTGCACTGTTATACAATTGAATAAATCAGAAACTGATGACATAGAGCTGTATTTTACTTCTTTATCTCTTTTTTTCAACCAAAAATGCTTTGCTCTGATTAGGGGGTACTTGAATTAAAAAATGTTCACAGGGGGTACATTACTGAAAAAAGGTTGAGAACCACTGTACTATATAATACTCACAAATGAGACTCGGAAGTATAATAAAAAACAGATATAACAACTGAACAGTACAGTTATCATAATCAGCTCATTTTACAAAGTTATGTTAAACAAATTAGATTTTATAATAAACAACAATTGCCGAAAATTGGTACCGTCGATATAACCTTTGTATCAGTTCATATGTGAAAGGTACCTATCTCTACCATAATCAGAATACTGATCAGTTTTGTTACACAGATCGGTGAACAGATTTTGACGAGATGCTTTGGATCAGATTTTGTAAATTGATGTGGCTTGAATACGGAATGTTGCTTCAATATAAACTGGGGGAATGGATTGACTTTTGATCATGGTCCATATCTGGATTGGTTTTGTAACACAGGAAATATTCATCAATTTTGATCAAATATGGTGTGTGTTGCTTTTAAACTCAAGTTGTGAGTGGATTTTGCTGAATTTTGTAATGAGAATTTTCTTGTGTTGCTTCAGTGTAGAGGATGAATTGATTACATTTTTATTAGGATCAATGTTAACAAATTACATGTGTGTAGCTTCAAATGTGTAAATGGTCTGACAAACTTATGATCCTGATCCCAGATTTAAGATGTATTATACTGATCAAAATTTGGTTTGCGGTCTAACAGGCTTCTTGCCAGGGATTTTGTCTTAATGGTTAGCATGTGGAAGTTTTTAATGAATTAATTGATGCCACACATGAAACAATTATGGGCTCTTTGTGCAGTTTTAAGTCTAAGTAATCACCATGAAGTCTTTGATGTGGTGGCTAGCTGGAAGGGGTTTTCCCCCCCCTTTCACCCCCTTTTCTCCACCCCCTATGGACTACTTTGAATGCCCTCAGTCAAGTTGGGCATACTCTTAGAATTTGAAAAAAAAATTAACAACAGGGTTGCACCTTAGATGGTAACATTGAAAAGTTTGTACCACTAAAAGTACATTGATGTATGTAGATGGTCTGTGTGCGTCATGTGTCGGGGTCTACGTGAATGGATTAGTGGTACAGCAGTGACTAGGGCTAGGAAAGCAGGGAGTGTATTTGGCCTGACAAGACCACCTGTCGAATTAGCAATGCAGTAGTTTTGTCTGCGATATATGAAAAAGAGAACTTTTCAGGTACTTGATTACTACTTAGTAGTCAAAAGAAAATATACAGTGTACTTTTGTTGTTGCAAGTTGATTATTTTCATAATTTTCACATTTATCATAAGGAATAAACCCTTATCTTACTATATATATATATATATATATATATATATATATATATATATATATATATATATATATATATATATATATTAGAGATGAGCGGATAGCCAATTATATAATCCGCAACCACATCACCAAAGTCGTCATCCACCCGCCGTCCACCCGAACCAACATTTTATCAGAACTGCAACCGCCCGCCACCCGCCCGTTGAAATACATCAGAGGTCGGCCACCTTTACCTCTCAAAGAGCTATTTAAAATCGTTTCATAGAACAAAGAAGACAATGGGAGGCGCTAACGTTCTCGCGAATATCCAATGGTGTTCATCCAGATGACAAGAATAAGGGCGTGAAGTGTAGCCATTGCCTTTGACACCTTCAACAACATGTACAAACCGATTATTAGTCCAGTAACATGTTATATGCAGCTTCCGCAATCACACGTACAAGATTGAAAGGCATACTGGGTGATACAGAGTACACTGATGGTTGTGATATAAACAATTTTAACACTCTTACTAATATGCGCCATGCTGTGAAGCCACACATAAAAAGGATGACAAACACATTTCGGGAGAACATCCTCACAGTAACACAACATAAACGCAACACAACAAATACCCATAATCCTTTGCATCCATTCCTGAATATATTTTACACCCCAGCGCCCCCAACCCCGCCCACCTTACTGACACACGGGGATATATATATATATATATATATATTATGAATGTTGTCTGTCTATCTGTGTTGGCCCTGCGATGAGGTAGCGACTTGTCCAGGATGTACTACGACTTCCGCTCGAATGCAACTGAGATAGGTTCCAGCACAACCCGCGACCCCGAAAGGGACAAGTGGTAGAAAATGGATGGATGGATAACATTAATTATTAGTACCTGTTAACTATATGGTGACTGAAAAAAACAGAACCTACTGTATAAATCTGTCAGCCTATCCCAACTGAATACTTTCTTTATATTCATGCGATGCCTTCAATCCTCCTGAGGGGCCCTGGTATCAAAACCAGGGTGGTAGTCAGCGTCCATGTTTCAGAGCCGTACAGGAGAACGGGGATGATAGAGGCATTGTAGACCCTAAGCTTTGTCTCCCGTCATATGTACCGGTATCGCCACAAGGGTCTCCAAAGGGACTGCATGACAAAGACTGCTATGGCACGACGTCTGTCAATGTCAGGTTTAAGATCGGTCGGTATAGGTTTGATATTGTCGAGCCCAGGTATGATGGATCAGGTACTTTGCCTACATGCATAAGCTCTGTCTTCGGCCAGCTTATCTAGTGACTTATATTTATATAGCGCTTTTCTCTAGTGACTCAAAGCGCTTTACATAGTGAAACCCAATATCTAAGTTACATTTAAACCAGTGTGGGTGGCACTGGGAGCAGGTGGGTTAAGTGTCTTGCCCAAGGACACAACGACAGTGACTAGGATGGCGGAAGCGGGAATCAAACCTGCAACCCTCAAGTTGCTGGCACGGCCACTCTACCAACCGAGCTATACCGCCCCACATCTTCAGGCCTAACTTTTTGGACTCCTCGTCACACACATTGAGGACTTCGTAGAGCTGGTCAGCAGGGTTGTGTCATCTGCGTATTCGAGGTCCTTGAAGGTGTGGTTACCAAGTGGCACCTCGGGGATCCTTTCGCAGACACATAACATCAAGGGGTCGATGACGCAATTAAAGAGCTCAGGAGCCGCGACACAGCCCTACCTTACCCCTCTGTTTATGGGAACCACAATCCCGACCATTGACTGGTACGCAGCTGTCGGCACCCTAGTACAGCTGTCTAAAGAGTGTGATGATTTTGGTTGGGGCTCCGAGGGACTTCAGGATTTTCCAGAGGGTCCCATGGTCCACTGTGTCAAAGGCAGCCTTAAGGTCAATAAAGACAATGAAGAGGTGCCAGTCCTTTCTATAATGAGCCAGAGAGCAGAGATGTGATCCATGGTGGAACGGTTTGGCATGAATCCAGCTTGTCGTTGGCGGCGTCCGCTAATTGGTTGCAAGTAAAGTGCGGATGAGTAAGATGCGGGTGAAGAGTTTACCGGGTATGGAAAGGAGGGTGATGCCTCTGTGGTTGCTGTATGTCAGCTGATTTACCCTGTGTTTTCAGAAGTGAAGTATACTGCCCCGCCTCCAGTCATCTGGCAGCAACTCAGAGAACCCCACCGGGTTAATAATTTGTCTGAGCCATAGAATTATGACTACTACTAAGAAAAAAACAATAACAAACCAAGACTGAAGTTTAAGGTCAGCAAATTACAGTGGGGCAAAAAAGTATTTAGTCAGCCACCGATTGTGCAAGTTCTCCCACTTAAAATGATGACAGAGGTCTGTAATTTTCATCATAGGTACATTTTAACTGTGAGAGACAGAATGTGAAAAAAAATCAAGGAATTCACATTATAGGAATTTTAAAGAATTTATTTGTAAATTATGTGGTTGACAATAAGTCAACCATTCAAAGCTCTCACTGATGGAAGGAGGTTTTGGCTCAAAATCTCATGATACATGGCCCCATTCATTCTTTCCTTAACACGGATATATCGTCCTGTCCCCTTACCAGAAAAACAGCCCCAAAGCATGATGTTTCCACCCCCATGCTTCACAGTAGGTTTGGTGTTCTTGGGATGCAACTCAGTATTCTTCCTCCAAACACGACAAGTTGAGTTTATACCAAAATGGACACATGGATGATACAGCAGAGGATTGGGAGAATGTCATGTGGTCAGATGAAACCAAATTATAACTTTTTGGTATAAACTCAACTTGTCGTGTTTGGAGGAAGAAGAATACCGAGTTGCATCCCAAGAACACCATACCACCAACCTTAGCAACTGTTTGCGAGACTTCAAAGACGCTGTATCTATGCAAACAAAAGCCCAAAATGACAGTTTTTGGTCAAACACGGTTCACTGCACTTCAGAGCATACTTTGCATTCTTGTGTTGTAACATGGCATGCAGCCTTTCCAATAAATCTCATCTTTTACAACATTTACTTGAATGAACTTTACGCGGTTGTCTGTCAGGTGAAGATAAAGTGGCAGTTGGAGGAGAGCCAGGTTCATGAAATATTCCTGACACCTCTGTGGCGTGTGTGACTTTTTTATTCTTCCACTTTTCTCCCTAAGCGGCACAATCAAACACACAAATGAGTCGGGTTGGAACGTGCCGTGTTGCGTGGACCGGAATTCTAAGGTCAAGAGCCTGCTGCACTTGGCCTTTTCCCTCTCTGAATTATTAAAGGGACATTCATCCCAAATTCAATTCAGCGAGAAGAGAAGAGGATTTTAATGCAAAGTGGCAACAAATTGACTTGTAATGATAGCAGGTCAGACAGACCCTTGCATACCCTTGAGAGGATAAGCGAGAGTGCTTAGAGAGCAAATTAATCAAGTGAGATTATAATTGTGTAAAAGCTTGCAACAGACTGATGAACTCCTCCAGGGTATACTAACACCACTATCTATGAAATACAATGTGGAAAAAATGCAGTGTCATGCTTCGCCATATGCAACTTGACATTAATCCTTTTGTCTGATCTATGGTAACCTTGAACTATGTACGCATGCACGCTAAGCGCTTATTGTACAGAGAGAGGTTGACACTGTACGTTGAATATCAATGAATGAATGACGGGGCACTTCATATGAAACTTTACCACATATTCTTTGCCCTATCATCTCCATCACTGATAATAATTCAATTGGCTCTTGAACAGGGTTCGTAAATAGAAAAGTTTGTAAATTTCTTCAAAAGAAACAATGTAAACATTAAAACTCTTTCATCAACTTTTAATCAGAAGGGTTCAATCTCTCTTATGTGTTTATTTGAAGCTGAAACAACAAACGGCCTCAGAAGAGATAATGTTTGAAAAAAAGCGACATTTTTTCGCCAACTTTTGTATTGAAGGGGGAATTGCAAACTTCTTGTTGATTTTAGCTGGGGGTGTCAGTGTGTGAAATATAGGTCTAACTGAGACCTACATAGAGGGTTTTGTTTCATGTTTCTACGACATTCCTACTGGAAGTTAGAGATAGTTTTTTCTGTTTTCTTCCTAGAGCGCAATTTTGAGTTTTGGGGTTTGGTTTTTGGATTAGACCACAATTTTCGCCAGTCCCGATGTGTGTGTGATTTGGTGAGTTTTGAAGCATGTTCAGGGGGTCAAATTACAGCTCAAAGAGGCGGCGGTATAATAATAATAAGAAAGAATAATAATAATAAAACGCTAGAAATTCAAAAGGGTCCTCTGTCTCAAAGGGACATCAGTCCCTAATGAGTAATGGGTTCCAGCCTCAAAAACATCCCTATTTTAGTAACACAATATTAATCAATCAATCAATCAATGTTTACTTATATAGCCCTAAATCACTAGTGTCTCAAAGGGCTATATAAATATGAAGTGCTATACACTACTGTATTTTAAACAAACATAACAATGAGGTGATGGATCAACTTATTATTTATTAAAGAAGCTAAACTGTCCTCCTATTCAGCTGCCTTGCACACACGCACACACACTGTCACTAGCCCTCTGGTGCAATCACATTTTGCATCTCAAAACATCTTAACCTTAACAGCCAAGTCGCTACAATGATTAGGAGTACAAAATAAAATCCACTTTACCCTTTTGGTTAATGTTCTTGGTGTGCAGCGGAAGAAAAGGGGAGGAGAGCAGTGTCGACAACGCTGTGGATACTTCTTGAATATTTTAAACCACACATCGCTTATCCATTGCTTTCTCTTTGGGCTTATTTTGAGCCAGCAAACCTAGAAAAAGGCTGTGAAAATGACTTTGAAAAAAACTTAAAAAGCCCACATACTACAGCTGTTTTGTACAACATGTATGTACTCTTGTAAGAGACTAGCCATAGTCAAGCCTGGTCACATGACATGACCTCTCACCCGAAGCCCAAGCGAGGAGGTCACATTGTTTGGTCGGGGCTAATTGACAAAGCAGGTATTGTGCTCCTTTTTCAGTTTACTTCACTCCGTCACTTCCCATCACCACAGAAGGGCCCGTAAAAACATCCTGACCTGACACCAAAAGGTGTTTGTTTGCTTCACCAGCCGCCCCAAATTTTGAAGTATTTAACCCCATAAGTTTGCCACTGTACAGCTTTTGAAGCCTGTTTTTTAATTGCGGGCCATGTAGTGGCTATAAGTTACCTCAAGTTTAAAATTAAAAAAAAAAAACAATTTTAATTTTTTACAAAAATGCCACTAAATTCAATGAAAAGTGACCAGAATATGAATTTTAATACGGTAATCATAAAATCTGTCAATAATCACTTAAAAACGATTATTTTTTTTTATTAGTTGACATTTGTTGTGTGTAAAGTAAAGATTGGCTGATAAACATACACATGATCATCAGTGGATGAGATGAATCATAATAATGATGCATTATTATGACAATATTATTTATTATATTTTTATAAGTGCATTCCCCCGTCTTTGAAAACTGGAGACACCTCTGTTTGTAACTTTACTCAAGGGTCTTTGAATGCACCTCAGGTATGTGCAATGAGACGCAAAAGTGAAACTTAAACATCACTTCCTCCTATGCTGCCACAAATAATTTAACTATATTTTTACCTTTATTCTATCTGTAAGCTCTTGTCAGTTCGCCTCATAGCATAGAACTGTGCACAGACATGTCCTATTTTTTTATTTTAGTTTTATTTACATTTTTTATGTACCTTTTATTATTTTTTTAGCATTGTTTCTGTATTGGTAAATTCTTGTTGTGTGGAAAATTGTTTCACCTGGAAGATATCCAGAATTTGCATCATTCTTTTTGTGCTACAAAGTAAAAAAAACCCAGTGATATCACTGAGAAAGTATGAGGATAAAGAATGTGTTAAAAAACAGATTATAGCATATTATTTACATTTAGTATTTCAGACTAATTTGTGTCAGTTTGAAACATTCTGATCCAATCTAATTGCTGCCAAACACAGGACGGTATAGCTCGGTTGGTAGAGCGGCCGTGTCATCAACTTAAGGAGTGGAGGTTTGATCCCCGCTTTCGCCATCCTAGTCAATGCCGTTGTGTCCTTGGGCAAGATACTTTACCCACCTGCTCCCAGTGCCACCTACACTGATTTTAATTGTAACTTAGATATTGGGTTTCACAATGTAAAGGGCTTTGAGTCACTTGAGGAAAAAGCGCTATATAAATATAATTCACTTCACTTCACTTCACTTTATCCTTGTTCCAAAAGATGCTGGTGATGTGTGTGAATGATAAAAGGGGGAGCTTTGAAGACTGCATGACATCTATGTTGAGTGAAGTGTTGGAAGGTTTAACAAATTATTTTGTATTTTTAATAGGTGGTGTACGTAGTGGGCTTCACGGTGGCAGAGGGGTTAGTGCATCTGCCTCACAATACGAAGTTCCTGCAGTCCTGGGTTCAAATCCAGGCTCGGGATCTTTCTGTGCGGAGTTTGCATGTTCTCTCCTTGAATGCGTGGGTTCCCTCCGGGTACTCCGGCTTCCTCCCACTTCCAAAGGCATGCACCTGGGGATAGGTTGATTGGCAACACTAAAATTGGCCGTAGTGTGTGAATGTGAGTGTGAATGTGGTCTGTCTATCTGTGTTGGCCCTGGGATGAGGTCGCGACTTGTCCAGGGTGTACCCCGCCTTCGCCCGATTGTAGCTGAGATAGGCGCCAGCGCCCCCCGCTACCCCAAAAGGGAATAAGCGGTAGAAAATGGATGGATGTACGTAGTCTTAGATTTTCTAAGTTTAATGCAAGTGACCTTATTATTGAACTTTCACTGCTATATTTATTTTATATTGCATTCGAGACATTTATTTGTTTTTTATAAATTCATTATTTAAATGGAAGAAATAAAGAACCCCGCCTCCCCCCAAATAAAAATGACACGGTTCAGTATCAGCAAATATTTTTGGTATGTTCAAAAACTGAACATACCCCAGGTCACACTTGACAGGTTTATTGTCAAAAACGTCTACTTTTCAGGCTCCAAAATGAGGTTTGAATCTGTTTTGTGCCGCATGAATTCCCTCTGAAAAAATAAGAAGGTCAAATTTTCCAAAAGGTCAGTCAGTTTGCAGTAACAAAGAGCGCACATCCCCTCGGGACTCCACAGGTTATTCCTTCTTCCAAGCACATGAAGGTGACCCCCCGGCCCCCCTTCCCTCAATTCCACCCGACCAACCTACACCCTCCCAGCCCCCTTTCGTGTAACTGTAGCTCTCTGAGAGCCAGAGAGACTAGACCCACCTTAAGCCAACCTTCTTAGTCTTTCCCTCATTTGTTGCCATGGTTGCACTGCACATGCACAAACAATGCCCAGGCAAAAACCCACCCCATCGACTCGCTTTTTTATTTTTTTTTTGCGTCAGATGACGATATTTCTCTCTGCCGCTCATTCCTGTAGCTGCCTGGGCAGGCTCTGATTATGAGAAACACACAAAAGTATTTTGACACTTCAATTGTTTGTTCAATCCACTTTACTCCAAAGTTTTGTGGTCACTTATATTTGAATGCTAATAGAGTTGAGAAAATTGTGCAAGCATTTATTGATACCACTTTTCCATTAGACAGTGCCAGCCAAAGGAGACCCATTTTATCCAAGAAGAGACTGAGGGCTGCTACAATAAAGTGGAGACTCTGGAGTTAAATAACCAAGTATAGCTGACATCAGCATTTACAGCCGCGATCAAAACTTTACATACACTTGTAAAGAACATAATGTCATGGCTGTCTTAAGTTTGCGATCATTTCTACAACTCTTAATTTTTTGTGGATGAGTGATTGGAGCACATACTTGTTGGTCACAAAAAACATTCATTAAGTTTGATTCTTTTATGAATTTATTATGGGTCTACTGAAAATGTGACCAAATCTGCTGCGTCAAAAGTATACATACACAAATGTTGATATTTGGTTACATGTCCCTTGTTAAGTTTCACTGCAATAAGGCGCTTTTGGTAGCCATCCACGAGCATTGTGGCCAAACTGCACTATTTTTGTTTCATCTGACGTCACATGGACAATGATAAGACCTTCTGGAGGAAAGTTATGTGGTCAGATGAAACAAAAATTGAGCTGTTTGTCCATAATAACCAGCAATATGTTTGGAGGAAAAGAGGTGAGGCCTTTAATCCAGGAACACTATTCCTACCATCTAGCATGGTGGTTGTAGTATTATGCTCTAGGCCTGTTTTGCTGCCAATGGAAATGGTGCTTTACAGAGAGTAAATGGGACAATGAAAAAGGAGGATTACCTCCAAATTCTTAAGGACAACCTAAAATCATCAGACCGGAGGTTGGGTCTTGGACGCAGTTGGGTGGTCCAATAGGATAATGACCCTAAGCATACTTCAAAAGTGGTGAAGTAATGGCTAGAATTGAGGTTTTAGAATGGCCTTCCCTAAGTCCTGACTTAAACGTGTGGACAATGCTGAAGAAACACGTCCATGTCAGAAAACCAACATATTTAGCTGAACTGCAGCAATTTTGTCAAGAGGAGTGGTCAAAAATTCTACCAGACGCTTGTGGATGGCTACCAAAAGCGCCTTATTGCAGTGAAACTTGTCAAGGGACATGTAACCAAATATTAACATAGGTGTATGTATACTTTTGACCCAGCAGATTTGGTCACATTTTCAGTAGAGCCATAATAAATTCATAAAAGAACCAAACTTCATGAATGTTTTTTGTGATCAACAAGTATGTGCTCCAATCACTCTATTACAAAAAAATAAGAGCTGTAGAAATGACTGGAAACTTGATACAGCCATGACATTATGTTCTTTACAAGTGTATGTAAACTTTTGATCGCGACTGTATATCATTTCAAGTCAATTTATCATCGGAAAAAAAAAAAGAGGGATTCACCTTCATTTAGTCATTTTAACTCTCAAGGTCCCAAAACACACCCTCTCATACCGTACAAGTGTAATTAAAACGGAAATTAGTTATCTTCTACTTTTACTCTGTTATATGATTCCAACAACTTCCAATCTAACCACAGATATACTGTTTTTAAAAAAATGATTAGTAGATATGAAACGATATAGCGGTATTTCAGTTTTAAAAAGCGAGCAATAATGTTGTATTAAGTAACGTATCAAATGAAAACTTCAATGTAGCTTTTTCTGTCGCTGTTAAATGGGCTGGTCCGACATGTAAACTACATATATAAGTGGGACCCATTACCTCCCTGCTTGGCACTCAGCATCAAGGTTTAGAAATGTGGGTTAAATCACCAAAAATGATCCCCGGGCGCGGCCACTGCTGCTGTCCACTGCTCCCCTCACCTCCCAGGGGCTGATCAAGGGTGATGGGTCAAATGCAGAGAATAATTTCGCCCTAACTAGTGTGTGTCTGAGACAATCATTGGTACTTAAACTTTTTTATATCCAATGATCCCTTGCCCAGTGTAGCGAGGATGGTGGAGAACTTCCTGTGAAGTTTAAATCAGAAAAATTGACACTTCTTGCGATGTCTATTGTCGGTCTGATGAATGAGGATACGAGCAGTTCTTTCCTTTTGGCAAAAAAATCCTCATTGGCGCGTGGACATGCAAAAACTACAACCAGGAATACGAGTAATAGGTCGTTTTATGAACCATCATCTGGAAAATATCCTTGATGGGAAACCAAAAAGCCAGCGAGGCCAAACCTGAATTTGTGAGGTATTTACATACGTTAAAAGTTCCATTGTCAGTTAATACAAGTTGAAAGACACTAAACTGAACATTTTTGTTTTACACCTGTTCTTCTCTCTCCTCTGCACCTGTGCTATCAAGTTTGCACCTTTTAGTAAATGCAAACCTTTAGTTGTGTTATGATCCGCTGCCCGGATCATATTGTGAATAGATTTTTGAGTCTTTTGTGTTTTCTGTTGGTTTTGGACTCCTTCGGTTCCTGTTTGTGCACCTCTTAATTGGTTACCATAGTTACTTATTATTTTCACCTGCCGCTTGCTCCGGACGCACACCTGTGTTTTGTAATCGCTGAAATTATTTAAGCCTGCCTTCTCCCGTCAGTCAGTCTGGCTTCCTAGTTTGTTTTCTTACAACAAGTGACAACTTCTGTTTCCTGCTCGCTACCTACTAGCTTCCACGCTAGGCTCTTTGTTTTCTAGCTCCCATGCTAGCTCTTTTATTTTTTTGCCTTAACCCGCACCACGATGCGACCCGGTCGTTACAAGTAGATCAGGCCCTAAATGTTAATCACATTTTAACAGAAGTGTTGATAGAAACATGTTCAAACAGAAAGTAACCGTATATTAACAGCAAACTAGCAAGTACATTAATAAGCTTTGTAACCGGTTTTGAAATGGTTCTATTATCATTTATACACCAAATACATTGTGATAAATATTGTATCGGCGTGGCGCAGTGGGAGAGTGGCCGTGCGCAACCCGAGGGGTCCTGGTTCAAATCCCACCTAGTACCAACTTCGTCACGTCCGTTGTGTCCTGAGCAAGACACTTCACCCTTGCTCCTGATGGGTGCTGGTTGGCGCCTTGTATGGCAGCTCCCTCCATCAGTGTGTGAATTTGTGTGTGAATGGGTAAATGTGGAAGTAGTGTCAAAGCGCTTTGAGTACCTTGAAGGTAGAAAAACGCTATACAAGTACAACCCATTTATTGTAGGAAGCTGCAATGTATACGGCGATATAGATTTCAAGCCATATCGCCCATCCCTATAGGCTAAGACTGATTAGGTATTCGTAGTGGGGTAACGGTACACAAAAATTTCGGTTCGGTACGTACCTCAGTTTAGAGGTCACAGTTGTGTTAATTTTCGGTACAGTAAGAAAACAACAAAATATTAATGTTTTAGTTATTTATTTACCAAATTTGTAAACAATGGCACAACATACATATACACACAGGGTCCATTGCCAGGGTTAATGTGGTCAACATATATAAAATACAAACTAAATAAGATAAGGTTTAGAATGGTTTCTTAACAAAACCTTTCTACATATAAAGTGCTTTTTTTGATTGATTGATTGAGACTTTTATTAGTAGATTGTTAAGTACATATTCTGTACAATTGACCACTAAATGGTATCACCCCAATAAGTTTTTCAACTTGTTTAGTCGGGGTCCACGTTCATAAACGTTAAACTGCCTCAAGTTGTTGCACGGATTAAATAAAATGACAAAACTTTTCGTCTACATATAAAAAGTGCAACATTAAACAGTTTTAAGTCAACTCAGCCTCAGATTAACTTTTCTTTCGCCCCCAGCCTGGCTAACTTGGCAGTAAGAGGATATATGGGCTCATTGTTCTTCAACCATATAAGTGGGTCAAAATCTGTTTTTTTAATGTCAATTGGACTAATATAATTTTATTCCTGCACAGCCCTTTGGTTAACTGGGCTTGTGTGAAATGTTTTATATGAATAACATTTGACTTGAATACTTGAGTACTTGGCAATACTGCGATGAGGTGGCGACTTGTCCAGGGTGTACACCGCCTTCCGCCTGAATGCAGCTGAGATAGGCTCCAGCACCCCCCGCGACCCCAAATGGGACAAGCGGTAGAAAATGGATGAATGGATGGATACTTGGCAATAGCGGGTATTGTGGAGTTTCAAAAATGATCACAAAAAACAAGTTTTCAAACAATAAAGTATATTACATTTTATTAATTTATATAGTGCCAATTCACCACAGATTTATCTCAAGATACACATAGCCTTAAAACAAAATATTATATTCAAAAAATAAAAACAATCAAAGATGTTAGACCTGAAGGGGGTTTTATTGATAGTCTTAGACTTAGACTTCCTTTTTATTGTCATTTAAATTTGAACTTTACAGTACAAATAAGAAGGAAATTTCATTGCATTAGCTCTTGGTAGTGCAGGATAAAAAAAAGCAATAATGTGCAGATATAAATAAATAGATTACTGTACAGATAAATATATTGCACTTTTGCATATGCATCCAGGTTTATGGATGTATGTTATATTGTCTTTGACGGGATGAGAGGTAATGCAGATACTAGATCCAGGAAAAGTGGTTACATCCATAACAAGACCACCTGTTGGATTGGGAATGAGATTACAGTTTTGCATGTTTTTATGGCAGCACTGCTTGCTCAGTGCACTTGTGCCTTGAAATATGGAAATGAGCCTTTAAATCAGTTAACGTGTTACTGCTGTGAAGGTCAAATGTCAGAAGAGTGCGCTGGCTTAACGCCACCGGCTTGTCACTTTGTGATTGGCTCGTGGGTTTTTTTGGCGCCCCCTGATCACCTCAATGACCTGTTGGTCCTTTACAAGTGACTTGCTCCTCTGCCCAAATACTTGGCACGCATAAACACCAACATGCACTTTCGCAGATGCACATGCTTGAAACAAACACACACACACACACACAAACACTGAAGGAGGCCATCTGCCAAATGCATTAGCAGCCTACAGATGTCCGGGTCAGAACAGGTCTCAGTTATCATAGCAGGGCACAGGGAGTGTGTATTGCAGTCTGCTGGTGTGTATATTTTCTATACTTAAGTCAAACAAGTAAATAAAACACAAAAAATTTATAATTATTATTGTTGATCACTGATTAAGCTTAACATTATTTATTGTTTGAATCGATCACAAGCTTGCGGCCCATTATCTTATTTCATCCATCCATCCATCCATCTTCTTCCGCTTATCCGAGGTCGGGTCGCGGGAGTAGCAGCCTAAGCAGGGAAACCCAGACTTCCCTCTCCCCAGCCACTTTGTCCAGCTCTTCCCGGGGGATCCCGAGGCATTCCCAGGCCAGCCGGGAGACATAGTCTTCCCAACATGTCCTGGGTCTTCCCCGTGGCCTCCTACCGGTTGGGCGTGCCCTAAACACCTCCCTCGGGAGGCGTTCGGGTTGCATCCTGACCAGATGCCCGAACCACCTCATCTGGCTTCTCTCGATGTGAAGGAGCAGCGGCTTTACTTTGAGTTCCTCCCGGATGGCAGAGCTTCTCACCCTATCTCTAAGGGAGAGCCCCACCACACGGTGGAGGAAACTCATTTCGACCGCTTGTACCCGTGATCTTATCTTTTCGGTCATGACCCAAAGCTCATGACCATAGGTTAGGATGAGAACGTATATCGACCGGTAAATTGAGAGCTTTGCCTTCCGGCTCAGCTCCTTCTTCACCACAATGGATCGGTACAACGTCCGCATTACTGAAGACGCCGCACCCATCCGCCTGTCGATCTCACAATCCACTCTTCCCCCACACGTGAACAAGACTCCTAGGTACTTGAACTCCTCCACTTGGGGCAGGGTCTCCTCCCCAACCTGGAGATGGCACTCCACCCTTTTCCGGGAGAGAACCATGGACTCAGCTTCGGAGGTGCTGATTCTCATTCCGGCCGCTTCACACATGGCTGCGAACCGATCCAGTGAGAGCTGAAGATCCTGGACAGATGAAGCCATCCGGACCACATCATCTGCAAAAAACAAAGACCTAATCCCGCATCCACCAAACCGGAACCCCTCAACGCCTTGACTGCGCCTAGAAATTCTGTCCATAAAAGTTATGAACAGAATCTGTGATATTTCTTAAGGCCACATAAAACTTTCCCATGTCCTACCACATTGCACAGGATTTTACAGTCAGCTTTGTGAACCACTACACTACCAAATATCCATTTTGTCATGTCTTTGTGATCATGTTTTGTTTAGTTGTTAAATTACTTCAAGACTCCATTAGTTCCTGTTTTTTCACTCCATTGTTTTGTTTCCATGCCTACCAATCAGTTCACCTGTCCTCACGACGCACGCACCTGATTCATTGTAACTCACGCACCTGTTTTCAAGCGCCACAGTACTATTTAAGCCTGTAGTTGCCAGGCAGTCAGCCTGGCGACACCATCCTCTACACACCCTTGCTCCATGCTGATGATCCATGCTCTTTTCTCGTTCCCCGTAAGTTTTGTTATTCATGCCAGAGTTTGCAAGTTTTGTTTTATGTCCGTAGTTTGTTGTAGTAATAGTTTTGTTTAATAGCCAGGTTTTTGTACCTCCTCTGTGAGCGCCTTTCGTTGGTTCCCTTTTGAGTTAAGATTAAAATATGTCATTACCTTCACATCGTGTCCGATCCAGTCGCTTTGCATCTCGGGAAAACAAACCACACCATAGTCCAAGTCATGACACATGTTAGCAAACGTAAAAAAGAAATCCGATACATCCACATCAATATCTTATAGTTTTTTCATTCCCTTATACTTAACGTAAGAATTTTACAATATCAGCTATGTGAACCGCTACACTACTATTATTATATTTGTATTATTCACTAAGAAAATAAGTGAAATGTGTAAAAAAAAAAAAAAAGTAAACATGCATCTGGATTCACACCGTTTTTGTTCATTTATCTATTAGTTTAATCTCCACTATCATTATACATATTATAAGTATATACATTTACAAAATTCTCCTTGTTTGGTAAAATTCAATATAAAACAAAACGAAAAATATTAAAAGTTCCATATAAATTATAAAATAATTCCTAAGTGCATTGCTGCTTTCATCTCGCACAAAACAACAGTGTTTATTTTTGTTGTTGATTGACATCAAAGATACACACATACTTTCTGTGTGTACGCTCGTTCAGAATTTGCAAAAATAAAAGGTAGATAATTGATGAGCCTTTTGTCTGCTGTTGTGTATTGCTGCACCGTGTTGGGAACATTCAAGAGTGTGGTTGTCTCTGGCTTCATGTTAAAGGCTTACTGAAATGAGATTTTCTTATTCAAACGGGGATAGCAGGTCCATTCTATGTGTCATACTTGATCATTTCGCAATATTGCCATATTTTTGCTGAAAGGATTTAGTAGAGAACATCGACGATAAAGTTTGCAACGTTTGTTCGCTAATAAAAAAGCCTTGCCTGTACCGGAAGTAGCAGACGATGTGCGCATGACGTCATTGGTTGTAGGGCTCCTCACATTGTTTATAATCATAGCCACCAGCATCAAGAGCGATTCGGACCGAGAAAGCTACGATTTCCCCATTAATTTCAGCGAGGATGAAAGATTCGTGGATGAAGAAAGTTAGAGTGAAGCACTAGAAAAGAAAAAAAAAGGCTACGGCAGTGGGAGCGATTTAGATGATTATTAGACACATTTACTAGGATAATTCTGGAAAATCCCTTATCTGCTTAATGTGTTATTATTGTTTTAGTGAGATTATAAAGTCATACCTGAAAGTCGGAGGGCTGCGGTGACCGCCAGTGTCTCTGATGGAAGCCATGGAGGAGCAAAAAAAGTTGTAGCTGCGTCTTTGACAGCTGCTGCAGGAGGACGCAAACTCCGCTCAAGTCTCCGGTAAGAGGCGACTTAATATCACAATTTTCTCATCCAAAAACTTGCTGGTTGACATGTGGTAGAGAAACATGTTCGCTTGACGGCTTTGTTCCATGTTAAAGCTTCACAACAAACAAAGAAACACCGGCTGTGTTTTGTTTGCTAAAGGCAGCTACAATCCGCAGCTTTCCACCACCAGCATTCTTCTTTATAGTCTCCATTATTAATTGAACAAATTGCAAAAGATTCTGCAACACAGATGTCCAAAATACTGTGTAATTATGCGATAAAAACAGACTACTTATAGCCGTGAGTGGGGCTGGGAGAACATGTCCGCTCCAACCAATAACGTCACAAGCATGCGTCAACAACATAAACATCATCATTCCGTGACGTTTTCAACAGGATACCTCGCGGGAAATTTAAAATTGCAATTTAGTAAACTAAACCGGCCGTATTGGCATGTGTTGCAATGTTAATATTTCATCATTGATATATAAAATATCAGACTGCGTGATCGGTAGTAGTGGGTTTCAGTAGGCCTTTAGTATTTGCCTGTACTTATTTGACTGATGCATGTTTTTTTTCTTCAGCTTTGTTATTTTTATTTTATTGTATTTATAATTGTGTGGGTCAAAGAACATTTGACATGTATGTAATTGTATTTCTGGACAGTGTATGTCAAAACAATCAATAAACAAAATCATCCACAATAAGCGGTAGAAAATGGATGGATGGAATATATTTATCAATTTCCCTCTTGGCCACAATTAACTATAAATTAATTATTCCTTTTACATTACACACATTTGGTGACCTTCATTGTTGTGTTGTTTTCACTTCCGCAGCTAACAGGTTAAAAGGCTCTAATTGACTCATGGGTGAACAATATCGACTCTCTCCAGTTTGACACACTTTTAGTAATGTGTGTTTGTGTGTGGTCACGGCGTGCAAGTGAAACTGCTCCAATGTCTGTTTGCGCTTCCACCTGTGTCAAGTGTGCATGTAATGACATGGAAACCAAATGATGGCTTCCCAAGCACAAATACAGCTTTGATTAGTCATAAGAAGCTGAAACGCACAGCACAGTTGTTTAATTACAACAGGGAGGGAAGAGAAAAGGTTGTCCCCCATAGGATGCCAAAGAAATCCGCCACACATGCGGTGCCTGAGGCCAGGCTATGTAGAAGAGTGTCTTCTGAGGATGAGTAGCGTGTGAATCACACTTGTTTCCCAGACACTCTTCTTCTTTCCCACCTTTTCCTTGTTTGCCTCGTCTCTGCCCTCCTATGACCCTAATGGAGGTCTAACCGATGCCAGCTAGTGTGGCCGTATGCTAGACAGTGGACTGACAGCGTGGGCTTTTAGCTCGATGTCTCTTTATTAGGGGACCAGGGTTGGGGTTGCAGGGGCTGGACTAGGCAGGCTACACAGATCAAGTGACTCCAAAATGAACTTTTTAAACACTTGATATTGCCTGTTTCTTGCAGTAATCTACACCAGTGGTTCTCAAATGGGGGTACACGTACCCCTGGGGTACTTGAAGGTATGCCAAGGTGTACGTGAGATTTTTTTTAAAATATTCTAAAAATAGCAACAATTCAAAAATCCTTTATAAATATATTTGTTGAATAATACTTCAGCAAAATATGAATGTAAGTTCATAAACTGTGAAAAGAAATGCAACAATGCAATATTCAGTGTTGACAGCTGGATTTTTTTGTGGACATGTTCCATAAATATTGATGTTAAAGATTACATTTTTTGTGAAGAAATGTTTTGAATTTAGTTAATGAATCCAGATGGACCTTTTTTACGATCCCCAAAGAGGAATCTTTTAGTTGATGATTACTTCTATGTGTAGAAATCTTTATTTATAATTTAATCACTTGTTTATTTTTCAACAAGTTTTTTGTTATTTTTTATACCTTTTTACCAAATAGTTCAAGAAAGACCACTACAAATGAGCAATATTTTGCACTGTTTTACAATTTAAAAAAACAGAAACTGATGACATAGTGCTTTATTTTACTTCTTTACCTATTTTTGTTCAACCAAAAATGCTTTGTTCTGATTAGGGGGTACTTGAATTAAAAAATGTTCACAGGGATAGGTACGTCACTGAAAAAAGGTTGAGAACCACTGATCTACACAATCCAAAACCACGTTGGCACGTTGTGTAAATCGTAAATAAAAACAGAACACAATTATTTGCATATCTTTTTTAACCTATATTCAGTTGAATAGACTGCAAAGACAAGATACTTAATGTTCCAAATGGAAAACTTTATTTTTTGCAAATATTAGCTCATTTGGAACTTGATACCCGCAACATGTTAAAAAAAAGCTGGCACAAGTGGCAAAAGAGACTGAGAATCTTGAGGAATGCCCATCAAGCACTTTTTTTGGAACATCCCACAGGTGAACAGGCTAATTGGGAACAGGTGGATGCCATGATTGGGTATACAAGCAGCTTCCATGAAATTCTCAGTCATTCACAAACAACAATGGAGCGAGGGTCACCACTTTGTGAACAAATGCATGAGCAAATTGTCAAATAGTTTAAGAACAGCATTTGTCAACGAGCTATTGCAAGGAATTTAGGGATTTTACCATCTATGGTCCGTAATATCATCAAAAGGTTCAGAAATCACTGCACGTGAGCGATTATATTACCGACCTTCAATCCCTCAGGCGGTACCGCACCAAAAACCGACATCTGTGTGTATCACCACATGGGCTCAGGAACACTTCAGAAAACCACTATCAGTAACTAAAGTCCGTCGCTACATCTGTTAGTGCAAGTTAAAACTCTACTTTGCAAAGTGAAAGCCATTTATCAACAACACCCTCAAACTTGGACAAGTTGAAAAACATATTGGGGTGTTAATTGTACGGAATATGTACTGAACTGGGCAATCTACTAATAAAAGTTTCAATCAATCAATCAATTTTCTGGACCCGAGATCATCTAAGATGGACTGATGCAAAGTGGAAAAGCGTTCTGTGGTCTGACGAGTCCATATTTCAAATTGTTTTTGGAAACTGTGGCCATTGTGTCCTCTGGAGCAAAGAGGAAAAGAACCACCCGGATTGTCATAGGTGAAAAGTTCAAAAGCCAGCATCTGTGATGGTATGGGGGTGTATTAGTGCCCAAGACAGGGGTTACTTACACAACTGCAAAGGCACCATTAATGCTGAAGGGTACATACAGGTTTTGGAGCAACATATGTTGCCATCCAAGCAACGTTATCATGGACGCCCCTGCTTATTTCGGCAAAACAATGCCAAGCCTTGTGTTATAACTTCGTAGCGTCATAGTAAAAAAAAGGGGGTTGCTAGACTGGCCTGCCTGTAGTCCAGACCTGTCTACCATTGAAAATGTTTGGCACATTATGAAGCCTTAAATACCACAACGAAGACCCCGGACTGTTGAATAACTTAAGCTGTACAACAAGCAAGAATAGGAAATTATTTCCACTTGAGACATTTTAAAATTTGGTCTTCTCAGTTCCCAAACGTTTACAGAGTGTTGTTAAAAGGAAAGGCCATGTAACACAGTGGTACAAAAGTTCCTGTGCCAACTTTTTTGTACTGTGTTGCTGCCATTAAGTTAATGAATATTTGCAGAAAAAAATTGAGTTTCTCAGTGGGAAAAATAAATATCTCATCTTTGCAGTCTATTCAATTGAATATAAGTTGAAAAGGATTTCCAAATCATTGTATTCTGTTTTTATTTAAGAATTACACAACATGCCAATTTCACTGGTTTTGTGTTTTGTAAAAGGATTAGAGATGCGCGGATAGGCAATCATATAATCCCCAACCGCATCACCAAAGTCGTCATTCACCCGCCGTCCACCCGAACCAACATTTTATCAGGACCATACCCGCCCGCCAACCGCCCGCTGAAATATATCAGAGGTCAGCCGCTTTTGCCACTCACAGAGCTATTTAAACCTGTTTCACAGAGTAATGAAGACAAATGGAGCCGGTAATGTTCTCGCGACTATCCAATAGCGTTCATCCTGAAGACAAGAATATGGGCGTGCTGTGAAGCCATTGCCTTAGACACCTTCAACAACATGTACGAACCGATTGTTGGTCCGGCAACATGTTGTGTGCAGCTTCCGCAATTACACGCACAAGATTGAAAGGCATACTGGGTGATACAGAGTACACTGATGGTTGTGATATAAACAACTTTACAACTTACTAATATGCACCACGCTGTGAAGCCACACAATACAAGATTGACAAACACATTTCGGGAAAACATCCTCACAGTAACACAACATAAACGCAACACAACAAATACCCAGAATCCTTTGTATCCGTGACAATTCCTGAATATATTTTACACCCCGGCGCCCCCAACCCCGCCCACCTTACCGACGCACGGGGCTAAAATATATTCAGGTTGTGTCATGAATACAAAGGATTCTGGGTATTTGTTGTGTTGCGTTTATGTTGTGTTACTGTGAGGATGTTCTCCCGAAATGTGTTTGTCGTTCTTAATTGGTGTGGCTTCACAGCATGGCGCATATTACTAGGAGTGTTAAAATTGTTTATATCACAACCATTAGTGTACTCTGTGTCACCCAGTATGCCTTGCAGTCGTGTGCGTGTTGCCGCGGAAGACACACACAACATGATGCTGGACTGACAAGCAGATCGTTCATGTTGTAGAAGGCGACAAAGCCAATGGCTTCATAGCACGCCCTAATACTTATTATCTGGGTGACTGCCGGCAGTCGTTCAAGAGAATAATAGCGTCTCCTATTGTCTACTTCGCTTTAGACACGGGTCTTAAATGGCTCTTTGCATGGCAAAGAATACCGATCCCAGAACCATGTATATCAAATATTTCCGGATGGTTCAACCGCCACCCGCCCGAATGTAATTAAAATCTATTTTTTCGTCATTTCAACCGCCCGACCCGCGGTTTATCCGCGGATGAGACCGCAAACCGCGCATCTCTAAAAAGGATGCTAAAGTCAGAATTGTTGATATTTTGGGACTCTTAACAATAAATTAAACAAAGGGAGTAAAGCAAAACAAAGTGTTTTAACGTCATGCAATTAGTGACTCGCGTCTATTTAAAGTGCGTCCTTTATCTTTAATAGCCTCATATGTACAGTCTGCAATCAAACAGTCGACATCTTGCCTCAACCCGACCACTGAACCTCCGAGCTTAAGTTATTCAAGCGTCCAAGTCACAGGTGTGCCACAGTCTTTGTTTACACATCTCTTGAGAACAATGCAAACAGTGTTGGAGCCAAGAGGCCAGGTAGATTCTGCTTGCAGATAAAAACACCCTGCAAGCACGTCCATAATCATGAAATATGTAAGAGGATAAGTGGTGGGATAAAAGACAAAAAAACACACTAGCTTAGTGCAAAAGAGAAGAATCTGCAGTCTTGGAGCAAACACAAGTCCAAACAAACATGTAAACCTGAGCAGACTCTTAATGAGCCTTTTTTTTTGTCTTTTCTATCTTGTAATCCCAGTGCTGTGCCTGAACCTGTTTTACATGTGCCAGCTTTGCCTAACGAACAAGGCCCTGCTCTGGCAGCCTCATCTGCATTCAAATCAGGCTTGCGCTCATCAGCAAACGCAACATTAATACGTCTCCATTGCTTTGATAACCGTCGTTATGGAGATAACTATAATGATCGCTGCAATCAACTACATCACGCTTGAGAACCCTTCCTGAATCATACGTATATTTAACATTTAGTGGGTGTTTTTCCACATTGTATTCAGAGAATAGATAACCTAAGACTTTAATTAAGAGGTTAGACTACATTAGTGAGTGATTTATGGGCATAATGACTTTTTAATGACATGAGAAATGATGTGGTCTCAGTGAGGAGGCAAAACCGATGCATTAACCTCCCTGGCACGCAAACACCTTGCCCACACCATTTCCTCTAACGTTAATAATACACTCAAAATATATATTTTTTATGCACCCTCTCAATTGGAAAGTGCTGTTTGTTACTTTTTCTTGACTACAGGAACCACTTCATACTGTATGTCAGGGTTGGGCATCACGTCGATCGCGAGTAACCGGTCGATCGCGGATGGTGTGTCAGTCGATCGCAAGACAGGCATTAAAAAAATAGACATAAAAATGAGCAATCATCAATCTTCACCCGAGGATCTTGTGAGATGACGCTGGCTGCTGCGAGCTCATTATTATAGCTCGGTTGGTAGAGTGGCCGTGCCAGCAACTTGAGGGTTCCAGGTTCGATCCCCGCTTCCGCCATCCTAGTGAAGTGAAGTGAAGTGAATTATATTTATATAGTGCTTTTTCTCTAGTGACTCAAAGCGCTTTACATAGTGAAACCCAAAAATCTAAGTTACATTTAAAGCAGTGTGGGTGGCACTGGGAGCAGGTGGGTAAAGTGTCTTGCCCAAGGACACAACAGCAGCGACTAGGATGGCGGAAGGCGATTGCTGTTTACGACCCCGCGTCCCTTAGAAACAGCTGTTGCCATGTAATCAGGGAAAGTCCAAATAAAAGGCGTAAAATCTTTCGCCAGAGCGTGTTGGGAGACTGAACAAGAGTACAGCCCAGGCGTCTCTCCTCAATTGAGCCAAATTTAATTATGTCTGTTTAATTCCTTGCATTTTGTCCGTTTAATAAATGTCATTAGTGTTTGAACCTGACAGCGAGCGAGTGAAGTGAATTATATTTATATAGCGCTTTTTCTCTAGTGACTCAAAGCGATTTACATAGTGAAACCCCAATATTTAAGTTACATTTAAAGCAGTGTGGGTGGCACTGGGAGCAGGCAGGTAAAGTGTCTTGCCCAAGGACACAACGGCAGAGGTCCAAAAAGGGGGTCTATTTAAAGGCTAGAGTATACAAATGAGTTTTAAGATGGGACTTAAATGCTTCTACTGAGGTAGCATCTCTAACTGTTACCAGGGGGGCATTCCGGAGTACTGGAGCCCGAATAGAAAACGCTCTATAGCCCGCAGACTTTTTTTGGGCACTGGGAATCACTAATAAGCCGGAGTCCTTTGAACGCAGATTTCTTGCCGGGACATATGGTACAATACAATCAGCAAGGTTAGCTGGAGCTAGACCTTGTAGTATTTTATACGTAACTACTTAAACCTTAAAATCACATCTTAAGTGCACAAGAAGCCAGTGCAGGTGAGCCAGTATAGGCGTAATATGATCAAACTTTCTTGTTCTTGTCAAAAGTATAGCAGCCACATTTTCTACCAACTGTAATCTTTTAAACACCGTGGCTCTCAACAAATGGAACACGGCATAAGACAATGGTGAAAGATACAACCATCCCGTCAGTCGGCAAAGCAGCGAGAGTGGACATTGTGAGTCACTGTGTTGTGTCTTATTTGAAATGTTTAGTGCATAGCAGCGAACGCTACTGTTAGCGACAAACGCTACCATTAAAAACGGACGTCACCGTTAGCAACGAACGCTACTGTTAGCAACGTACGCTACCATTAGCAGCGAATGTTACTGTTGCTATTCGCTCTTGGGAATCAATGCGCCCACAAAATGTTTTGGTATCGCTTATAAAGACCAAAATACTCTATGCACTTAAGATGTGACTTTAAGGTTTTACTACTTACGTATAAAATACTACACGGTCTAGCTCCAGCCTATCTTGCCGATTGTATTGTACCATATGTCCCGGCAAGAAATCTGCGTTCAAAAGACTCCGGCTTATTATTGATTCCTAAAGCCCAAAAAAAGACTTCGGGCTATAGAGCGTTTTCCGTTCGGGCTCCAGTACCCTGGAATGCCCTCCCGGTAACAGTTGGAGATGCTACCTCAGTAGAAGCATTTAAGTCTCACCTTAAAACTCATCTGTATACTCTAGCCTTTAAATAGACCTCCTTTTTAGACCAGTTGATCTGCCGCTTCTTTTCTTTTTCTCCTCTGTCCCCCCCTCCCTTGTGGAGGGGGTCCGGTCCGATGACCATGGATGAAGCACTGGCTGTCCAGAGTCGAGACCCAGGATGGACCGCTTGCCTGTGTATCGGTTGGGGACATCTCTACGATGCTGATCCGCCTCCGCTTGGGATGATTTCCTGTGGACGGGACTCTCGCTGCTGTCTTGGATCCGCTTTGAACTGAACTCTCGCGGCTGTGTTGGAGCCACTATGGATTGAACTTTCACAGTATCATGTTAGACCCGCTCGACATCCATTGCTTTCGAACCTTAGAGGGGGTGGGGGGTTGCCCACATTTGAGGTCCTCTCCAAGGTTTCTCATAGTCATCATTGTCACTGGCGTCCCACTGGGTGTGAGTTTTTCTTGCCCTTATGTGGGTTCTTCCGAGGATGTCGTAGTCATAGTGGTTTGTACAGTCCTTTGAGACATTTGTGATTTAGGGCTATACAAATAAACATTGATTGATATTACATGTTATTATAAATGTGCCTGCTACTACATTGGATACATGTATTTAAATTGTTTTTGGAGGTTTATAGATGGTTTTTTGGAGAGCTTTATTGGCAGAATAGATGGTATTCCCATTACCTGCATTGTTAGCTGCCTCTTACGAGCATTTTTTCACTACTTAGAATACACAGCAAAGGGAAATATGTGTGTTCTTGTCCCACATAAGGATTGTAGATAGTGGGCAAAATTCCACAAAAAGTGCAGTTCCCCTTTCACTGTACAGGAAGTTTTGTTAACATTTTATTGTTCCTCTTTGTTAGTGGTGTGCCATCAGGGCCAGCAAGGCCTTTCACTGCTGGCCTAACATAACCAGAAGTCATGATCTTAATAAAGATAAAAGTAATTATTAATTTACTTTCCCTAAATATCTAAAAGTATTCATACTCACTTCATGTCATATTATGCTGCATCGAGCGCTGTTTTTAGTTTATAGAGCTTTATCCAATCAGAATTCAGATAGCTTTTGTTGCCATGCTGTACCAAATTTGCCTGGGCCTTAGAATCAACAATGCGAGCGTCCGTGCTTTGTAAGTGAACGGACACAAAAATTTGACAGACAGTTGCGATAGCCAATCAGATCACGAGTTGTTGTCATTAAGGCCTTCTAGCTGGCCGAAGGCAGATATATATTATGATGTCATGAGCAAAGAAACATTAGAACTCCATTACCCAGCATGCCACAGTAGTAAAGCGCATGCGCAGTAGCCCCGTTTAGGTTGTTGAATGTAGATTTTTTCGATGAGCACGCTGTGGAGTAAACTTTAAGAAGTCAGCCAACGTGCCTCGTCTGCATCTTTTATGATTAGACAAGACGACACATATGTGGAGGTTGCCCTCCAGGGGGTTCTTCGGACCACCAATCAACGCCATGAGAGCCCGGATCAGGGTAACAATACAGTTTTATTTTCTGCTCGTAACAGGTTGCTTTTCAGCATGTCTTTTTCCTGTCCGTCTTCGTCACTCTCTCGCTCTCAATCCAGCTCCCCTCCAGCTCCAACACCTCTTTCCTTCCGGCTTTGTTTTAACAGAGCGACAGGTGATTAGATAACCAGGCCCAGGTGGGCCATCTACGCACCTGTTGCTGGTTTTGAAGCTGGTCCTGGCACACCCCCCTTCACTGCAGGCTTGCAGGCCACGCCCCCCCCCCACCCTCCAAAACATATATTTGCACGGCAATTTTCTAGAAGGATATTTAAAAATAAATTTTTTCCCCTTTTAATATGTTTTTTGCTATTTAAATTTTGACGGTACCACATAAGATATGTTTTAATTGCTGATGCAGGTTTATTGATTTTTTAAATGCACCAGAAAATAACCCGTTTTGTACACTGTTGATGTGGTTAAATGCCCAGTAAATGTGTTTCTGTAAAGTATTTCATTATTTCATGTGGTGACATCAGTGATGGTATTTTGAGAGGTAATCATTGTAGTTGGACATCACTGAAGGCCTGCTATTTATTACACAACAGAAGAAATTGAACTTCTCTACCTGGTTAGTGGCCTTGTAGTTATAGTGTCCGCCCTGAGATCGTTAGGTCGTGAGTTCAAACCCCGGCCGAGCCTTACCAAAGACTATAAAAATGGGACCCATTGCCTCTCTGCTTGGCACTCAGCATCAAGGTGTCTGAGTTATTTGTTGTCGAACCCCAGGATGCAGAGAAGGAGGCAGGCATTGGATATGAAGACATTATTTAATATAAATAATAGAACAAGAACAAACAAAAAGCACGCACGTGGGCGGAATAACAAACTAAGGGAGCTAGCACTGGAAGCTAGAAAATGAAAAGGAACTTTAGCATGTAAGCTAGTGGATAGCAAACAGAAAAACTGGAAATAACTAATGCTAACAGAAACAGCTTACCGCTACGACGACCAGGACAAAATGACAGGTAGTAGCTGTAACCAAACGACACGACAGGTAGCACGACAAGAGTGATGTGTAGCAACGACAATACAATGATCCAGCACTGACTGGAGGAACAAAGCAGGTAAAATAGGAGCTGGCCGATTAACATAAGGTGTGACCAGATGCCAATCAGCCGCAGCTGAGTGAAAACAGACACAGGGAGACAAACAGGAAGCTGAACCAAAATAAGAGCACTAGACAGGAACTAAGGACAGGAAATACTAAACACAACTGCAGAAGAAAAAACTAAAACATAGACAAACTGTCAGGGGAACGCCTGAGACAAGGGTTGGACTTGGGGATTAAATCACCAAAATGATTCCCAAGCACGACCACCACTGCTGCTCACTGCTCCCCTCAACTCCTAGGGGGTGGAACAAGGAGATGGGTCAAATGCAGAGTACTTTCACCACACTTAGTGTGTGTGTGTGTGTGTGTGTGTGTGTGACTATCAGTGGTACTTTACTTTTTTCATCCAATATCAGTTTGTTTAAAACAATTAGATAAATAATATAAATGGGTTGTACTTGTATAGCGCTTTTCTACCTTCAAGGTACTCAAAGCGCTTTGACACTACTTCCACATTTACCCATTCACACACACATTCACACACTGATGGAGGGAGCTGCCATGCAAGGCGCCAACCAGCACCCATCAGGAGCAAGGGTGAAGTGTCTTGCTCAGGACACAACGGACGTGACAAGGTTGGTACTAGGTGGGATTTGAACCACGGACCCTCGGGTTGCGCACGGCCACTCTTCCACTGCGCCACGCCGTCCCAAGATCCCTTTTGTGGGGCGGTATAGCTCGGTTGGTAGAGTGGCCGTGCCAGCAACTTGAGGGTTCCAGGTTCGATCCCCGCTTCGGCCATCCTAGTCACTGCCGTTGTGTCCTTGGGCAAGACACTTTACCCACCTGCTCCCAGTGCCACCAACACTGGTTCAAATGTAGCTTAGATATTGGGTTTCACTAGAGAAAAAGTGCTATATAAATGTAATTCACTTCACTTTTAACGCTAGAAATGTTAACGATGAATGAGTCAACGCAATTAAACCTTTTTTTTTTTTTTTTAACATAAACTATTCACCCACATCTAACCAGTAATGTAAAGTAAAAATCATTAAAAAAAACTTAGGGCAGCTTATGCTAAGTGGCTGCTTGTACTAGAAACTAAAGTTTAGGTTTCCTCTCCTTGTCATTCAGCACAAACAAAAGGGTCTACAACAACAGAATATCCGAATTAAAGTTCTTTGGACACAAAAAAAATGCTTCCTGCTGGCTGAGAGTCCGACACTGCTTAACACTGACAATATTAATAGATATGAGTCTTTATATTGAGTTTGCCTCTTGAATGAACACACAGGAACATGAACACTGCGATGGATAATGAAGTCAAACTATCATCCATAATGTAACAGGCACACATCTGGCACTTTAAAGCCATTATGACGCCGATGGTCGAACACACACACAAGCATACACACACGCATTTATTTTCGCTTGAAGTGACTTCTGTCGCTTCTGTTGTGTTTCATACAGACTGGAAGAAATTTGGCTGGCTTTTTTGCTGCATCATGCATAGTCAGAGGCAGTACAAGACCAAATCTAAAAGTATCAACCCAAGTTAAATGATTTACAGACGTGTCTGCTTTTAGAATTCAGACAGATGTCCCCGTGGTGTTATGAGAAAATTGTCCACTGACTTTCTTAGGAGATCACATTACCAGTACATAGGTAACTCAATGATAGTTATCATGACCCAAAATGGAGGTCAAACGTTGTCGTAATGAATGAAGCACAGCAATTAACAATTCTAATTACTTTTCATGTGGTCATTTATCAGGGATGTAACCACAGATGATGACAATCAATCTATTCAATTTGTTTGGAATTAAATGAGAAGAGCTAGCTTTACTAACAACAGATTAGCTTAGCTTTAGCTTAATTACTTGGTCTCTGCCCCCTCCCTAACCTTTAAATTTTTCATAACATGACCGGTTTAAAGGCCTACTGAAACCCACTACTACCCACCACGCAGTCTGATAGTTTATATATCAATGATGAAATATTAACATTGCAACACATGCCAATAGGGCCTTTTTAGTTTACTAAATTGCAATTTTAAATTCCCCACGAAGTGTCGTGTTGAAAACGTCGCGGTACGATGACGCATACGTTTGACGTCACCGGTTGTAGCGGACATTATTTTCCAGCCCGATCCAAGCTATAAGTAGTCTGCTTTAATGGCTTAATTACACAGTATTCTGGACATCTGTGTTGCTGAATCTTTTACAATTTGTTCAATTAATAATGGAGAAGTCAAAGTAGAAAGATAGAGGTGGGAAGCTTTTAGCCTTTAGCCACACAAACACAGCCGGTGTTTCCTTGTTTAAAATTCCCAAAGGTGAAGCATTAATATGGAACAGAGCGGTCAAGCAAACATGGATCCCGACCACATGTCAACCGGCAGGTTTTGGTGAGAAAATTGTGGTAATAAGTTGGCTCTTACCGTAGTTATGAGCGGAGTCTGCGTCCTCCTGCAGCTGCTGCGGCGACTATTACCTCCTCCCACGGAGACACTGGCGGTCACTACACCCGTGGCCACACCCCTCTGACTTTCAGGTACTATATAATCTCACTAAAACACTAGCAACGTAATAGGCAGATAAGGGATTTTCCAGAATTATCCTAGTAAATGTGTCTAATAACATCTGAATTGCTCCCACTACAATCGCCTCTTTTTTTTTTTACAGCAATACGGTATTTTCTGCTCACACTTTACACCCGCTCTCACTTGTTTTAAAGCTACGCTCAAGCTGGTTAACCGTCATGTGAATTAAGCCGCGTAAAAGAAAGACGGACATTACGTCATTTGTAACCAAAAAATTCAGGGATTCCTGGACAAAGAAAACAGACCAAAGGGAAGCGCTACAACTCAAATGATGTGTCTTTCTGTGCGATTTTTATAGCCGATATGCTAACATGTGCCAACATTTTTAGTACAATTTTGTTGTAAAACAATGTTTAGACCAGGGGTCACCAACCTTTTTGAAACCAAGAGCTACTTCTTGGGTACTGATTAATGCGAAGGGCTACCAGTTTGATACACACTTAAATAAATTGCCAGAAATAGCCAATTTGCTTAATTTACCTTTAATAAATAAATCTATATGTAAAAAAAAATGTGTATTTCTATCTGTCATTCTGTCTTTTATTTTTTTTCCTTTTACGGAATGTTTTTTGTAGAGAATAAATGATAAAAAAAAACACTTAATTGAATGGTTTAAAAGAGGAGAAAACACAAAAAAAATGAAAATTTAATTTTGAAACATAGTTTAGTTTCAATTTCGACTCTTTAAAATTCAAAATTCAACCGAAAAAAATTAAGAGAAAAACTAGCTAATTCGAATATTTTTGAAAAAATTTAGAAAAAAATTTATGGAACATCATTAGTAATTTTTCCTGATTAAGATTAATTTTAGAATTTTGATGACATGTTTTAAATAGGTTAAAATCCGATCTGCACTTTGTTAGAATATATAACAAATTGGACCAAGCTATATTTCTAAAAAAGACAAATCATTATTTCTTCTAGATTTTCCAGAACAATTTTTTTAAAATAAATTCAAAAGACTTTGATATAAGATTTAAATTTGATTCTACAGATTTTCTAGATTTGCCGGAATTTGTATTTATTTATTTTAATCATAATAAGTTTGAAGAAATATTTCACAAATATCCTTCATGAAAAAAACAGAAGCTAAAATGAAGAATTAAAGTAAAATGTATTTATTATTCTTTACAATAAAAAAAAAATACTTGAACATTGATTTAAATTGTCAGGAAAGAAGAGGAAGGATTTTAAAAGGTAAAAAGTATATGTGTTTAAAAATCCCCAAATCATTTTTAAGGTTGTATTTTTTCTCTAAAATTGTCTTTCTGAAAGTTATAAGAAGCAAAGTAAAAAAATAAATTAATGTATTTAAACAAGTGAAGACCAAGTCTTTAAAATATTTTCTTGGATTTTCAAATTCTATTTGAGTTTTGTCTCTCTTAGAATTAAAAATGTCAAGCAAATAGAGACCAGCTTGCTAGTAAATAAAAACATTAAAAAAAATAGAGGCAGCTCACTGGTAAGTGCTGCTATTTGAGCTATTTTTAGAACAGGCCAGCGGGCTACTCATCTGGTCCCTACGGGCTACCTGGTGCCCGCGGGCACCGTGTTGGTGACCCCTGGTTTGGACCAAATCTAAATTTAATAAAATACATTCAACGAAAGACTGATAGGGTAGACTGCTATTCTAACATCAACAAAGATTTTCAGTGCTTATTTTTGAATTCAAACAGAGCTGAACAGTGTTTCCAGTGCAAACAGATGGCAAAACAAGACAAAAGAGGGTACATTTGGTTATTTTTATTTTCAAACTATAAGGAAATAAAAAAGAGGAAGGATGTCAGTTGGTCGTCTCGGAGAGATCTTCATCTGTGTTCCTTGTTTTTCTAGTTTTCAAGAACAAAAAAAGACGTTTGTTGTCTTAGTCAGCACCTGTTTGGATGGGGGGGTGGGTGGGCAACTAGAAATTCCTGTCTAGTGTGTGTGTGTGTGTGTGTGTGTGTGTTTGTGTGTGTGCATGACCCACACAACGGAGATCACTAATCGCTTGTCATTTGTTGACAAAAAAGACACAGGTGCAGTTTTTTCTTGTTCTATGACTCTAACCGAAAGTGGTCAGTTTGGCGCTTCAGTCCCAGTTAATTCACAACCAAATGTTTGCCTACAGAGGAAGCTTTGTCCTCACAAGAAGGGGAACAGGGGGTGCTTAGGGTGGGGGTCCCTTCAAGAATTACCCACTCAACCAAGACTGTATCCTTTATTACTGGAAATATAGGCAGACTCCACTGGATTAATATGTAACAATTAGGCTTCCACCAACGGAACATGTTTGTTGATTTGTAACATTTGCAGATTTTTTAAATGCGAGTCATCTGATATTACTGAAATTAAGAAGACCAATGAAGCAAGAAAATGTGGTATGGACCTTGCTCTTGGGCTTTGATGACGGGCATTGGTCACGGGCCTTGAATCATGGGCCTTTCTTGTGTCAGTTGCTCGTGGCGCTTTCTTTGGCGCCTTGCTCATGGGTTTTCGTCATGGTCCATGCTGAAGAACCATTGGTCATGTCATGGGCCTTCATCATGGACATTGCTCATGGGCCTTCCTCTTGGTTTAATGACCTTGCTATTGAGCCTTTTTGGTAGACCTTTCCTAAACTCATGGGCCTCTCTCTTGGGGCTTACTTTTTTATGGGCCTTTCTAATTCATCTTCATGTGCTGTTCTCGTGTTTATTTTCAAAGAGCCTTTCTCGTGGACTGTTCTCCTCGGTATTGCTCATGGGTTTTGTTCATGGCCTGACTTTTGGGCCATAGTTATGGTATGCATCTTGCTCATAGGCCTTTCTCCTGGTCCTTGCATATGGACCTTGCTCATTTGCCTCTTTGATCAGTCTTCATAATCTTATGGGCCTTTCTCTTGGGACACACTTATTGCATTTGCCTTTTTAATTCATCTTCATGGCCTTTTCTCATGGTTATTTTCAAAGAGCATTTCGAAATGCTCATGGACCGTTCTTTTGGGTATTGTCCATGAGCCTTCCTCGTGGCCTTTGTTCATGTTCAGATTTATGGGCCATGCTCATAGGCATTTCTCTTGGTCCTTGCTTATAAACCTTTCTCATAAGCCTTTCTGATCAGCCTTTTTAATCTTATGGTTGTCATGGTTCTTTTTGAAGAGCCTTTCTCATAGCTCATGGACCGTTCTCTTGGGCATTGTTTGTGAGTCTTTTTCATGGCTTTTGCTCATGGCCTGACTTATGGGTCATAGTTCTGGCCCATGCTCATAGACTTTTCTCTTTACCCTGTCTCATCTCATTGGTATTTCTCTTGGGTCTTGTTTATGTACCCTTGCTCATGGCGCTTGCTTTTGGGCTTTTTTCAAATTGTTTTTTTTTTCATGGGCATTGGTCTTGGGCCTTTCTCAAAGACATTGCTCATAAGTTGTTGTTGGTCATGGTCTCTCTCTTTTCCTGGTCATGAGACTGGATCATGGGCCTTACCTAATATAGGCCCAAGTCCTTTTCTCATAGTTTTGGCAGGAGTCTTTGTCATGGGTCTTTATCATGGTTGTGCTTGTTCTTTTGTTATAGGTCCAGTTCATCTCATGGTCTTGCTCATCATCCACAGATGTGACAGTTAACTTACTTACTCAACTTACTCCTCATAACCCCTTAGAATTGTAAAACAATGCATAATGTTAAATCAATGTAAAAGTATAAGAATTCAGACTTTATCTTAATACAGGATCATTATAAAATTGTAGAACACTCGCAGGATAGTTTTTTCCACGCACATGCACACACACACACACACGTTTTCTGAAGGCAGGCTGCCCCGGGAAGTGAAAAACGTGACCAAATGATCACCATTGTCATGATCACAGCAAGGACAAGCGTGAAGAAACGCCTCCAGGTTACAACCGTTTTCCATCCTAGGACCAGAGAAGTTGAGTAGAATAAAAACTGCACAGGCCCATCTCCCCGTAAATGACACATAAATCATGGACATGTGGAGATGACCATGTGTCTTGTCGTGTGTTTTCATGACCCTCTAACACTTGTTTCATTGGCGTGTCAGGAATATGTGCAATGAAGTAGCCGTCTCTGGCATGTGTGTATTGTGTAATCTCACAGGTCCTGTTTGTGGTAATTGCTTTTAGATTAGTGATTTACTGTTTGCATTGCAGCTGGTGTGCTATTTTATTTTTTATCTTCCAACACAGCTTATTGCAGATTCACCATCCTATGTTGATAAATCGCTTTAGCTTTGTCAGTGTAATGCCAGAATGTAATAAACTTCCAAATGCCACCTTATGTGTTATGTACATACATATACTACTCCTTCCTGCTGAATTATGCAGTTTTACACCGCTGGGTGCAGATCAGAGCATGAAACACAGGGTGTCAAACAACGACTGGTATGCATGTCAACATCTGTTTTTGTTTGCATGCTTGCAAGCACACGTCGGGGGGTGGGGGCGCTGTGTGTGTTTGCATGGTAGAAACACAATAAAATGTCACTTATTGGAACATATTGAAATCAAATGAATGCGAGCGTTCCCCTGGGTCATATGTTTTTTTTCTTTTAAATTTAAAACACTTCGTTGTGGTCTACATAACACAGCAGATCTACTTCAAGACGCTTCCTGACCGTCTCTACAGGATCCGCCGTTTTGTGGGCGGACTTATTAACGTGCCTCCACTTCGAACGGGGTATTCTCCCCGTCATCTTTGTTGTGTAGCGTGCAAGGATGGCAGTCGAAGGAGGAGCGTCATAAGCACACATGTGAAGTGAAAACCATTTCAGGTGACTACCTCTTGAAGCTCATCGAGAGAATGCCAAGAGTGTCCAAAAAATGTATTGAGAGAAAACATGTTTTTAGTTATTTCACCTTTTTTTGTTAAGTACACAACTCCACATGTGTTCATTCATAATTTTGATGCCTTCAGTGACAATTTACAATGTAAATAGTCATGAAAATAAAAAAACACATTGAATGAGAAGGTGTGTCCAAACTTTTTGCCTGTGCTGTATATAGTGTGTGTGTGTGTATATATATATATATTTATATATATACACCCACACTATATACAGTGTGTATGTGTGTGTGTGTGTGTGTGTATATATATATATATATATATATCTCCATCCATCCATCCATTTTCTACCGCTTATTCCCTTTCGGGGTCGCGGGGGGCGCTGGCGCCTATCTCAGCTACAATCGGGCGGAAGGCGGGGTACACCCTGGACATATATATATATATATATATATATATATATATATATATGTATTATACATATGTATAATTACTATATACATATAATTTTTTTAATTAACATTAATTACTTAAAGGCCTACTGAAATGAGATTTTCTTATTCAAACGGGGATAGCAGGTCCATTCTGTGTGTCATACTTGATCATTTCGCAATATTGCCATATTTTTGCTGAAAGGATTTAGTAGAGAACATCCACGATAAAGTTTGCAACTGTCGGTGTTAAGAGAAAAGCCCTGCCTCTACTGGAAGTCGCAGACGATGACGTCGCAAGTGTGGGGGCTCCTCACATATTCACATAGTTTTTAAAGGGAGCCTCCAACAAAAAGTGCTATTCGGACCGAGAAAACGACAATTTCCCCATTAATTTGAGCGAGGATGAAAGATTCGTGTGTGAGGATATTCATAGCGACGGACTAGGAAAAAAAAAACTAGTTAAAAAAAAAAACGCAAATGCATTGGGACGGATTCCGATGTTTTTAAACACATTTACTAGGATAATTCTGGGAAATCCCTTATCTTTCTATTGTGTTGCTAGTGTTTTAGTGAGTTTAATATTACCTGATAGTCGGAAGGGTGTCTCCACGGGTGTCTTGACGCCAATGTCTCAGGGAAGTCGACAGCAGCTTCGTGGACTGCACAAGCTCAGCTTTTCTCCGGTAAGAAGCGACTTCTTAATGACAATTTTCTCACCCAAACCTGCTGGTTGACATTTGGTCTGGATTCATGTTCGCTTGACCGCGCTCTGATCCATAGTAAATGTTCACCTCTGGGAATTTTAAACAAGGAATCACAGTGTGTTTGTGTGGCTAAAGACTAAAGCTTCCCAACTCCCTCTTTCTACCGTGACTCCTCCAATATTAATTGAACAAATTGCAAAAGATTCAGCAACACAGATCTCCAAAATACTGTGTAATTATGCCGTTAAACCACACAACATTTAGCTGTGTGTGTGCGTAGCGCTCATACTTCCTAAAAACGCGTGACATCTAGCGTACACGTCATCATTACACAACGTTTTCAAGACGAAACTCCCGGGAAATTTATAATTGTAATTTAGTAAACTAAAAAGGCCGTATTGGCATGTGTTGCAATGTTAATATTTTATCATTGACATATAAACTATCAGACTGCGTGGTGGGTAGTAGTGGGTTTCAGTAGGCCTTTAACACAACAAAACTAATATCTGCCATAATGTGTAGGCATACAGTACACGAACAACAGACAATAATATAAATATTTCATTAAACAAATATACATGTAATGGTCTACAATGCTCCCTCTGCCATGGAGAACACAATGGTGACATTGCGGACTATTCAGCTTTTGTCGGTTTGGATCAGACATGGCCATTTCTCACTCTTTCCTGCTCTTTTCCTTGTCTTTGCCCCATTAATGGATGGACTGTGGCGGGGGGGGGGGATTCTTTTGTGGACCCCCCTCACTCTCCTGTGTACTTCCTTTCCAACTCACTGTTATTTTCACTGTTATGTTTTCTCCATTTTTCACGAGGCTTACTATATACCTCAGCTTTTCTGAGAACTGAGTCAAAAGCTGCACGTGAAGTGTCCCCCCCTATAATGCATTGCTTATACTGTATAGCGAGAGTGTAGCATGAGTCACGCTAGATGCGTGTTGTTATGAAGTAATAGCAGTATAATAATAGTGCGAGTACAATTTATGCACGGTTAATCTTTTCCCATACGTTGAGGCAGTGTGTCAGTTTGGTGCAGCTCCACAAAAGCCTTTTGTGCACTTCCAGTAAGCCCAAGCTTTTCTGCTCATCTCACTTAATTGGCCATGCTCTGTTTGTGGTCAAGGGAAGGGGGTGATTGGGGGGGCACATTTGTCTAAAAGAGAAAAGAACGAGCAGTTTGAAAGATGACTGCCTGATTAGTCATTAGACTTGTCATTGATGCTCAGCGTAAAAAAAAACATTATTTTTCACAGTGCGATTTGAGATTGTGGAAGGTGCCACAACACATGACACTGTTTAATTTATTCCTTATGTATTTTTTTTTTAATGTAGAGGAGTGTGATATTAATCATCATAAATAAACCTGTAATTATTATGGTTAGTCACTGTACTGAAATGGCTGGCATGTTATTTTTACTGCCTATGACAGCCCTTTGAACTCTGCCTAGCAACCGGTGACGCAAACTTTTGACGTAAGCAGCAAATGATGAAACAAATAAATAGAAATAACTAATCATAAAAAAAATGCATGCAACAACTAATAATGTCAAAAAAAAGGAATGAAACTGACAGGGGTAATGATAAATATATAGCTTGAGAAGTTTTATCATACAACATATTTTCAAATAGTTATTATAAATGAATTCAGCTGTACATTTAAAACAATAATACTATGCATCCATCCATCCATCTATCCATCCATCCATCCATCCATCCATCCAACAGCCTTAGCAGGGAAGCACAGACTTCCCTCTCCCCAGCCTTTTCGTCCAGCTCCTCCCGGGGAATTCCGAGGCGTTCCCAGGCCAGCCAGGAGACATAGTCTTTCCAATATGTCCTGGGTCTTCCCCGTGGCCTCCTGACCAGATGCCCGAACCACCTCATCATGCTCCTCTCGATGTGGAGGAGCAGCGGCTTTACTTTGAGCTCCTCCCGAATGGCAGAGCTTCTCACCCTATCTCTAAGGGAGGAAACTCATTTTGGCCGCTTGTACCCGTGATCTTGTCCTTTCGGTCATAACCCAAAGCTCAAGACCATTGGTGAGGATGGGAACGTAGATCGACCGGTAAATTGAGAGCTTTGCCTTCCGGCTCAGCTCCTTCTTCACCACGACGGATCGATACAGCGTCCGCATTACTGAAGACGCCAAACCGATCTGCCTGTCGATCTCACGATCCACTCTTCCCTCACTCGTAAACAAGACTCCGAGGTACTTGAACTCCTCCACTTGGGGCAAGATCACCTCCCTGATAACACTATAATAATAATATTATAGCTGTCAAATTTAGTTAGAGGTAATGCATGTGATTAATCACAAAAAATGTTCACGTTAATCACCTATCAACACAAATTTTTTTTCTCCAATTTTTTGGATTACACATGCTCCTTTAGTTTAAGCGTTGATGTTTACCTGAAAGGCGGAGCAGGTTGTGGTGATGTCACTGCAAGGTGATGCAAAGATGAGTGAGGTGCTCGGTGACTCATTTTGATTCAAAATAAAGTTTCGATGAAATTGTTACCAAGTTTTGAGCAAATACACTATGTATTATTGAGTAAAACCTTTTTTTTTCAATGTTTGTGTATGACATTCTGAAGATAAAATTGCACTTGTGTGAAAATATTGGTGTTTTTTTTTTTAAGCTAATTCACAACTTGTCAAGACTTGGACTTTGGTGAGGTTTGTTTTCCCTTGGTGCAAAGCGACTGGACCGGACACGACGTGAAGGTAATGACATATTTTAATTTTAACAATCAGAAGTACTACAAAAACAAAGGTCGCGCACAAGGCGCGGATCAAACTTAACGCAGGAACAAAACTAACACATAAACAGACTAAGTGAAGTGAAGTGAAGTGAATTATATTTATATAGCGCTTTTCTCAAGTGACTCAAAGCGCTTTACATAGTGACACCCAATATCTAAGTTACATTTAAACCAGTGTGGGTGGCACTGGGAGCAGGTGGGTAAAGTGTCTTGCCCAAGGACACAACGGCAGTAACTAGGATGGCACAAGCGGGAATCGAACCTGCAACCCTCAAGTTGCTGGCACGGCCACTCTACCAACCGAGCTATGCCAGGACATGAAACAAAACTACCTAATCCCTTGAATAGCCGCCGGGGCGCTAATTAATTTAAAACCTCTTCTCACTCCTGCGCTTATTCAAGGCATGTGGTGAAAGTAAGCAGGCGCTAATAATTTTAAAACCTTTTCTCACCCCTGCGCTTACCAATGGCATGCAGTAAAAAAATTGAGTGTGATGTAAGGATACCATCATGAAAAGCACATTTAATAAAAAAAAAAAAAAACGTTATTATGGTGTGACAGACTTCCTGCCTCCGTCACCGTGTGGGTTGCCATGACACTGGATGCAGGACGCGTCATAACAGGTTTGACAATTTATTATTTCAATAATGTCATTTTCTTGCCATTCGATCGCGCCACTTTCTGGCTCGCTGGCTCTTTCTGGTTGCCATCGCGCACCTTTCGGTGCCCGCTGGGTGCGTCTGCTGCGGGGCCTCATCCTCGTCTGGATCTCGCTCGTTGTCCTCGTTGTCGTCTCTGGTGGTTCCTTCTCCTTTTCCTCCCTCTCCATCGTGCCCCCTTCGCTTCTCTTATAATCTAGGAGCAGATGCGAAGATTGTGAGCAGGTGTGTGTCTTACGCACCTGACCTAGATTGCCGTCCTTGTGCCGCTCCGCGTGCTCCACGCCTCTCCTCGCCGCCGCATGCCCCCCCCTCCTGGCCGTCCTTCTGGTCCAGACCGCCCCTGTCCGCCCTTCTGGTCCAGACCGCCCCTGTCCGCCCGCTGTCGGCCCGTCGGCTGCGTCTCTCCACAGACCTCCCCCGCCAATTCGAGGCCGGGCTCCAGTCCGGCCGAGCATACTCCCCCCCACCTTTTCTTCCAGGCGCGGGAAAACAAAAATCTGCCCCGGCCACCTGCCTTGTCCTTGCCTTCTTTTACTTTTCCTTTGTCTCTTCCTCCTTCTTCTTTGTCTTTTCGAGCTCCCATTTCTTTAGCTTCTTCTTTGTCCTCTTTGCCTTCTTCTTCCAACTTTTTGCCGTCTTCTTTCTCAATTTTTTGAGTTTCTTCAATTTCTTCTTCATCTTCACCTTCTTTATCCTCATCATTTCCCTGAATTTCTTCAAGCATTTCTTCTTCTTTCTCAATTCCTTGAGTTTCAAATTCTTCTTCTTTAACTTGTTCTTTATCTTCTTCATCTTCAATTTCTTCTTCATCTTTATCATCTTCATCTTCATAATCTTCCAGAATTTCTTCAATTATTTCTTCTTCTTTCTCAATTTCATGAGTTTCTTCGACTTCATCTTCATCTTCATCGTCCTTTCCATCTTCATCGTCTTCCAGAATTTCTTCAATTATTTCTTCTTTTTTCTCAATTTCTTGTCATTCGATCGCGCCACTTTCTGGCTCGCTGGTTCTCCCTGGTTGCCATCGCGCACCTTTCGGCGCCCACTGGGTGCGTCTGCTGCGGGGCCTCATCGTCGTCTGGATCTCGCTCATTGTCTTCGTTGTGCTTGCGGTCGGTCGTCCCTGGTGGTTCCTTCTCCTTTTCCTCCCTCTCCATCGTGCCCCCTTTGCCTCTCTTATAATCTAGGAGCAGATGCGAAGATAGTGAGCAGGTGTGTGTCTTACGCACCTGACCTAGATTGCCGTTCTTGTGCCGCTCTGCGTACGCCACGCCTCTCCTCGCCGCCACATGCCCCGCCTCCTGGCCTTCCTTCTGGTCCAGAACGCCTCTGTCCGCCCGCTGTCGGCCCGTCGGCTGCGTCTCTCCACATATGGTTATTATTTTCAGCACCGAAGGCTTGGAATAACCTACAATCGAATATTCAACTTAAAACCCTTGTTACATTAAATGAGTTTAAAGCTTCTGTAAAAGGATTGCAGTCTACCTTGTTTGTATGCACATGTGTCATATGAGCAAGTTTTAATGTTGTAAATGTGATGTTTTATGTGTTGTTTACTGTTTTTAATGTAACCTTGCTGCTGCCCTCTTGGCCAGGTCTCCCTTGGAAAAGAGATCTTTGATCTCAATGGGTTTTTACCTGGTTATAAAGGCTACCGGTAAATACAAAATAAATGAAAAATGGTCTTACCTTTACTTATAAATGAAATCCATGCCAGCTCCTTCTGATCAAAAGCATCGATAACTTGTTTATAGAAGTATTCCTTATCTTTCTTCAGTTTTAAAAAGTCTCTCAGAAAACTGCCATCAGATGGCTGCTATCAGTTCGGGTGCGGGCGACTTCCCCTCTCGTTCTGCTTCGTGGGTGATCTCCTTATCCCAGGACCACCAAGAAAGGACATGGCTTGAGCAGTTTGACTTTGTTTATTTTTCAATAAAACCTCAGTCCAGGTAGCTCTTCCGGTCGCTTGCAGCTATCTTGGGCAGGGCTGCTACAGCTAGCGTGCCCTGCCTGTCTGTCGGACCGTCGGCTCCACAGGTGGTATATCAATAAAACATAGCTGCTTACTTTTCTTTTTAGCATACCGGTATTCAATAGCTTGGACCTTAAATCCTACTGAATAGCTCTTAATATTCTTCCCTTTATGCGATTTCAAATTGTTGAAATCAGCCGCCTCCATTTTGAAAATGCGCTAATTATTTTGCGAAGCGAGTTTGATCCGGCAGTAATTCAAGGCAGGTGCATATTACATGCCGGGCGGCAATTCAAGGAAATACAGTATACTTACTGTGACGTGAAAAGCATGAAACTATGGCAAGAAGTGAGCAATCAGAAGTGTCAGGAGTGTGAAGTCGCCAGGCTGACTGCCTGGTAATTACAGGCTCAAATAGTGCTGTGGTGATTAACAGGTGCATGATTCCAAATGAATCAGGTGCGTGACATGAGGACAGGTGAAAACTAATGGGTTGGCATGGAAACAAAGCAGGGAGTGAAAAAACAGGAACTGACAAGAGTGCAAAAATCAAAGAGAACATAGCCAAACTAAACATGATCAAATTAAGTCAAGTCAATTTTATTTATATAGCACGTTTACAACAACTTTTAAATTGAACCAAAGTGCTTTACAGGTTAAAAAAAAACATAGAGCATAGATCACCAAGACATGACAAAACTTTGCAACCACGTCATTTAAAAAAAGTGTGATTTCTCTGATTTTAAAATATCGTCGTCGGCGATCACTCGAAACGAGTATGATTGTCCTCCTGTTTGTGGGCCTGCCTTCAGGAGAACGCCTGTGCGTGAATTCTTTTAAAGTGGGGAGACTGGTGCACAGACAACCACCACACTGTCCTTGGCAAAGAGATAGCCAGTGTCCAATAGCATGGAGACCAAGAAAATTGGGGGCCCATCTTTGCTGCAGCCTTCTACCGCATTTGTGACCGTTATGCAGCCATTATCCGCCCACTCCGTCGTTAAGGTCTTTTTTGACGAGTGAGACGCGCAGACTCCAACGTCGCTTCTTCGCTGTGGGGAGCTGTTTCCGGTGGCAAGGGAAACCCAGGACTACTGCGGTCTGTCAGAGACCGCCTATGGTGCGCCTTTTAAAATGTATCATTTGACAGCAACACTTAATACATTAAAATATGTCAGAATAAAATAATAAAAACATATTAATTAAATTAAGTGATATAAATTGAATAATAATAACACGGACAAGCTTCGCAGTGTTTTGGCTAAATGAGCAGGTATAACACACCTCAGTCTCCTTAGATGCATCCTCGCTCATCCATGCGGACTGGACAGTGGCTGTGTTAATGGGCGGCCGAGAGTGGAGTCGGCTCTCTTGGTTGCTTTGTTGGGCCCGCTCCTGTCGCTGGCCATGCTCCCTTCACCCGGGCAGACGATGGCGTGGAACACCGTAGAGGCCACCACAAATTTAAGGTTCTTCTAATGATTTATAAATGTTTTTATCCTTCTTATCTTTCAGATATGCTTTTACCCTATGAACCTTCACGGGCCCCGAGATCCTCCGCTACTCATCTACGAATTATTCCAAAAGTCAGGACTAGAGATGGTCAACAGCATTACAGGTCACACTGAGGGTGGCCATATAAACAACTTAAACATTGTTACAAATACGCGCCACACTGTGAACCCACACCAAACAAGAACGACAAACACATTTCCGGAGAACATCCGCACCGTAACACAACATAAACACAACAGAACAAATACCCAGAATCCGTTGCAGCACTAACTCTTCAGGAACACTACAATATACACCCCCTCCCGCTACCTCCTATACTCCCACACCTCATCCCCGCCCACCTCAAAATCCTCATTCTCTCTCAGGGAGGGCATGTCCCAAATTCCAAGCTGCTGTTTTGAGGCATGTTAAAAAAAATAATGCACTTTGTGACTTCAATAATAAATATGGCAGTGCCATGTTGGCATTTTTTCCATAACATGATTTGATTTATTTTGTTACATTGTTTAATGCATCCAGCGGGGCATCAGAACAAAATTAGGCATAATAATGTGTTAATTCACACCTGCTCAGTGGCCTACTGGTTAGTGTCCGCCCTGAGATCGGTAGTTTGGGATTTCAAACCCCAGCGGAGTCATACCAAAGACTATAAAAAAATGGGACCCATTGCCTCTCTGCTTGGCACTCAGCATCAAGGGTTGGAATTGGGGGTTAAATAACCATAAATGATTCCGGGGAGCGGCACCGCTGCTGCCCACTGCTGCCACTGCTTCCCTCACCTCCCAGGGGGTGATCAAGGGGATGGGTCAAATGCAAAGGACAAATTTCACCACACCTAGTGTGTGTGTGACAATCATTGGTACTTTAACTTTAACTTAATGCCACCACTTTATATATCGGTATCGGTGATATTGGTATCGGCAATTAAGAGTTGGACAATATCGTAATATTGGATATTGGCAAAAAAGCCATTATCGGACATCTCTAGTCAGGACACAAAGTCACGGGATGGCATCTTTACATCAATATGACCCCCGTCAATGGAACAGCTTGCCGGAGCACCTCAGGGCTGTGGAGAACGTTCATGTTTTTAAGATCAGGCTTAAAACCCACCTTTTTGGTTTGGCTTTTACCTCATATTAGTTATTTTGTTGAAGTCATTTGTATTTTACTTTTTATCCTATTAGTTATGCACAAGTTTATTTATTTGCTGTACATTCATTTAATTTTGAAAGATTGATTGATTAAACAGAGAATTCCGATTGGCCGCTTAAGACAAATTCTTTATGTTGAGTTTCTTGGACGAAAAAAGTCAAGTATTTTGTCTCGAAAAAAAACTAGTATAACTATAATAATAATAGCAAACTGAATGAAAACCAATGTTTTTTTGTTAGATTGACTTAATTCTATTGGTTCATTTTGTATTTTTTTCAATTTTTTTATTTGAAGGACAATGTGCAGTTACATTAACCTTCATCTTGCGTTAGGGTCGGCACCAACCCGTTTTAGTTTTTAAATGCATAAAAGAACCACATGAATTTATTTTTTTGCATCAAGGCTTTTTGACTTTGTCAGGGACATCTATTTCAACAAAATAACATTTATTTATTTTTTTTCACTAAATTGTAAAATGCTCTGGTTGAAATTATGACCTTGGTGTTGTTAGGGTCAGTTTCGACCCAGTTATAAAAATAAGATTATCAAGCAATAATTAGAACCAAAACTGAACACACTGACAGCCAGCTCCTCTCCCAATCATGTGAACTTTAAGGGATTCTCATTTTACCTTGTTATCCAGTACAAAAACAAACAAAGATAAGCATGTCCAGACATGTGAGGTCAATTCAGTATAAAATTATTCAAATGAAAAAATAAATAAAACAAATGTATTTAAGAGATATGTTCTATTACCCCTCAGTGTTAGTCATGTAACACAATAACCTTTTATTTATTTATACGATTCCCTTGAGGTTCATTTTTACCATTTTTTAAATTGAAATCGAGGGGTATACTGACAAAAAAAAGGCCAGATGGCCCACACCAAAAATATTAAAATTAATATTATCATGGATAATGAAGCCTAAAAAGGTAACCAAGAGATGAGAAACAATTTGGATGATAGATAATTGTTTTTAATGTATTTTACAGCTGATTTAAGACATGGGTCAAAACCGACCCGTTCACATAAGAGATGATAACAGAAATCTAACACAAGAGGAAGGTTAAAAGCCTACTGAAATGAGATTTTCTTATTTAAACGGGGATAGCAGGTCCATTCTATGTGTCATACTTGATCATTTCGCAATATTGCCATATTTTTGCTGAAAGGATTTAGTAGAGAACATCGACGATAAAGTTTGCAACTTTTGGTCGCTAATAAAAAAGCTTTGCCTGTACCGGAAGTAGCAGACGATGTGCGCGTGACGTCACGGGTTGTGGAGCTCCTCACATCCTCACATTGTTTACAATCTGTAAACTGTCTTGGTTGCTTTGTTGGATCTACTTCTGTCTCTGGCCATGCCCCCTCCACCCCAGCGGACGATGACGTGGAACACCGCAGAGGCCACCACAGTGGATATGTTTCTTTTACTTTTTATTCATAGCTGTATGTAGAATTGTCTGCTTGTATCTGCTGCTTTAATGTCTTTAATGTCCTATGTGTTCTTTGATGTTTGATGTTTCCCTCTTACACACATGTAAGAGGGATGTGTACTATGGCTATGAGTTGTTCTTTTCCCTTGGCCTCAGTCTGCACCCCCACTCCAGGGCCTAGGCTAAGACCGATTTTTTATTTTTTTTTATTTTATTTTAATCTTCTATTTTTTCTTCCCCCCCCCGCGCTGGAAGCCGGCAGACCCGTCAGCGATCCTGTTCTGTCTCCCTGTAATGTTTGTCTGATCTTGAATGGGATTGTGCTGAAAATTGTAATTTTCCTGAAGGAACTCTCCTGACGGAATAAATAAAGTACTATCTAATCTATCTAATCTAATCATAGCCAGCAGCAGCTAAAGCTATTCGGACCGAGAAAGCAACAATTTCCCCATTAATTTGAGCTAGGACAGGAGTCGGGAACCTTTTTGGCTGAGAGAGCCATGAAAGCTAAATATTTTAAAATGTATATCCTTAAGAGCCATATAATATTTTTTAACGCCAAATACAACAAAAGTAAGACCAACATTTCTAAAGTATAATAAGTCTCTTATTATTTTTAATATTATTTTTATTATGAGGTTAACCAATAATAATTAAAATACTTCTTACCATTAATGCAACTTCATGAACAGGTAGTGTACAAAAATTATGCATATACTATCACACAACTTTTATGCTTGAGGGCCGTTGCTATAATTATTGTCAATTGTGCTGAAGTGGTATTTTTCTTTGTCTGTGCAAAACTGCCAATCCAAAAGATTGCAAGCTAGTCTGGTATCAGTGTCCAGGAACGGCCTGCTGACTGCCAAGGCCAGACACCGCCGTGACACAGACAGAGCAGAGAGACAAGGCGATATCACCAGCGTCAAAACATTTACATTTTTGTATAGTCATATATTGTGTCTAACTGGAGTTGTCGAGACTACCCCCTTCTCTCAGCGACAGCTTCAGTGATGTAAACAGGGACCTCCCAAATAAATGGAGGAAGCACACAGGCTGGACAATTAGAACGTAGTTTGGATCTGTAACTAGAATACAGCCCAAAACACATGTCTCCTCATTGAGCCAAATTGAACTCTGTCTCTGCATGATTCCTTGCTTCTCGTCTGTTTAATAGAATTCATCAGTATTTGAACCTGACGGATTACCAGTGGATATAATGTAAAAATGTCAGCAAAGATTTATCTGGGAGCCAGATGCAGTCATCAAAAGAACCGCATCTGGCTCGAGAGCCATAGGTTCCCTACCCCTGAGCTAGGATGAAAGATTCGTGGATGAGGAAATTTAGAGTGAAGGACTAGAAAATAAATAACTGAATAAAAAAAGGCGATTGCAGTGGGAGCGATTCAGATGTTATTTGACATATTTACTAGCATAATTCTGGAAAATCCCTTATCTGCCTATTGTGTTGCTAGTGTTTTAGTGGGATTAAATAGTACCTGAAAGTCGGAGGGGTGTGGCCACGGGTGTGTTGACCACCAGAGTCTCTGAGGGAAGCTCCGCTGATGTCTCCGGTAAGAGCCGACTTATATCCACAATTTTCTCACCGAAAACTGCCGGTTGACATGTGGTCGGGATCTATGTACGCTTGACCGCTCTGATCCATATTAAAGCTTCACCTTCGGGAATTTTAAACAAGGAAACACCGGCTGTGTTTGTGTGGCTAAAGGCTAAAAGCTTCCCACCTCCATCTTTCTACTTTGACTTCTCCATTATTAATTGAACAAATTGCAAAAGATTCAGCAACACAGATGTCCAGAATACTGTGTAATTATGCGATTAACGCAGACTACTTATAGCTGGAAAATAATGTCCGCTACAACCCGAGACGTCAAACGCACTCGTCATCATACCGCAACATTTTCAACACGACACTTCGCGGGAAATTTAAAATTGCAATTTAGTAAATTAAAAAGGCCGTATTGGCATTTGTTGCAATGTTAATATTTCATAATTGATATATAAACTATCAGACTGTGTGGTCGGTAGTAGTGGGTTTCAGTAGGCCTTTAAAAAGATGGCTGCACCATGCTAGTTTCCATCTGCAGTCCTTTTAAACATAGCCTTTTACCCACTGTAACAATTCTTTCCCATCTGTGATGCCAAAAATACCAGCTAACCTTTCGTCTGCTTTCCTTCCGGAAGTGTCACTGTCAGCAGGACATCCTTACCACGACATGTACGTTTCACGTGACATTTTGTGCCTACTTTGAAGAAGTGGTGACAAACTGTCGTCTCAAAGAGGGAATATGTCTCAATAAGCTGACAACTACTTTATTCTTATGAAGTTAGTTTTGTCACATGAGCACACTTTCTCGGGTCATTTTTCCTCATCAGTCCAAAGCTGACGTGGTCTCCTTTCCCGGTGTATTTTAAGGTCGTCATTGTCGGTGGCCTCTAGAGGCTTATCAGTGCACTTTTCCTGCTTTTCAGCTGGCAGGGGAAGTTGAAACTAGATATGTGAGTGTGCTGCTTCCTGTCTAGCAGATGCCAGCAGGTGTGGGTTTCTGTGCTCAGAGATCGGCTTTAGAACTTGCCCACGGGAACCTATAAACCTGTAAACTAGAAAAAAAAACAAAAAACCTACAGCAGGGGTGTCCAAAGTGCGGCCCGGGGGCCATTTGCGGCCCGCAGTTCATTTTTTAACGGCCCTTTTAAAAAATACGTAAAAAGTGAACTAAAAGAGCAAACGGGTGAAATGTAACAAGAAAATGTTGCAATGTTTACTCTAGTAACACAGAGCTGCCATGCAGGCTGTTTCTTTCTTTAAAAAATAATAATGAATAAAAATCAATGTCATTATGAATTATTGACCTATTCAAGGCTCCAGTTACGTCATGTAAAATTTTCCACTTTGAGATATTTTTGGGGGAAAATGTTGCATACCGTATTTCCTTGAATTTCGCCGGGGCGCTAATTGATTTAAAACCTCTTCTCACTCCTGCGCTTACCAAAGGCATGCGGTAAAAGTAAGCATGCGCTAATTATTTTAAAACCTTTCCACATCCGGCACTTACCAAAGGCATGCAGTAAAAATTTGAGTGTGATGTAAGCTTGGACCTTAAATCCTACTCAATAGCTTTTAATCTTCTTCCCTTTACGCAATTTCAAATTACCGGTATTGAAATCAGCCTCCTCCATTTTTGAAATGATGACAGGTGAAGTGTCACTCGTGACATCACAAGTTTGACCAGGCGGTAATACTAAGCATGCGCTAATTATTTTGCGAAGTAATTCAAGGCAGGCGCATACTATATGCCCTGCGGCAATTCAAGGAAATACGGTATTTTGTTTTTGCCATATAAAAAAACTGAGCTGTTTTTTTTTAAAGAAGGGCCTAAAATGAACAAACAAAAAACATAAACAACAATAAAACTTATAATTGACGGATAGATCTGAAGTTGATCTCGAGATTATTGTGTTAAAAGTAAACAGTAAAAAATGTATGATTTATTTATAAACACTTTAATGAGTAGGATCCTTTTGGATCCCCAATCATTTCAGTGTGATTTGTTTTTAAGTGTCATTGCTCAAAAAGTAATAATGAGTTAAAATCAATGGTGTTATTACTTATTGACTTTTTTAAGGCTCCAATTATTATATAATCTCAAAAAAATATTGGGTGATAATATTGCATATTTTGTGTTTTGTTTTTTTCATCAAAAAACAGGGTTTTCTTTGACAAAAAGAGAATACAACTTACATTTTTAAAATCATTATATTGACAGATGGACCTAATGTTGATCTGGAGATTTAAAACTTGCATAATAATAAAACAAAATAATACTGAATAATGACACTTTTTTTTTTTTTTTTTGGACCAAAACCCTTTGGCCTGAGTGGAGGCCTAAATGTATATTGGTTATACATATATTGTATGGGATTTTAAAATCAAAAAATGTCAAAATGGCCCCCCGCTTACTTTGATTTTTCAGTCTGCGGCCCTAAGTGGAAAAAGATTGGACACCCCTGACCTACAGTATACCCGCTGTTCCTTCATTGTATGTAAATGTAACCGCCATCAAGACCTCTGTCTTGTAAGTCCTGTTTAATAATTATACAACCAAATGATCTAAAAAAAAAAAATGTTATGAAAAAAGTAAATGTTGTATTTAATGAAATATTGATATACATATATGGCAGCACGGTGGACCAGGAGTTAGTGTGTCTGCCTCACAATACCAAGGTTCGGCTTCCTCCCACCTCCAAAGACATGCACCTGGGGATAGGTTGATTGGCAACACTAAATTGGCCCTAGTGTGTGAATGTGAGTGTGAATGTTGTCTGTCTATCTGTGTTGGCCCTGCGATGAGGTGGTGTCTTGTCCAGGGTGTACTCCGTCTTCCGCCCGATTGTAGCTAAGATAGGCACCAGCGACCCCAAAGGGAATAAGCGGTAGAAATGGATGGATGGATTTTTTAATGTGTTCTTTTTCACCCATCCATCAATCCATTTTCTACCGCTTGTTACTGAGTCTCCTAGGCCAGTGTTTTTCAACCACTGTGCCGCGGCACATTAGTGTGCCGTGAGATATGATCTGGTGTGCCGTGGGAGATGATCTAATTCACCTATTTGGGGGTAAAACATTTTTTTGCAAAGCAGTAATTGTAGTCTGCAAATGATGTGTTGTTGTTGAGTTTCGTGTTGTCTAGAGCAGGGGTCGGCAACCTTTACCACTCAAAGAGCCATTTCGACCCATTTCACTAAATGAGGAAGACAATGGGAGACGCAACTATTCTCGCCAATATCTGCGGGTGGTCACCCAGATGACAAAAATAAGGGCATGCTATGAAGCCATTTCCTTAAACACCTTCTACAACATGTACAAACTGCCCCGCCCACCTAAACCACGCAGGGAGGGGGGGTTGGTGCTCGCGGGGTGTATAACATAGTCAGGAAGTCTCATGGATGCAAAGGATTCTGGGTATTTGTTGTGTTGCGTTTATTTTGTGTTACTGTGAGGATTTTTTCCCGAAATGTGTTCGTCATTTTTCTTTTGTGTGGGTTCACAATGTGGCGCATATTAGTAGGAGTGTTAAAGTTGTTTATATCACAACCGTCACGTTGTACTCTGTGTCACCCAGCATGCTTTGCAATCTCATACATGTGCCGATAGAAGCAGCGAAATGCATGTGTCCGGTCGGCACGCAAATAGCATTCCGTGAATGGCGGGCGCAATGACGTTCAAGAGGACGCAAATAGCATTCCGTGAATCGCGGGTGCGATGACGTTCAAGATGACGTTAAGAGTAATATCATCACAGCACGCCCTTAATATTGTAGTCCGAGTGAAAATTGGAGAACGTTGACTCCGGGTGATGACCAGGAGAGGCATTGAATTCCGGAATCTCCCCGCAACAATCTGGGGGGTTGGTGATTGTGCAGCTGAGCCGCATCAGAGTTGCCAAAGAGCCGCATGTGGCTCCGGAGCCGCGGGTTGCCGACCCCTGGTCTAGAGTAACCGTGTAATACTCTCCCATATCAGTAGGTGGGAGCCGGTAGCTAATTGCTTTGTTGATGTTGGAAACAGCAGGAGGTAGTGTGAAGGTAAAAAAGTTATTTAATGCTTAAACAAAAAAAATAAACAAAAGGCGAGTGCCCCTAAAAAATGGCATTGAAGCTTGGGGAAGGCTATGCGGAACAAAACTAAAACTGAAGTACAAAGTAAACAAAACCAGAATGCTGGACGACAGCAAAGACTTACTGCGGAGCAAAGACGGCGTCCACAAAGTACATTCGTACATGACAATCAACAATGTCCCCACAAAGAAGGATAATCCATCCATTTTTCTGCCGGTTATTCCCTACGGGGTCACGGGAGGCGCTGGAGCCTATCTCAGCTACAATCGGGTGGAAGGCGGGGTACACCCTGGACAAGTCGCCACCACATAACAGGGTAAAAACAACTGAAATATTCTTGATTGCTAAAACAAAGCAGATGCGGGAAATATCGCTCAAAGGAAGACATGAAACTGTTACAGGAAATTACCCAAGAAAAATAGAAGCGCAAGACAAGAAGTAAAACACTACACACAGGAAAACCGCAAAAAATAAGTTAGGGCGTGATTTGACAGGTGGTGACAGTACACCTACTTTGAAACAAGAGCTATAGTGATGCATGCTTGGTTATGCTTTAAAGTCATATCCAACAAATGCGACGGGTTTCGTTTTTTAGTGATTTCTGCTGGTGGTGTGCCTCCGGATTTTTCCAACGCAAAAAATGTGCCTTGGCTCAAAAAAGGTTGAAAAACACTGTCCTAGGCAGATATGGCACACAAGCGTCCAAAATCTGGCCCCGCGAGTAGTCCTGGCTAAAAAGTAAATAAAAATGTTATTCATTTATTTTTTGATTATAATTTTTTTAATCTGTCCTTTTTCGCCCATCCTACAATCCATTCTCTACCGCTTGTTACTGAATCTCCTAGGCAGATAAGGCACGCCAGCATCCAAAATCCGGCCCGCAGGTAATACCAAGTTAAAAAAAAATATATATACATATGTACAGTATATATATTTTTTTTAATTATTTTTTTTAATCTTTGCTTTTTCGCCCATCCATCAAATCTTTTTCTGCCGCTTGTTACTGGGTCTCCCAGGCAGATAAGGCACGCCAGCAACCAAAATGCAGAGAATAATTTCACCACACCTTGTGTGTGTGACAATCATTGGTACTCTAACTTTAACTTTTAAAATCCGGCCTTCGGGTAGTCCTAACTAAAAAAAAAAGAAGATGTTTTTGTTTTTTTTAATTATTATTATTTTTTAAATCTGTCCTTTTTCGCCCACCCATCAATCCATTGTCTACCGCTTGTTACTGGGTCTCCTAGGCAGATACGGCACGCCAGCGTCCAAAATATGGCCCACGGGTATCCATCCATCCATTTCTACCGCTTATTCCCTTTCGCGGTCGCGGGGGGCGCTGGCGCCTATCTCAGCTACAATCGGGCAGAAGGCAGGGTACACCCTGGACAAGTCGCCACCTCATCGCAGGGCCTGGCCCACGGGTAGTCACGACTAAAAAAAAAACGGTATTTATTAATTTTTTTTTAATTTGTCCTTTTTCGCCCATCCATCAATCGATTTTCTACCGCTTGTTATTGGGTCTCCTAGCCGCTCAAGCAAATCATATTGTTTAAAAATGCATTTTCCCAGCGGTAACGGGACGTCATCATGCTTGCGCCACAAAGGCGGCAAGTGCGCGATCTTCCAGTCAATTAGTGCACGAGGGGAAAAAATGGTGAAATCGTTGGGGAAACATTAATTAGACTCCGAGTGTAGAATTTTTAAACATCAGTGGACATATGACTGATTGTTCAGTTTAAGGAACATATATATATATATATATATATATATGTATATATGTATGTATATATATATATATATATATATATATATATATATATATATATATATATATATATATATATATATATATATATACAGCGCGCGGCCCCTGGTCAATTTTTTTTTAACCAATACGGCACCCAGGTCAAAAAGTTTGGGGACCCCTGAAATTAGCGGTGGCAAAATGGATGGATGGATGAATGATATACATATATATTTAAAATTATTAATGGTTGAGGTTACGGTGGTTTATCCATTATACAGTGCTCAGTACCGGGGTAGAGCGGAATATACGTTAGGTCAGGAAGAAACACAGAGGCTTTTTCATTCCTACAAGCCTGTTTTGCAGGTTTCCCTGCTCTTCAGGGGAGTTTAGCAGTCCTTCAGTGCATCTACAATGGATCCCACCTTAATTCGTCGGTCGGTCGGTCGGCTGGTCGGTCGGTCCGTCCGTCCGTCTGTCTACGTAGGGTCAGGAAAAAACACAAAATCGACCGACCGTCCGTCCGTCCGTCCGTCCGTCCGTCCGTCCGTCCGTCGGTCGGTCGGTCCGCCCGCCCGCCCGCCCGCCTGTCCGTCCATCTACGTTAGGTCAGGAAAAGTCACAGAGGGTATTTAATCCCTACAAGCCTGTTTGGCAGGTTTCCCTGCTCTTCAGGGGATTTTAGCAGTCCTTCAGTGCATCTACAATGGAACCCACCTTAATTCGTCGGTCGGTCGGTCGGGCTGGTCGGTCGGCTGGTCGGTCGGTCCGTCCGTCCGTCCGTCGGTCCGTCCGTCTGTCCCGTCCGTCCGTCTGTCCGTCCGTCCGTTTGTCCGTCCGTCCGTCCGTCCGTCCGTCTGTCTGTCTACGTTGGGTAAGGAAAAAAAACACAAAATCGACCGACGGACGGACGGACGGACGGTCGGTCCGCCCGCCCGCCGTCCGTCCGTCCGTCCATCTACGTTAGGTCAGGAAAAATCACAGAGGCTATTTAATCCCTACAAGCCTGTTTGGCAGGTTTCCCTGCTCTTCAGGGGATTTTAGCAGTCCTTCAGTGCATCTACAACGGAACCCACCTTAATTCGTCCATCGGTCCGTCCGTCCGTCCGTTCGTCCGTCTACGTTAGGTCAGGAAAAAACACAGAGGCTGTTTTCATCCCTACAAGCCTGTAGGATTGTAGGGATGAAAACAGCCTCTAACGACCTAATGTATATTCCGCTTTACCCTGGTATTGAGCACTGTATAACGGATAAAGCACAGAAACCTAAACCATCTATCCATCTAAAATCTAATCTAATCTAATCTAATCTATTTTATCTATCCATCTATCTATCTAATCTATTTATTTAATCTATCAAGACATTTATACAGTTAAAAATCTAGCCAACATTTTTTCCTTTGTTGAGTCTTGGCACCGGCAAGATGTTGCTATGCATAGAATGCACACGTGAGCGCATCCCTCCATGCCAAGCTCCTCACGGCCCGCCATGAGCCCACCTGGAGGGCAAGACCTGGCATGCAGATGGAACCGAAACCTGACTTATGTCGAGCACATGAAACTGTTCTTCAAACAGAGATGCAAACACAACAAAAACGCCTCTCTGGTGCACGTCAAGCAGACACACACACACACACACACGCACGCACGCACGCACGCACACACGCACGCACGCACGCACACACACACACACACACACACACACACACACACCTGTCTGCTTGCATCACAAGTTTAAATATCGATGCCTGTTTACAATTTTTTGTCTATAAAGGTTGTACACACAATACACATTATTTCACGTCTTTTTACACTTATTTGACAGTTAAAACCCTGAAAGAGTCCTTTAAATATTATTGTGGAAAATTTCGGCTTCCCAAAAATTGCTGCGAAAATATGGCGTATTTGATATTGTTTTATATGAAAGTTGTCAGTTTTCTGAAACTATTTGAAACAAAAATATACAGAGGAGTTCAAACTTTTTAAGGGCTAATATTTTTCAACGCTGAACTAAAATAACAACACACACTCTTTGTCTCGACATACAGTAAAACCCTCGTTTATGACCAGGCCTGATGTTGGTAAAGGAACCGGTAATCTACCTAAAATCTGGTATTTTAATAGCTAAAGCAGTGTTTTTCAGCCTTTTTTGTGCCAAGGCACATTTTTTTCATTAAAAAAAAAATACGGAGGCACACCACCAGCAGAAAAGGTTAAAAAACTTCATCATGTTGTCGTGCCTTATTTTCAAGTTTGTTGTTGTTTCCTGTGTGTAGTGCTTTAGTTCCTGTCTTGCGCTGTTATTTAGGTGACTCCTGTTTTGTTGGTGTTCTCCTGTAGCAGCTTCACGCCTTCCTTTGAGTGCTATTTGTAACGTCTGGTTGCGTCGGCAAGAACACAGCAAAAGGTAAGAAATAAAGATTTATTAAACTCAAAACAGGCTAGAATAAAACCACTGGTGCTAATAGAAAAATGTAAACAAATGGCGCTAGCATGGAGGCTAGGAATATTAAACGGAAAAACACTAAACTTGGCACGAAGGCACACAAAAGGGAAAACAAACCATTAGCATGAGAGCTAGAATAAAACAAAGGCGTAGCGTGTAAGCTAGCGAGAATATACATAGGAAGCAGTCGTCAGTTGTTGCGCGAAGGCAAATTAGGAACCCAGAATAAAGAACGAAAAGGGGTTAGGTTAAATAAGGGAGGTGATTAAAGAAACAGGTGTGCGTGGATAGCAAAGGGCAGGTAAACTAATGAGCTACCATGGTGACAGACTAAACAGGAAATAAGGACGTCAAACAACAGAGTGATACAAAAAGGAACAATAGACAAGAATATGTAAAGATCCGAACAGCGGATCGCAACACTATTGCCCGCACCTGCTTTGTTTTCGCAATCAAGACTTTTTAAGTTGTGCGTACGTTATCCTACTTTGTGGGGACATTGTTGATTGTGATGTCATGTACTTTGTGGACACCGTCTGCTCCACACGCTGCAAGTTTGTGCTGTCGTCCAGCATCGTGAATTCCATCCATTCATTTTCTACCGATTATTCCCTTTGGGGTCGCGGGGGGGCGCTGGTGCCTATCTCAGCTACAATCGGGCGGAAGGCGGTGTACACCCTGGACAAGTCGCCACCTCATCGCAGGGCCAACACAGATAGACAGACAACATTCACACTTACATTCACACACTAGGGCCAATTTAGTATTACCATTCAATCTATTTTAAGTTGCATGTTTTTGGAAGTGGGAGGAAGCCGGAGTACCCGGAGGGAACCCACGCATTCACGGGGAGAACATGCAAATTCCACACAGAAAGATCCCGAGCCCGGGATTGAACCCTGACTACTCAGAACCTTCGTATTGTGAGGCAGACGCACTAACCCCTCTCCCACCGTGAAGCCGCATTGTGAATTGTGATGTGAATTACTTATATAGCGCTTTTCTCTAGTGACTCATTCTGTTTTTGTTTACTTTGCATCCATTTCAGTTTTAGTTTCGTTTTGCTTCAATGCATTTTCTTAGCGGCACTCGCCTTTTGTTTATTTTTGGTTTAAGTGTTAGATATCTTTTTGCCTAGACGCTGCCTCTCGTATATCGGGATCGCGACAAACCATGTTTCCGACATCTACAAAGCAATTAGCTACCTGTTGCCACCTACTGATATGGAAGAGTATTACACGGTTACTCCGCCGAGCTCCAGACAGCACGGACAATCAAAAACGGCACATTTACGGATTATAATCACTGGTTTCTGCCTTAGATATAAGGTTGAGAAGCTCTGTAATCTGGGAGGAGCTCAAAGTAAAGCTGCTCCTCCACATTGAGAGGAAGCAGATGAGGTAGTTTGGGCATCTGGTCAGGATGCCACCCGAACGCCTCCATAGGGAGGTGTTTTAGAGCATGTCTGATTGGTAGGAGGCCAGGGGGAAGACCCAGGACACGTTGGGAAGACTATGTCTCCCAGCTGGCCTGGGAAAGCCTCGGGGTACCCCGGGAGGAGCTGGACAAAATGGCTAGGGAGAGGAAGGTCTGGGCTTCCCTGCTTAGGCTGCTGTCCCCATGACCCAATCCTTCTGATAAGCGGAAAAAGATGGATGGTTTGCAAAAAAATATTTTTAACCCATCCATCCATCCGTTTTCTACCGCTTGTCCCTATTGAGGTCGCGGGGGATAGGTGGAGCCTATGTCAGCTGCATTCTGGCGGAAGGCGGGGTACCCCCGGGACAAGTCGCCACGTCATCACAGGGCCAACACAGATAGACACACAACATTCACGCTCACATTCGCACACTAGGGCCATTTTTTTTAATCCATGCCATCCATCCATCCATCTTCTTCCGCTTATCCGAGGTCGGGTCGCGGGTGCAGCAGCCTAAGCAGGGAAGCCCAGACTTCCCTCTCCCCAGCCACTTCGTCTAGCTCTTCCCGGGGGATCCCGAGGCGTTCCCAGGCCAGCCGAGAGACATAGTCTTCCCAACGTGTCCTGGGTCTTCCCCGTGGCCTCCTACCGTTGGACGTGCCCTAAATACCTCCCTAGGGAAGCGTTCGGGTGGCATCCTGACCAGATGCCCGAACCACCTCATCTGGCTCCTCTCGATGTGAAGGAGCAGCGGCTTTACTTTGAGTTCCTCTCGGATAGCAGAGCTTCTCACCCTATCTCTAAGGGAGAGCCCCGCCACACGGTGGAGGAAACCCAATACGCTTGTACCCGTGATCTTATCCTTTCGGTCATGACCCAAAGCTCATGACCATAGGTGAGGATGGGAACGTAGATCGACCGGTAAATTGAGAGCTTTACCTTCCGGCTCAGCTCCTTCTTCACCACAACGGATCGGTACAACATCCGCATTACTGAATCCGCCCGCACCGATCCGCCTGTCGATCTCACGATCCACTCTTCCCCCACTCGTGAACAAGACTCCTAGGTACTTGAACTCCTCCACTTGGGGCAGGGTCTCCTCTCCAACCCGGAGATGGCACTCCACCTTTTTCCGGGCGAGAACAATGGACTCGGACTTGGAGGTGCTGATTCTCATTCCGGTCGCTTCACACTCGGCTGCGAACCGATCCAGTGAGAGCTGAAGATCCCGGCCAGATTTATAACCCAATTGGGTGAAATTCCATAATCTCTCAACCCACCAGTGTGCCGCTGCACAGTGGTTGAAAAACACAGATTTAGTTGATACTTGTTTAAAAAGCGTGCATTTTGTGTTTTAAGCTAATTTAAAGAACACAAATCCTTCTAGATAAATATCTTCTGCTGAATTTGAGCTTCATTTAAGGACTTGGAGAAAAAAAAGGCACAGAATGTCATTAGGATCTACAAGGTTATAAAAGGGTAAAGATAAATGGGTTGTACTTGTATAGCACTTTTCTACCTTCAAGGTACTCAAAGCGCTTTGACACTACTTCCACATTTACCCATTCACACACACATTCACACACACATTCACACACTGATGGAGGGAGCTGCCATGCAAGGCGCTAACCAGCACCCATCAGGAGCAAGGGTGAAGTGTCTTGCTCAGGACACAACGGACGTGAAGAGGTTGGCACTAGGTGGGGATTGAACCAGGGACCCTCGGGTTGCGCACGGCCACTCTTCCACTGCACCATGCAGATAAATTCAATTATAATAGATCCCTATGGGATTTCTTTTGCCAGATCTAATTTCCTCATTTAAAAAAATCTGTGTTTTTTTTAATCAAATTTAGCATCCTAGCTTCTTTAAAATGCGTAAGGGATTGTTGCTCTGCCTTGATTCAGACAGAGGGACCAACTCAAGGTAGCGCCAATAATACAAATGTTGCTCTCTTTTCTCGCTATGAAGTGACAAGGAGGAGAGGAAATGCGTTGCACACAATGAGAAGCAATAAAGGGCGAATCCGATTGAAAAGGAGATACGACTGAGAGTGGAATAAAAAAAAAAGAGAGGGGAGGCAGTGCTGACTGTGTGATTGTGGAGACGAATAGATAAAGAGCGTGCATGGTGAAACTGCAGGATGGGAGACAGAATACTAATTTAAGGCTTATCTCCTGTGCTCGTACGCCAAAAGACTGCAGTGGAACGCCAATGTTATTGTTATGATTTGCCGGAGGCCATAGCTTGTTCATCATTATTGTGGCGTTTTTGTATTTTGGTCCCCCTTTTTTTAACCAAATAAAAGGAGAAAACGTTAAAGCAGGGGTAGGGAACCTATGGCTCGCGAGCCAGATTTGGCTCTTTTGATGACTGCATCTGGCTAAGTTAAAAGTACCAGTGATTGTCACACACACACTAGGTGTGGCGAAATTATTCTCTGCATTTGACCCATCACCCCTTGATCACCCCCTGGGAGGTGAGGGGAGCAGTGGGCAGCAGCGGTGCTGCGCCCGGGAATCATTTTTGGTGATTTAACCCCCAATTCCAACCCTTGATGCTGAGTGCCAAGCAGGGAGATAATGGGTCCTTTTTTTGTAGTCTTTGGTATGACTCAGCCGGGGTTTGAACACACAACCTACCGATCTCAGGGCAGACACTCTACCCACTACGCCACCGAATAGGTCTCTCTCTCGGATAAATCTGAGCTGACATTGCTTAACACGATAAGTAATGAATAATTCCACTTGTAGTCACAGTCCATCAATCCATCCATCCATTTCCTACCGCTTATTCCCTTTGGGGTCGCGGGGGGCGCTGGTGCCTATCTCAGCTACAATCGGGCGGAAGGCGTCGTACACCCTGGACAAGTCGCCAACTCATCGCAAGGCTATCATTTTATCCACCCATCCATCCATTTTCTACCGCTTATTCCCTTTTGGGGTCGCGGGGGGCGCTGGTGCCTATCTCAGCTACAATCGGGCGGAAGGCGTCGTACACCCTGGACAAGTCGCCAACTCATCGCAAGGCTATCATTTTATCCACCCATCCATCCATTTTCTACCGCTTATTCCCTTTTGGGGTCGTGGGGGGCGCTGGCGCCTTATCATTTTATTATTTTGTCAAAATTATGAAGGACAAGTGGTAGAAAATTGTCATATCTTGTGATCATGTTTTGTTTAGTAATGTTCTGTTTTGCTTAAGACTCCATTGTTTCCTGTTTTTGCACTTCCTTGTTTGTTTTGTTTCCATGACTACCCATAAGTTTTCACCTGTCCTGATGTCAAGCACCTGTCTCGCATTTTGCACTCGCACACATGTCACTAATCATGTCTATTATTTAAAGCGAAAGTTGCCAGGAAGTCAGGCTGGCGACTTTACCCTTACTCACGTCATGACATGCTACATCCACTCTGCTAAATGTCATGTTTACGGTTTCATGCTTAGTTGACACTGTTTCATTCATAGTTCCATGACAAGTAAGTTTTTGTTTATTGTTCATAGTTTCTGCCTTTGCAAATTTTGTTTCATTAGTCAAGTTTGTTTTCCGCCATTGTGCGCGCCTTTTGTTTGCCGTTTTTTTGTAGTTATAGTGTTAAAATAAAAGATGTCATTACCTTCACGCCTTGCCCGCTCCAACGTTCCTTTGCATTCCGGAAAAACAAACCCCAAAGTCCACGTCTTGACAGAAAATAAATGATTGTCATGTCTGGGATCATGTTTTGTCTAAGTTATGTTCTGTTTGGTTTTGGACTCTTTTTCGTTCCTGCTTTTTCACTCCCTTGTCTTGTTTCCATGGTTACCCATTTGTTTCACCTGTTCCACATTTGAACACACGCACCTGTGTTAAAAAATAATGTTCAAAATATAAACATTGTCATGCATTTTTAATCCATCCATCCGTTTTCTACCGCACCTGTTCAAGAAGTTGCGTTAATGCTAAGAAGTTTTTTATTTATCATTGGTTAGTGTGGGGCTTGCCCTCCTGGTGTTTCTTCAGACCACCAAGCACTGACATGAGAGCCTGTTTCAGGGTTACAATATTGTTTTATTTTTCAATAAGTCTCTCAGTTGCTTTCCAGCAATTGTCTTTTTCTCTTTCGTTCTCGCTCGCGCTCTGGCTCCAGCCCCAACCCCGTCTCTCCTCCTGGCTGCTGTTTATAACAGAGCGACGTGTGTTTGGATAACAAGGCCCAGGTGGGCCATTTACGCACCTGTCGCTGATTTCGAGGGCCGGGTCCCGGCAACACCCCGCTTCGCTGCAGGCCCGCAGGCCGCGCCCCCTCCACAGTTAGCTTCAGAATAACAATGTTATTACAAAGAATAAGAGACCTATTATACTCTAGAAATGTTGGTCTTACTTAAAAATGCACGCGTTTAGTTGTGTTCAGTTTTAAAATATTTTAAAATATTTTAAAATACATTTTAAAATATTTGGCTTCTGTGGCTCAGCCAAAACGGTTCCCGACCCCTGTGTTAAAGTATCATCCCATGATTCTCTATTGTATTTGGTTAGAGCAGGGGTCGGCAACCCAACATGTTGGAAGAGCCATCCCTCCATTTTCTACCGCTTGTCCCTTCTGGGGTCGCGGGGGGTGCTGGAGTCTATCATATTGGACCAAAAATACCAAAAACAAATCTGTCTGGAGCCGCAAAAAGTTAAAAACCTTATGTAAGTGTTATAATGAAGGCAACACATTAAGTAAGTGTCTCAGAGGATTACATAACTCCTGGAAATTACTGACCTAAAACTGCCAAAGGTATAAATGTGTGTGCCCAAGTTAAAAGAAAGGACAGGCTGTCTTCTTCTAATGAATTTATTAAGCTGGGTAACGTTTGCTGTGGTCTGGAACAACATGGCACACAAACAGATATGCAGCCAATATTGTGACGTTTGGATGGCATCGTGGTGATGTTTTGCGTTCTCTCGTGAGTGCAGCGGAGTTGGAACACAGCGTGAAGGTAAGGATAATGATTTATTAACACTAAGAACACTATAAACAAACTAAGAACCAAGGCACTTGCACAAAGGCACTATAGAACAAAACAAACGGAAAGCGCTAGCATGGAAGCTAAGGACATACACAAGGCAGGAATAGCGTGGAAGCTAACAAGTATACAAAAGTAAATACCACAATGCAGGAAGAGCGATGTTATCTGTTGCATGGGAGCAAATAAAAGTTCGAGAACGAATGGCGAATGAAGGCAGGCTAATAAAAGGAGATAACTAATCAAAGACAGGTACGTGTGATCAGACGGAAGGCAGGTGCGACAAATGCGTTGCTAGGAAAGGGAAACAAAACATGAAGTGCCACCGGGAACTAAGGGAATCAAATAACAAAATGAGACATACAAACAGAACAAAAACAGAACATGACATGATCCAAGTCTTGGATCATGACAAATATTAAATACAGATAAAGTGTCATGAGAAATGCAAACATAAATTAAATACAGGGAGAACATTAGTAAAGGAAATTAAATTAACTCAAATATACCTACAAACGGTGAATAATAATGCAATACGTACACACAGCTAGCCTAAGTAGCATGTCAGCATGGATTGTTAGCACGCCACGCAAGTCAATAACAAAGGTCACATTTCCGCATTCCCGCACAGCATAAAACATTTGGTGAACAAAATGAGACAAAGAAGGAGTGGCATAAAACATGTCTTTCTGTAGCAGCGTCGGAGAAAGCTGCACATGTAAACCGACGGCGGTGAGTTCAAGGACCGCCGAAATTAGTAGGACTAAACGGCGCTGGCCAAAAACAATCATCAGTGAAGCATAAACACGAACATATTAAACAGTAAGCTTTCTCACAATTATGGAAATGTGTGTTATGTTTGTCCCCCCTATCTTTTTCCATTTTTGAAAAAGCTCCAAGGAGCCACTAGGGCGGTGATTAAGAGCCGTGGGTTGCTGACCCCCTGGTTAGACTGTGTGGCTGCCAGAATGTGTCCAATACAAACGTTATTATAATATGAGCCTACACTGACCTTTCCGGAGATCATAGCACACGAGAAGAAAAAGGTCATGTGGTGATTAAAAATCACCTGTGTTGCTGGGCAACATGCAGACAAGCGGTCTCCATATATTCAAGTTCTCCTCAGCCATGTTTTTCATTCCCCCACTTCCTGGCATTCATCAACTTCCTTCCTGTAAGGTGAATAAGAAAGGGTTCATCTGACTCATTGTAATATCACTCCGTCATATGCCTGAAAGCCTCGACCTTCCGTGCACGGTGCCCCCTATTGTTTTAGTGTGGGCTGGCGGCGTGAGGGGCATGAAGTCAAGGACAAGAGTCCCCTGGAATGAAATGTGGTGACTGTGCATTAAATGGCAGTGGTCACATGTCAGCGGCGTGCCTTCTTTAGGAGAGATAATGATTTTTATAGCGAATACACAGCAATGATGAAATGTTTTAAAATGAATGTCTTTATGAACGTGTCTCATTAAATCGACGGTTGCATGATTGAGGAATAGAATCTCTGCCTATTTTATTTGTTGCCGGCCTATAGAACAGTTGTAATTTAGCCCTGTGAATTCTGCCTAGCAACAAGTGGCATATGCCAATTTATTTCATTGCCTTATGGGACAGTTACCTATACAGTCCTTCCGAAAAGTTTTCACGGTTTCGATAAAGAATATTGATATTGGCATCTGCATCGATAAATCCTAATGATATACATTACTTATATACAATTGAGGCTTAAAGTTGTAGTTATAAGCAGGTTTAAAACCCAAAAATATACAAACATTTTGGGAAATTGTGTTAGATGTAAATATAAACGGAATACAATGATTTGCAAATCCTTTTCAACCCATATGTAATTGAATGCACTACAAAGACAAGATATTTGATGTTCAAACTCATAAACTTTGTTTTTTTTTTGCAAACAATAATTAACTTAGAATTTCATGGCTGCAACTTGTGCCAAAGTAGTTGGGAAAGGGCATGTTCACCACTGTGTTACATCATCTTTTCTTTTAATAACACTCAATAAACGTTTGGGAACTGAGGAAACTAATTGTTGAAGCTTTGAAAGTGGAATTCTTTCCCATTCTCGTTTTATGTAGAGCTTCAGTCGTTAAACAGTCCGGGGTCTCCGCTGTCGTATTTTACGCTTCATAATGCGCCACACATTTTCGATAAGAGACAGGATTGGACTGCAGGCGGGCCAGGAAAGTACCCGCACTTTTTTTTATGAAGCCACGCTGTTGTAGCAAGTGCTGAATGTGGCTTGGCATTGTCTTGCTGAAATAAACAGGGGCGTCAATGAAAAAGACGGGGCTGAGATGGCAGCATATGCTGTTCCAAAACCTGTATGTACCTTTCAGCATTAATGGTGCCTTCACAGATGTGTAAGTTACCCATGCCTTGGCCACTAATGCACCCCCAAACCATCACAGATGCTGGCTTTTGAACTTTGCGTCGATAACAGTCTGGATGGTTCGCTTCCCCTTTGGTCCGGATGACACAATGTCGAATATTTCCAAAAACTATTTGAAATGTGGACTCGTCAGACCACAGAACGCTTTTCTACTTTGCATCAGTCCATCTTAGATCATCTCAGGCCCAGAGAAGCCGGCGGCGTTCCTGGGTGTTGTTGATAAATGGTTTTCGCTTTGCATAGTAGAGCTTTAACTTGCACTTACAGATGTAGCGACGACCTGTATTTAGTGACAGTGGTTTTCTGAATTGTTCCAGAGCATATGTGGTGATATCCTTTAGAGATTGATGTCGGTTTTTGATACACTGCCGTCTGAGAGATCGAAGGTCACGGTCATTCAATGTTGGTTTCCGGCCATGTCGCTTACGTGGAGTGATTTCTCCAGATTCTCTGAACCTTCTGATGATATTATGGACCGTAGATGTTGAAATCCCTAAATTTATTGCAATTGCACTTTGAGAAACATTGTTCTTAAACTTTTTGACTATTTGCTCACACAGTTGTGGACAAAGGGGTGTACCTCGCCCCATCCTTTCTGTTTTTATACCCAATAATTGCACCCACCTGTTCTCAATTAGCCTGCACACCTGTGGGATGTTCCAAATACAGTAAGTGTTTGATGAGCATTCTTCAACTTTATCAGTATTTATTGTCACCTTTCCCGACTTCTTTGTCACGTGTTGCTGGCATCAAATTCTACATTTAATGATTATTTGCATAAAAAAAAGTGTTTATCAGTTTGAACGTCAAATATGTTGTCTTTGTAGCATATTAAACTAAATATGGGTTGAAAATTATTTGCAAATCATTGTATTCCGTTTATATTTACATCTAACACAATTTCCCAACTCATATGGAAACGGGGTTTGTGAGATCTATTTGATTGCGGTGGATGTTGCAGCTCTGCTTCTGTCAACCTGGCTGTCTGTCAGGAGGTGCTGAAGGCAGCACCCACTGCTTTTTGAGGACATTCTCTGCAAAAGTATTCATGCTTTCACTATCCAAAACTTCCGGAAAAATTTGCCCGGATGTGTCACTTGTCACTTTTGTTGGGAAAAAAAGTCACTAAGAGGAGTCGGAAAGTTGCCAGATTTTAGCGAGAAAGTCGCCAAATTGACAACATTAATTGTTGCATGGTGTGGAAAAGTAGGGATGAACCAGGTAGAGCTCGAGGCAGCCACCTAACTGCTGCCTTTTTATCTGTATTGTATTTTATTGGGAAGAATATTTGACGGCAGTATTTCCATATTTTAAAATCCTTTTTCTTTTTTTTGTCCGCAAAACTCAACAGTGCGGCTTATAATAGTGCGCCTAATGTACGGAGTCATTCTGGTTTTGCTTACCGGCCTTAAGGCAATTTTATTTGGTACATGGTGTAATGCTAAATGTGACCAGTAGATGGTAGTCAAACATGAGAGACACAGGTAGACCGCAAAATGGTGGCAATATGACTCAAGTAAACAACACCAATATTTTATATGTTCCATTGAAAATATAGCACATTACACACGGCGCTCAAAAATCTATCAACATGTTTTAGTACGACTTTGGTAAGCTATGAAGCCACACTGTTGATAGATTGTCGGCGCATTAAACATATGAGTATTATTATTGTGTGTGTATAAGGTAACATATATTATCTGGCATTTTGTTTCGTAATATTATGCAAAAGCAACTTTTATTACCTTCTGGTACCTGCTGATCTGTTTTTGGGATCTGCATAAATCCTGAAAAATTGCACTTGTCCGCCTTTGTAGTCCGTGGAGACAACATAGTCGATAAACTTTTTATTTTTCTCTATCTTCTTGTTGTGAGACATTCATTCTCCACTGTTGCCATTTCTAATATAAAATAGTGTAAAGTTCTATCTTATATCTGTCAGTAAACTCGCCATGAAAGCACTAAAACATACCGGTGTCGTGAGTCTACATTACTCACCTAAGGAACTTTAGTTATTAGAGAGTTCCGGTTGGACGGTTTTTCACGGGACACATTTTCAGACTTGTTGTTGTTTCCGGATGAGGATGCGTTATAGATTTAAATAAATTTTAAATGTCATTAAAACAGTTAGCTCCATCTTTTGACACTTCTTCCACTCCCATCCTTGCACGCTACACCGCTACAACAAAGATGATGTGGAAAAGACCAAAGAACCACCTTTACATGTTATGTAGACCACAAGGAACTGTTTTTAATTTTGAAAAAAAAAAAAAAAATGTATCCGACGCCTATAATCCTATAACTACAGATGAAAAAAGATTGAACATAGACCAGTGAGCCCTATGGTCCGGAAAATACGGTACATAGAAAATGATTCGTATTACTTTGATCTGTACCAGTTGGGTTTTTCTTCAAGGTTTCATCCATGAACAGTCATGCTGTTGCAGCCCCACCCTGGTAATATAACACCATGCTGTCGCCTTGAGCCCCTCCTCGCGCCCCCACACTTAATGTTAGAAAGAGCTTGGTCGAGCCGTTCCCTCTGGGACACGCTGGAATAGATCGTGTGATGGGAGCTGATTCAGCATTCTGCAGTGTGTGCGTGTTTCTCCCCCCTCCCCTCCACTTCCTGCGAATACACTTCCAAAGTCTCTTATCGCTACATTTCTTTGCCATCTGTCTTGGCTGTGAGTATTTACTCGCCTATGAAATGGGAGCATTGAGGGGGCGAAGAATATTCCGTCAAATATGTTAGGGATACTTGGGGGTCGGAGGCCACCAGGTAGTGGTGCATAGAAACTTGGGGCCAAACAAAGCACACTTCCCTGGCCTTTCATGTAATCTCTGCTTCCCCAATTTATTAATGATAACCACCCTCTCGGATTGTAGAAATAAGCAAAAAGACTCCAAATAAACTAGAGCCTAAGGTATGTTTTTGTATCATCCTCTAGTCAGGAAACAGGAGACTGCTTGATCGAATCTATTTCAGCGGTTTAACCACACGCACCCCTCTCGCTTGAGCTACGTCTCTATTGATAGCCAGATCAAGACACTATCTGTTTGCAGAGCTGCACTGTTGCTGCCCTCTTTTACAACCTGCTATATGTCTGGCATCTTTGCTCAGAGACAGCAGGTTGACAAGTAAACTACCCGGACGAGAGAGTAAAAGTTAGAATAATTCCCCCCTCAATATATTATCTACACCGGACTATAAGCCGCAGATGTATACGTTGTGAAATTATTTATTTACACAGAACCATTTTGTAAATGTTTATTTTAGGGGTGTAACGGTACACAAACATTTCGGTTCGGTACGTACCTCGGTTCAGAGGTCACGGTTCGGTTCATTTTCGGTACACTAAGAAAAAAACTAAATATAAATTTTTGGATTATTTATTTAACAAATTTGCTAAATCTTCCACCAAAAATATTTTGATGTGAAGTAATCGGAAACTTGGATAGGTCAATAATTCATAATAACATTGATTTTGATTCAATATTATGTTTTGAGCAATGACAGTTTGAAAGAAAAAAAAACAGCTTTGTTTAATTAGACAATGTTGCAACTTTTTCTAAATTACATTTAGCCTTTAAGCTTTTTTATTTCACTTTTGTTTATGTTTTTGTTTCTTTCAATAGTATTTTTAGAATGTGCCGTGGGCCTTTAAAACATTAGGTGTGTGCCGCAAATGGCCTCCGGGGCACACTTTTGACACTCCTGCTAGAGGAGTTCAACCATACAAGATACGTCCCACATTTGAGGTCCTCTCCAAGGTTTCTCATAGTCATCATTGTCACTGGCGTCCCACTGGGTGTGAGTTTTCCTTGCCCTTATGTGGGTTCTTCCAAGGATGTCGTAGTCGTAGTGGTTTGTACAGTCCTTTGAGACATTTGTGATTTAGGGCTATATAAATAAACATTGATTGATTGATTGATATTAAAACATTAAATCAAAGCCTGGCGACGCATGCATGTTTATCATAACTCTCTCGCTCTGTCTGTCTCTGTCCCTCCTTCACGAATGCCACTGTGTGCACAAATTGTGAAGTGAAGTGAAGTGAAGTGAAGTGAATTATATTTATACAGCGCTTTTTCTCTAGTGACTCAAAGCCCTTTACAGAGTGAAACCCAATATCTAATTTTTACATTTAAATCTGTGCGGGTGGCACTGAGAGCAGATAGGTAAAGTGTCTTGCCCAAGGACACAGCGGCAGTGACTAGGATGGCGGAAGCGGGTATCGTACCTACAACCCTTAAGTTGCTGACACGGCCACTCTACCAACTGAGCTATACCGCTCTTGTTTTGAACCCTTTCTTAACATTGAACGTACATTGAAAATACACGCAACCCTGACTTAAAATGCCGGACATTTGAGGAATTTAGGAAACTCCACCCGGACAGCCCCGCAAAAGAGGACATGTCCGGGGAAAAGAGGAGGTATGGTCAGTCTATCATAGCCCAGTCGTTGCTAGCATGCTGTGTGTTGTTGTTTTTTTGATTGATTGAAACTTTTATTAGTAGATTGCACAGTACAGTACATATTCCGTACAATTGACCACTAAATGGTAACACCCCCAATAAGTATTTTAACCTGTTTTAAGTCGGGGTCCACGTAAATCAATTCATGGTGCCTCGTAGGGGTGCAACGGATCAAAAAACTCATGGATTGGATCATTTTTTTCGGATCAGCAAAAAATTTAAAAAAAGACAAGACAAATAAACAGAAGTTTTGCCGTTTTGTTTTGTAACACTTTTAAATTATTAAATTAAAATATATAAAATGTAGTTCAAGTGCACAAGGCATAATATCTTATTTTTAACATAATTAATGAAAAACAGTGCCACATAAAAAGGGATTTCTCCTTTCCTCCACTGCTTGTGTCAGTACCTGCACAAGGTGACTCTGGTAGAGGGGGCGTGTCTTCTCATCTCCCACTCTGCTGTGATGAAATGAGCACTTATGGTCACATAGTTCCCCTGGACCTCCACCCTTCTGTCCTGAGCGCAACAGATGACGCTTGGAATAGTTCATCCACAACTTTTTTCTTCTCTTGCTCATAAAAATCTGGCACAATCTTATAATTGAAGTTGGTGCGCGACGGGATGTCGTAATGTGGCGGAAGCACTTTCAGCATGTGTTTAAAACCCTCGTTTTGCACAATGGAGTCTGCACCTATAAACACACCGATTATATGGCACGGGGCGTTCAGGTTCCTCTGTTACTCCGCTCGCCATTACCACGATGCGCGAACAACTTTTTTTTTTTTTTTTTTCATAAATCAGACCGCGGATCACGTGTGTGCCGAACCAAAGATATTGATCCGAACGGATCACGGATCAATGTTGATCTGTTGCACCACTAGTGCCTCGGTGTGCATTGTTTACAAAACGTGCGCTACTTAAAGGGGAACATTATCACCGTCAATATATACCTTGATGTTGCAGAAAAAAGACCATGTATTTTTTCAACCGATTTCCGAACTCTAAATGGGTGAATTTTGGCAAATTAAACGCCTTTCTGTTTATCGGTCTTTTAGCGATGACGTCAGAACGTGACGTCACCGAGGTAATACACCCGCCATTTTCATTTTCACATCACAAACACCGGGTCTCAGCTCTGTTATTTTCCGTTTTTTCGACTATTTTTTGGAACCTTGGAGACATCATGTCTCGTCGGTGTGTTGTCGAAGGGTGTAACAACACTAACAGGGAGGGATTCAAGTTGCACCACTGGCAAGAAATCTGCCGCCAGACCCCCATTGAATGTACCAAAGTGTCTTCACATTTGACCGGCGATGCTAAGACAGACATGGCACAGAGATGTATGGATAACCTGCAGATGCATTTGCAACGATTAAGTCAACGAAATCACAAAGGTGAGTTTTGTTGATGTTGTTGACTTATGTGCTAATCAGACATATTTGGTCACGGCATGACTGCCAGCTAATCGATGCTAACATGCTATTTACGCTAGCTGTATGTACATTTAAAACTAGATACCCACATTTAAAGCAAAACAAACACTTACCAATCGACAGATTTAAGTTGCTCCAGTGTCACAAGATGCGAAAGTCCTGATCGTTTGGTCTGCACATTTTACCGCCGATGCTAATAAGGCAGCCATCCTATGGGCCACTTCATTAGGTACACCCACGCTATGGCCGAATAGCGTCAATAGCTATTCGCTCAATAGCTTCAATTTCTTCTTCAATTTCCTTTTCGCTATCTGCCTCCATACTCCGACCATCCGTTTCAATACATGCGTAATCTGTTGAATCGCTTAAGCCGCTGAAATCCGAGTCTGAATCCGAGCTAATGTTGCTATATCTTGCTGTGGTAACCGCCATGTTGTTTGCATTGGCAGCCCTGTATGACGTCACAGGGAAATGGACAGTTGTTTCGAAGATAGCGAAAATAAGGCACTTTAAAGCTTTATTTAGGGATATTCCGGGACCGGTAAAATTTTGAAAAAAACTTCAAAAAATACAACAAGCCACTGGGAACTGATTTTTATTGTTTTTAACCCTTTTGAAATTGTGATAATGTTCCCCTTTAATATGTCCGTGTCGTTCGGTACACCTCCGAACCGAACCGAAACCCCTGTACCGAATCGGTTCAATACAAATACACGTGCCGTTACATCCCTAGTTTATTTACATACCGTAATTGTTTCTAAGTGTTGTCTGTGTAGTAGAAATGTCGGGTATTTAACCCGGGGCCTCATCCTGTTCGTGACGCCAATTTTATGTAGTAGAAAAGTCGGGGATTCAACCCGGGGCCTCATCCATTTCGTGACGCCAATTTTATGTAGTAGAAATGCCGAATCTTAAACAGGAACAATAGAGAATTTGTTAAAGGGGTTTATTTACTCATAATCAGATGGTACGAAGTTGGATTGAATCAATATGCTTACACAGACAATGTTTCCGGAGACGAAAGATGGTGCAGCGGCGTAAAAAGGAATTAATAAGAGCGCATCCATTTCTACCGCTTATTCTCTTTCGGGGTCGCGGGGGGCGCTGGCGCCTATCTCAGCTACAATCGGGCGGAAGGCGGGATACACCCTGGACAAGTCGCCATCTCATCGCAGGGCCAACACAGATAGACAGACAACATTCACACTCACATTCACACACTAGGGCAAATTTAGTGTTGCCAATCAATCTATCCCCAGGTGCATGTCTTTGGAGGTGGGAGGAAGCCGGAGTACCCGGAGGGAACCCACGCATTCACGGGGAGAACATGCAAACTCCACACAGAAAGATCTTCAGCCTGGAATTGAACCCAGGACTGAAGGACCTTCGTATTGTGAGGGAGACGCACTAACCCCTCTGCCACCGTGAAGCCATGTTCAAACTCATAAACTTTATTTTTTTAGTTGCAAATAATAATTAACTTAGAATTTCATGGCTGCAACTTGTCCCAAAGTAGTTGGGAAAGTGCATGTTCACCACTTTGTTACATCACCTTTTCTTTTAACAACACTCAATAAACCTTTGGGAACTGAGGAAACTAATTGTTGAAGCTTTGAAACTGGAATTTTTTCCCATTCTTGTTTTATGTAGAGCTTCAGTTGTTCAACAGTCCGGGGTCTCCGCTGTCGTATATCATGCTTCATAATGCGCCACACATTTTCAACGGGAGACAGGTCTGGACTGCAGGCGGGCCAGGAAAGTACCCGCACTCTTTTTTTTACAAAGCCACGCTGTTGTAACACATGCTGAATGTGGCTTGGCATTGTCTTGCTGAAATAAGCAGGGGCGTGAAATTATTTATTTACACAGAAACATTTTGTAAATGTTTATTTACATACTGTAATTGTTTCTAAGTGTTGTCTGTGTAGTAGAAATGTCGGGGCTTTAACTCGGGGCCTCATCCTGTTCGTGACGCCAATTTTATGTAGTAGAAATGCCGAATCTTAAACATGAACAACATAGAATTTCTTACAGGAGTTTATTTACTCATAATCAGATGGTACAAAGTTGGATTGAATCAATATGCTTACACAGACAATGTCTCTGGAGCTGAAAGTTGGTGCACCCGCATAAAAAGGAATTAATAAAAGCGCACCCCAGGCTTGGTCTTCACTTCTTATTTATACGCTCCATGATGCATAACAACTTATATAACTGTCCAATGTTCAAATGTCACCCCACCAACTTGGTCAGGGTGACTTGACCTCTTCTGTCGTGTCCCTCCCAATGGATTCAGTTTAGAGGTAACCCTAGGACAGAAATGTTCCACTACATCTGTAACACGGCAGTAAAACGGCTGATCAAGCAAAACAGAAGTAATTTGCTGCAGAAGCTAGCTCTCCAATCGGCTAAACAGACTCAAATAACTACACAATGACGTTTTGGTGAGTCTACTCAGGGATTTGTAAAACTGGAATAATACAAACAGAATGCCATTGTAAGTTAATAATACTAACACGTAAAGGTGTTCGCACAATAGCTAATGCTAATGACGCTAGATTCATCCATCCATCCATCCATTTCCTACCGTTTGTCCCTTTCGGGGTCGCGGGGGGTGCTGGAGCCTATTTCAGCTACAATCGGGCGGAAGGCAGAGTACACCCTGGACAAGTCGCCACCTCATGGCAGGGCCGACACAGATAGACAGACAACATTCACACTCACATTCACACACCAAACTTTTTGTTTGTATTTAGTTGTTATTTAGAACTGTCACTGAAAACCAGAATCCTTAAAAAAAAAGTGACGGAAAGTGTGTGTGTGTGTGTGTGTGTGTGTGTGTGTGTGTGTTCTTGTATTTCTACCCTTCTTGAGTACCTTCCTTATGAGAACTGGTGAACAAGTTAGGACATAAATCATGGTCTCAATACGGAAAACCATTGCATCTTATAGAGAATGTCTCATTTGCACCGCTGGTGGTGAAATCTATCAAAAATAGGGTGGACTCAAAACGGAGGGATTTTTCAAATTGACTTCAAAAGTGCTCCCCCTCTGGTCAACATATGAAATAACAAGTGTGTGTAAGAATTTGAAATGCGCCCCCTTTGGCCAAAATGTATTACAAAAATAAAATAAATATAGAGACATACTGTAATAGCTTGAAGTAAGTAATGAAGATTAAAAACAATCACAAACCAAAAATTTAATTATTTTTTTAAAAATTAACTAAAAGATTGCCATTTTGTCACAATGTGTTGACTTTTTTCTTATAAAATTGGGAACAATTTGTCATATTCTTTCTGTTTCCGTAATATTGCAACATTTTCTCTTAGAATTATTACTTTTTTATGTAAAATTATTACTTTTTCATGCAAAATGGGGACATTTGTCATGTAAAACTCGGTCTTTTATCACAATATTGCCAAATTTTTGGAGTAAAATTATGACTTTTTTCATAATTAATTATTAATAGTTAAACTTAACTTAACTTATCTCAGCTACAATCGGGCAGAAGGCAGAGTACACCCTGGACATATAATAGTTAAACTTAACTATTAAGTTTAACTATTAATTAATTATTAATAGTTAAACTTAACTATTAAGTTAAGTTTTTAACTGAACTTATTAGTCATCGGAATTGTACACGGTAAAAAATTAATAATTCCGATTACTATTATAATAGCCCTGCGATGAGGTGGCGACTTGTCCAGGGTGTAACGCGCCTTCCGCCCGATTGTAGCTGAGATAGGCGCCAGCGCCCCCCGCGACCCCAAAGGGAATAAGCGGTAGAAAATGGATGGATGGATGGACTATTATAATATTGCCAAAATTGTAAAGTTTTCTTATACATTTGTGACTTTTGTTGAGAAAAAAATTACGACTCCTTTCATAAAATTGGCCAAATTTTAAGCTTTTCTTGTAAAATTGCAACTTTTACTGAGTAAAATTCCAACTTCTATCGCAATATTGCACAAATGTTCAGTATTTATCTTGTAAAATTTTGCCTTGCCTTGAGTAAAATTCCGACTTTTAATTATGATACTGCCAAAATTCTAAGTTTTTCTTGTGAAATTGTAACCTTTTTCTCGAGAAATTCCAACTCATTTTTCACAACAAGCTTTTTTATATTTGCATATAACATTATTAATGTTGCAAATACAAATATTTACATATCTAGAAAGGTTGGTCCTTAAAGGCCTACTGAAACCCACTACTACCGACCACACAGTCTGATAGTTTATATATCAATGATGAAATATTAACATTGCAACACATGCCAATACGGCCGGTTTAGTTTACTAAATTACAATTTTAAATTTCCCGCGGAGTTTCTTGTTGAAATTGTCGCGGAATGATGACAGGTATGATGACGTGTGTTTGTGACGTTTCGAGTTCGAGGGGACATACTAGCTCAGCACCACTTACGGCTAAAAGTCGTCTCTTTTCATCGCGCAATTACACAGTATTCTGGACATCTGTGTTGCTGAATCTTTTGCAATTTGTTCAGTTAATAATGAAGACTATAAAGAACAATGCTGTTGGTGGAAAGCGGTGGATTGCAGCTGTCTTTAGTTTCTTTGTTTGTTGTGAAGCTTTAACACGGAGCGGTCAAGCGAACATGTTTCTCTACGTCAACCAGCACGTTTTTGGATGGGAAAATATTGATTTATATCTTACCGGAGACATCAGTGGATTATTCATCCTCCTGTAGTAGCAGTCAAAAAAGGCAGCTGTGAGCTTGGCTTCTCTCTGAGACACTGCGTGTTCACCGCAGCCATGTCTTTACAATCTCACTAAAACACTATTAAAACAATAAGCAAATAAAGGATCTTCCAGAATTATCCTAGTAATTGTGTCTAATTACATCTGAAATGCTCACACTGCCGCCGCCCGGAGCCGTCGCTTTTTATTTTATTTCTTGATTTATTTTTCTAGTCCTTCACTGTCAATATCATCATTCACAAATCTTTCATCCTCGCTCAAATTAATGGGGAAATTGTTGCTTTCTCGGTCAGAATTGCTCTTACTGCTTGGTGGCTCCCATTATAAACAATGTGAGGATGTGAGGAGCCCTCACACCGGTGACGTCATTGTCTGCTACTTCCGGTAAAGGCAGGGCTTTTTAATTAGCAACCAAAAGTTGCGAACTTTATCGTCGATGTTCTCTACTAAATCCTTTCAGCAAAATTATGGCGATATCGCGAAATGATCAAGTATGACACATAGAATGGACCTGCTATCCCCGTTTAAATAAGAAAATCTCATTTCAGTAGGCCTTTAAGTTAGGCATTATTCCAAGGTCTCAAGAAGGTAACAAATACAAGAATGTGTGTGTGTGTGCGTGTGTGTGCGTGTGTGTGTGTGTGTGTGTGTGTGTGTGTGTGTGTGTGTGTGTGTGTGTGTGTGTGTGTCTCTAGCATAATCTCCTCAAACATGTCCCGTCATGTCTTAGAGGAATGCCTGTTATGTATTGTGTCAGGAATTTTTTGGCCCATTCACATCCAGACTATCTGCGCTGAGTCCCGAAGGTCATTGCCCCGAGCTTATCCTCCGCCAACACCGAGCAAGACCATCATCAGTGTGGGAAAAAAAAAAAAAAGAAAACCCACAGTGGAATGTCTTGAAGAGGCACAGTTGCCCAAATAAACACGCCTTCTCCCCCTGTACAGGTAGTGGGGCAGATAATAAGTGCTTCACTGCATTTCTCTTCCACCGGGAGACAACAGAATGTGTGTGTGTTTCCCAGATTGTCTTTCCCCATCAGTGAGCAGCGAGCACACACAGTGAGGGGCGCCAATCAGGAGCAATTATGCTCAAAGACGAAGAGAGTCAAGAGCAGCATTCCTACCCAGCACGACAAGTGCTTAAGTCAGCCTTGATTAATGGCAACGTCTGTCTCAAGCAGAGCGGGAAAATGCATGTGCAAATAGAAACGTTTGGAAAGAAGATCTTGGCTTCTTTTAGTGCTGGGGTGTCAAACTCAAATACAGAGTGGGCCAAAATTTTAAACTGAACAAAGCCGCGGGCCAAGGTTGAACAAATTAACCTTTTAATAGGGACCCAAACAAGTTTTGCATTGAATATTGAACAAGTGAAACTTATATAACTTTATAGTGACATGCAAAATCGAGTTTCAAATAATACTAATAATTTAAAAATAGCAATACCATATCAAATCAAATTTAAATAGAAATTGAATGCCTCTTTTCTGTTTGCAGCCTTGTCAGGTAAATATCAAAATAAACTTTTCCCACAGGTTAATAAATGTTTTTTATATTGTAGCGTCCAGGAAGAGGTAGTGCTGCAAGGGGTTCTGTTTATTTGTTCTGTTGTGTTTATGTTGTGTTACAGTGTGGATGTTCTCCCGAAATGTGCTAGTTATTATCGTTTAGTGTTGGTTCACAGTGTGGTGCATATTTGTAACAGTCTTAAAGTTGTTTATATGGCCACCCTCAGTGTGACCTGTATGGCTGTTGACCAAGATTGCATTGCATTAGTATGAGTATCAGGGGTGAATGCGGTGTTACAGCGACACCGCCGCTGTATAATACCGGCGGGCCAGCTCTAATGTTAATTTGATATTGCTTCAAGGGCCAAATGCAAATACACGGCGGGCCATATTTGGCCTGCGGGCCAGAGTTTGACACCCATGTTTTAGTGGATCGCCATGCGGGGCCCTGCGGCCCATTTACTGCCCGCAAGTCAAGCTTTGTTTGCACGTAGCACATTGTTGAAATAAAATCCAAAAGAACAACAATGAAAATGAAAAAAAAAAAAAAAAGAGCAAAAATGTGCAATTTGATAAGAAAAATTAAAAGTGTACCTATAATAATACCCTTGATCAAACCAAACTGACACAAAATGGTGTCTCTAAATAAGTACTGCATCTCTGTTTTTAGCATTTTTTTAAATAAAAAAAATAAAAAATATCGAAATGGCCGCCGCATGGTTTGACTTTTCGTACCTGGCCCTTGTTGGAATAGGTTTGGACACCCCTGATTGAAATAGATAAAAAAAATATGTTACAGTGAGATGTGGCTATTTGACTATACAATAAATAATTATTATATTCAATCATTTAAATAAAAATGGGACCCATTACCTCCCTGTTTGGCATTCAGCATTAAGGTTTGGAATTGGGGGTTAAATCACCAAAAAATGATTCCCAGGCGCGGCACCGCTGCTGCTCACTGCTCCCCTCACCTCCTGAGAGGTGATCAAGGGTGATGGGTCAAATGCAGAGAATAATTTCGCCACATCTGGTGAGTGTGTGACAATCACTGGTACTTTAACTTTAAATAATTTAGCAGTTTATGTAAGAGTGTTGTCTGATCATTTCACTGATTTATTAGTTTTATACAATAAACAATTATTAAATTCAATCATTTAAATAATTGAATAATTTATGTCGGTGGTTCTCAAGTGGGGGTACGCGTACCCCGGGGGGTACTTTAAGGTATGCCAAAGGGTACATGAGATTTTTTTTAAATATTCTAAAAATAGCAATAATTCAAAAGTCCTTTATAAATATATTTAATGAATAATACTTCAACAAAATATGAATGTAAGTTCATAAACTGTGAAAAGAAATGCAACATTGCAATATTCAGTGTTGACAGCTAGATTTTTTTGTAGACATGTACCATAAATATTGATGTTAAAGATTTATTTTTTTATGAAGAAATGTTTAGAATTAAGTTCATGAGTCCAGATGGATCTCTATTACAATCCCCAAAGAGGGCACTTTAAGTTGATGATTACTTCTATATGTAGACATTTTTATTTATAATTGAATAACTTGTTTATTTTCCAACAAGTTTTTAGTTATTTTTATATCTTTTTTTCCAAATAGTTCAAGAAAGACCACTACAAATGAGCAATATTTTTGCACTATTATACAATTTAATAAATCAGAAACTGATGACATAGTGCTGTATTTTAATTCTTTATCCCTTTTTTTCAACCAAAAATGCTTAGCTCTGATTAGGGGGTACTTGAATTAAAAAAATGTTCACAGGGGGTACATCACTGAAAAAAGGTTGAGAACCACTGATTTATGTGATAGTTAAATACATTATTTTTTTTATACAATAAATAATTATTAAATTCAATTATATAAAACATTTTACAGTGAGGTCTGTTCATTTCACTTCATTATTATTTTTAAACCTAAAAAATACCAATTTTAATAATTTAAATAGATAAATAAGATGTGATCCCTTTTGTATATATTAATCATACATTAAGTTAAATAATTAAAATTAATAGCTTTTTTGACAGTGCGTTGTGATTATTTTTACTTAATTGTTATTTTTATTCATGAAGCCACCATTCAAAATGTATTTCATCAAACAGTATAATGTGATAATTTCAAAAAAGTTTAAGTGAACTATCATTACATTCCACCTTATTTTCTTTCTAACTGGAAATTAATTAATATTATAGAGGCAATCGTAAAATTAGGATTTCTGTGAATACATTCAACAATTTAATCATTGAAATCATGACATTAAATTTCTGTATTATCATAATTTCAGTATTAATTGTTGTAGTGCCTTATGGTGTTTCTAATACATCGCTCCTCTTATTTACAAAACCAAATATTGCACATGGCTCTTTGCATGATGCAGTACAGTGTTACACCACTGCAAACATAACAATAAACACGCATGCTAAATTGTTGCATCAGATTGAGTATCTCTGTAAAGGACATGAAGTATTGTTAAGAAAAACACTGCTTGTATCTATAGAGGCTTTTTTTCAGTATAAGAGTCAGTGTGTCCTATCATCATGATCTAGTAGGCTCTATGTTTAGATCTTGTATCTTTGGATTTGACACAAATGTGACTTTGACCTCTCCATGGGGACTTTGTGGTGCTATAATCACATCACACACTAACCTCTGCGTGAGTCATCACAATCTCTTTGGCTTCCAAACTCTGCAATTTGGACATTAAAATATTGTACGTGTTTAGTTGGGACATTGCTGCATGAATTGTATAGCGCAAAGATTAGCCGCCATCCATCCATCCATCCATCCATCCATCTTCAACCGCTTATCCAGAATCGGGTTGCGGGGACAACATCTCCAGCAGAAGCTTCATTAGCCGCGAAAATGCTATTGTTGATGCTAAGGATATTTTGGGGTCATATGATTTTGGGCTTGGGCTGGTAGCTGTGTGACTGTGGAGGCACGTCCACCAAGACCGCCACTTCCTGTCTTTTGTCAAGTGAGCCCTCCGCTGTGCAGCGAGGCAGCCACGTCTAGCCGAGCCGCCGCTTCCAGCGCTACACCCAGCCTGACCATCGCATCTAATGCTATGCCCAGCCCGGCTGCCACCTCCAGCATTACACCCAGCCTGGCCACAACCTCCCGCAACTCCAGAGTGTCTTTCATGTTCGCCAACCGCATCTCCATTGGGTTTACCGTAGTCGCCGCCCGCTTCGCCAGTGTGTCTGCCACTGTGGCCAACTGCAACTCTAGTGGGTCTGCCGCAGCCGCCCCCGCAACTCCACTGGGTCTTCCGCAGTTGCCAGCAGCAACACCAGTGGGTCTGCCACAGTTGCCACCTGCAACTCCAGTGGATCTGCCGCAGTTTCCACCCACAACTCCAGTGGGTTCATCGTTGTCTCCACACGCAACTCCAGTAGGTCAACTGCAGCCGCCCCCGCAACTCCAGTGGATCTGCTGCAGTTGCCACCTGCAACTCCAGTGGGTCTGCCGCAGTTGTCACCCACAACTCCAGTGGGTTTATCGTAGTCGCCACCCGCATCTCCTGTGGGTCAACTGCAGCTACAACCTGCAACTCCAGTGGATTTACCAACTCCAGTGGGTTTACCGTAGTCGCCACCCTTATCTCCTGTGTGTCTGTTGCAGTTGCCACCCGCAACTCCAGTGGGTCTGCCCAGCCGCCACCCACAACTCCAGTGATTCTGTCGCAGTTTCCACCCGCAACTCAATTGGGTCTACTGTCGTCGCCACCTGCTTCGCCAGTGTGTCTCCCGCTGTCACCACATGCAACTCCAGTGGGTCTGCCGCAGCCGCCACCGCAACTCCAGTGGGTCTGCCGGAATTTCCAGCCGCAACACCAGTGGGTCTGCCACAGTCGCCACCTGCAACTCTTTGCCATAGTTGCCACCCACAACTCCAGTGGGTTAATTGTAGTCGCCACCCGCATCTCCTGTGGGTCTGCTGCAGTTGCCACCCGCATCTCCTGTGGGTCTGCTGCAGTTGCCACCAGCAACTCAATTGGGTCTGCTGCAGGCGCAACCCGCAACTCCATTGGATCTACTGTAGTCGCCACTTGCAACTCAAGTGGGTCTGACGCAGCAGCCACCGCAACTCCAGTGGGTCTGCCGCAGTTGCCAGCCGCAACACCAGTGGGTCTGCCGCAGTCGCCACCTACAACTCCAGTGGTTCTTTCGCAGTTTCCACCAGCAACTCAATTGGGTCTGCTGCAGGCGCAACCCGCAACTCCAGTGGGTCTGTTGCAGTCGCCGCTCGCAACTCCATTGGATCTACTGTAGTCGCCACTTGCAACTTAAGTGGGTCTGACGCAGCCGCCACTGCAACTCCAGTGGGTCTGCCGCACTTGCCAGCCGCAACACCAGTGGGTCTGCCGCAGTCGCCACCTGCAACTCTTTGCCATGCTTGCCACCCACAACTCCAGTGGGTTTATTGTAGTCGCCACCCGCATCTCCTGTGGGTCTGCTGCAGCCGCAACCTGCAACTCCAGTGGGTGTGCCGCGGTTTTCACCCGCAACTCCAGTGGATTTGCCGACTCCAGTAGGTTTACCGTAGTCGCCACCCGCATCGCCTGTGTGTCTGTTGCAGTTTCCACCCGCAACTCCAGTGGGTCTACCGTAGCCGCGACCTGCAACTCCAGTGGATCTGTTGCAGTTGCCACCCACAACTCAATTGGGTCTACTGCAGCCGCCACCCGCAACTCCAGTGGATTCAGTTGCAGTTGCCACCCGCAGCTCCATTGGGTCTACTGTAGTCGCCACCTGCTTCGCCAGTGGGTCTGCCGCAGTCGCCACCTGCAACTCCAATGGATCTGCTGCAGCCACCCCAGCAACTCCAGTGGGTATGCCGCAGTTGCCACCCACAACACCTGTGGGTCTGCTGCAGCGGCAACCTGCAACTCTAGTGGGTCTGCTGCGGTTTCCACCCACAACTCCAGTGGGTTTATCTGAGTCGACACCTGCATCTCCTGTGGGTCTGCCTCTGTCGCCACCCGCAACTCCAGTGAGTTTACTGTAGTCACCACCCACATCTCCTGTGTGTCTGCCGCAGTTGCCACCCGCAACTCCAGTGGGTCTGCCGCAGTCTCCACCCGCAACTCCAATAGGTCTGCCGTAGTGGATTGGGACCGTAGCTTTCAGGGCTGCGCGTCGCTACAACGTGACGATGGAAAATTTCGCTTATGTCGGCAACGCTCAGGCTCAGGCCGTGGCAAAATAGAGTTTAAAGGGGCCAGACCGCCATCTGGCCCCCATATCAATGTATCTAGTATCTCAGGGGGGTAACCCTGAGCTTCTGCCTCATCTTCAGCCCCAAAAATCCTCTCATAATCTCTGTCTGTAAAATCATGTGGTCAGGACATTCTGTCAGGGTTACGTCGTGTGAGACGGCGAAGGTTGTTGTAAATAGCTTACAGTATTTTCCCGTGACAAGCCAATAAAAATAGACCCAGGCTGCTTTTCAGCAACTTTCTCAGCCCTCTGCCGGGAACAACATGACCTTCACACCTTGGCTGTAAAGTTGTGGCTCATTCACTGCCACCAATAGTCAACAAGTCAAAGGCCAACATGCAAGGCCGATGCTACTTTGACCTCCACGATGAGTGTGATAAATGCTGGCTGCTTCTCATATTTGACCCTCGGAACTTTTGGAGCAATGTGTTTACAATACAGTGTGGCTTTCTATTTTCAAATGAGCAACACAACACTGGAAAGTATAAACCATGCCCTATTTTGGTGATTCTCATGCAGGGAGGCATTTTTCTTTTTATGTCTGAGCTACTGACTCACGAATGCCATTAAACTTGTGCCTCTATGTTCTAACGGACACACAACTGATATTCTTTGCAAGGATGATAAGAAGCAGAGAGGACATGTTTAATGCACACTCTGATGCACACTAAGGTCTTAATTAATGGAGGGAGTCCAACAAGAAAGCTTCATGACACAGCTCCTTATTTCTTGGTCAGCGACCATATCCAGAGAAAGATGAAGAATGATGTCAAAAACGCCTAATCCAATAACCGAAATGATTCATTTGGATGCAGAAGTAACACAAATCTATTTTGTAGCGCAGTGGAAGAGTGGCCGTGCGCAACCCGAGGGTCCCTGGTTTAATCCCCACCTAGTACCAAGCTCATCACGTCCGCTGTGTCCTGAGCAAGACACTTCACCCTTGCTCCTGATGGGTGCTGGTTGGCGCCTTGCATGGCAGCTCCCTCCATCAGTGTGTGAATGTGTGTGTGAATGGGTAAATGTGGAAGTAGTGTCAAAGCGCTTTGAGTACCTTGAAGGTAGAAACGTGCTATACAAGTACAACCCATTTATTTATTTATTATTATTAGTAATGCTGATTTTGAACTATTAGGGGCAGTTGGTGTAGTGCCCCACCAAATGCAGTGTGTGGTGACAAATAGTTGCTGCTGTTTAGGGTTTTTGCTTTTATTTTTGATGCTTTTTTTCCTTTTTTTTTTTCTTTTTTTTCTATGTAAAATGTGTTTTCCTGAAGTATTTTTAGTTTATTCAATATTCTGCACATAAAAAATAAGGCTGTCAAATGATTATTTTTACAATCCAACTAATCACATTTTGAAATTTTAATTTATCATGATCAAGCAGGAGCAAATGGATGGATGGATAGATGATTAATCACAGTCGATTGCATAATAATTTGCTTAAAAAAAGACGCCGATGTTTGTACACAAATATTTCTCAGAATATCACTCAGGAAACGCTTTACTTGAATGCATGTCATGTATTTGCTCACAACTTGGGATCAGTTTGATCTAAAGTTATTTCAGGCTGTATTTTAGAGTGAAATTTTCCAGCGAGCACCCCAGTCGGAGTCTCCCCACTCATTTTTGAACGGCCGTATGCATCGATCTGATCACTGACCATAAAGTGGTTGGTTAGGGTAAAAGAGCTTGCACAGTCAAAAAAAATTGCATGATTAAACAAAGTGTGTACATGATTTTTTGGGTGCTTAATCACATTTTTTATCAATCAAAATCAAATCAAATAAATGTAAAAGATCATCAATACATCAAACAATGTAAAATAAATGTTTAAATATATGTATATATATATATATATTTTTTTATATATATATATATCCATCCATCCATTTTCTACCGCTTATTCCCTTTTGGGTTGCGGGGGGCGCTGGTGCCTATCTCAGCTGCAATCGGGCGGAAGGCGGGGTACACCCTGGACAAGTCGCCACCTCATCGCAGGGCCAACACAGATAGACAGTCAACATTCACACTCACATTCACACACTACGGCCAATTTAGTGTTATATACTTATAAAATACATTAGGACAGGAATATATATATATATATATATATATATATATATATATATATATATATATATATATATATATATATATATATATATATATACACATATATAGTATATATATATATAAATATATATTCGTAAAATACATTAGGACAGGGATATATATATATGTGTATATATATATATATATATATATATATATATATATATATATATATATATATATATATATATATATATCATACGTTAGGTCAGGAAAAAACAGAGGCTATTTCATCCCTACAAGCCTGTTTTGCTGCTTTTCAAGTAAATGCCCTGAAGAGCAGGGAAACCTGCAAAACAGGCATGTAGGGATGGAATAGCCTCTAACGTTTATTCTGCTCTACCCCAGTATTTAGCAGTGTATAATTTATAACCACAGAAACCTCGACTATATATATATATATATATATATATATATATATATATATATATATACATATATATGTATATATATTCGGGCATGTGGTCAGGATGCCGCCCAAACGCCTCCCTAGGGTGGCGTTTCGGGCACGTCCGACCGGTAGGACACGTTGGGAAGAGTATGTCTCCCGGCTGGCCTGGGAACGCCTCGGGATCCCCCGGGAAGAGCTAAATGAAGTGGCTGGGGGGATGGAAGTCTGGGCTTCGCTGCTTAGGCTGCTGCCCCCGCGACCCAACCTCAGATAAGCGGAAGAAGATGGATATATATATATATATATATATATATATATATATATATATATATATATATATATATATATATATATATATACATATGCATATGCATATATATATATATAAATATAAATCAAATATCTGACCATGCTCCTGCCAACGCTCGGAGCCCTTTCTTTTTTCCTGAACAGTATCGATGTTTTTTAATCTTATTTTGTAAATTTTAATTTTTGCATTTATGTTATTAATACATTTATTTGAACTATGTCCTTGGATTGTAAATATTGTTGGTAGAAAAAAAAAAGAAGATTTCTTGTAAATGTAATAATACCTAATTCCAATAGCATCAAAATTGTCGCGTTTTCATTATAAATCAAGCATGTTATTTTTGGTTTTACATTTTTGCATTAGACAGTAATTAGTAGTTTTAGTCATTTTGGTAGTTTACCTAAGATGCCTCTTTTTTTTATATACATATATACCGCATACGAACACACCAGTGTGCGTCATTACAAACTTCTTCTTTTCTTGTAATGAATGAGCATAAGTTATGATGAGCCACACCTACTGTGTTACCATGTTTAAAACTCTTGACAGTGTTCCCTTATAGTTTAAAGTTAGGTGAAGACGTAATCAACTGCCAAAATAATCTGTTCGTAACATGATAGTGACGCACAAACATATGGTTGCGTATGCTTATCACATATATGTGTGTATATATATATATATATATATATATATATATATATATATATATGTATATATATGTAATGTATGTGTGTGTGTATATTTGGCAGTTCCGGGGGGTGAGGTTTATCCGGCCAGACCCAGAGGCAGCCAACGTCCCACATACAAGTTGTGTCTCTCAGCCCAAAACGACAAGCTGACTCATTCCACTCCCCAGTGTTCCCACCATGTGAACTAAAATACAACTCTTATAAATAAAGCTTTAAAGAGTGGCACTATATGGAAGCTAGCATTGGCACGTAATGGCCTGTAGTGTCACTTTGATCACAAGTCCATCCATCCATTTTCTACCGCTTATTCCCTTTTGGGGTCGCGGGGGGCGCTGGCGCCTATCTCAGCTACAATCGGGCGGAAGGCGGGGTACACCCTGGACAAGTCACCAGCTCATCGCAGGGCCAACACAGTCACCCAGCCTTACTGGCTCAGAATGGCCAAGGGTATAGATGTGTGTGTGCAAGTTTAAGGAAATGGCAGGCTGTCTTCTTTTAATGTATTTATTACAATATTTGCAAGCTTGGTAACGTTTGCTGTGGTCTGGAACAACATGGCACACAAACAACTATGAGAAATGCAGCCATTATTCCATCCATTGATTCCTTTTTCTACCGCTTGTTCCTCTCGGGATCACGGGGGGTGCTGGTACATAAGTAAAGGGAATTAAATGAGCTCAACTATACCTACAAACGAGACAAAATGATGCAATAAACACATACAGCTAGCCTAAATAACATGTTAGCATCGATTAGCTTGCAGTCATGGATTAACCAAATATGCCTGATAAGCACTCCAACAAGTCAATGGCATCAATAAAGCTCACCTTTATGCATTCACGCACAGCATAAAACGTTTGGTGGACAAAATGCGACAACAGAGGAGTGGCAAAAAACTTTCCGTGGCAGCAGCGGAGAAAGTTGTACATGTAAACAAACTACAATGAGTTTAAGGATCGCTTAAATTAGTAGGACAAAATGGTACATTGGTGAAGCATGTTTGATATTAACAGTTGGATTTTTAACGATTAGGAAGGTTTGTGTTATGTTTGTTCTCCTACAGAAAACATACTAAAACAAATGTTATTTTTTTTTCTTCATGTTTTTTTCATTTTCACACATTTCTGATATAGGTCCAGGGAGCCACTAGGGCGGCGCTAAAGCGGCTCTTCGGGTTTCTGACCCCCGACCTACACTGTAGGAAAAAAAAATCTGTAGATTTTTCGGCCCAAAAAAATGGCAGAATTTTACCGTAAAATTTACAGTAAAATGGTCAAACTCTATTTTAAAGTAAAATTCTGGTGATGGCGCTGCCATTTTTGTGTGTTTTTTTTTTTTGCATAAAAAATATGGCTGCCGTTTTCACAGTGTATTACTGTAAATGTAAAAATGGTACCACAGTTTTTCTTTTCTTACGGTAGGATTCTGAAGACTGTGCTGTTTAAAAAAACATATATACCATCATGTTTACAATGTACAATTTGATGGATAACTTCCTTTGAAATCATAATTCTAAGTAGATATTTATGTATGTTTTTACCCCAAAGATGTTTTGGATGTATGATAATATGATAGCTGTTGCATTATTAGATGGATATAGTTGAAAAGATATATAACTGCATGCAGTACATGTTTTTTTTCTGTCAAAATAGAAAAAGAAAGACAGATAAAAGTACTTCATTGATGCATATTTGTTATATATTGTGTATATGATATAGACATAATATATTATTATATATCTGTATATATAATATACTGTACATATATTATGTAAATATTACGTACATATGTTATATTTTGCATCGCTATATTTAGTCTATTTATAACTGCATTGTCCTTTCCATCCTTACACTTTCCATCATTGTAACTGAGCTACTGTGTGGAACAATTTCCCCTGTGGATCATTAAAAGTTTGTCTAAGTCTAATATTATTTCCAAGCTTTCACGGTGCCATTCAAAATAATGTGGCGGGCCAGATCTGGCCCCCCTGGCCTTGAGTTTGACACCTGTGTCCTAAACTATCGTTTATCTCATAGTAAGTGGCTGATATAGCCATCAGAATGTTCTTCTTTTTTTTTTCTTTTTTTCGTGGTTTCTGTTTTGGCCGGCGTTGCTAGGAGCCAACTTGTTGAGCTATTGAGTCACAGCTTGATCATGACAGGGATAGAACGTGATCCAATACGTCTACGCCATCAAAGGGTATTCAAAATAGGTTCATGGATGAAAGCCAAGGAGAGACATGGATCCTATGTTTCTTTACAAAGTGCCATTGCCATCTACTGGCCTGGCATGGGTATTCAGAATCAGAATTAGAAATACTTTACTAATCCCCGAGGGGAAATTAACATCAGACAAATATTACAGGGAGACAGAACAGGATCGCTGACGAGTCTGTCAACTTCCGGCGCCCCTTACAAACAAGGCGAAAAACAGGCAAACGCTGATGGGTGAAAAAAAAAAAAATCAATCTAAGCCTGGGACCCCTCCAGACTGAGGCCAAGAGAAAAAAAACCCTCATAGCCATAGCACACATAAACATGTCTGTAAGAGGGAACTATCAAAGAACACAAAGGACATTAAAGACATTAAAAGAGCAGAGCTGATGCAACCATTCATTTCTACACGCAGCCGCAAAAGTAAAACAACAAAAAAATAAAAATAATCACAATTGCTTCATGCATTGACTAGCAACCAAACAAAAACATGATATTAAACGCCTACTGAAATAAGATTTTCTTATTCAAACGGGGATAGCAGGTCCATTTTATGTGTCATAGTTGATAATTCGCGATATTGCCATATTTTTGCTGAAAGGATTTAGTAGAGAACATCCACGATAAAGTTCGCAACATGCGGTCGCTAATAAGTAAGCCTTGCCTTTACCGGAAGTAGCAGAAGGTGACATCACCGATGTGAGGGCTCCTCACATCCTCACATTGTTTATAATGTGAGCCTCCAGCATCAACAGCTATCGGACCAAGAAAGCGACAATTTTCCCATTAATTTGAGCGAGGATGAAAGATTCGTGGATGAAAATATAGTGAAGGACTAGGAAAAAAAAAAAAAAAGTTAAAAAAAAAAAGGCTATTGCATTGGGAGCGAGTCAGATGTTTTTAGACTAATTTACTAGGATAATTCTTGGAAATCCCTTATCTTTCTATTGTGTTGCTAGTGTTTTAGTGAGTTAAATAGTACCTGATAGTCAGAGGGGTGTGTCCACAGGTGTGTTGACGCCAGTCTCTGAGGGAAGTCACGGCAGCTGCATGGACGGCGCAAGCTCCGCTGATCTCCGCTGATACCCGGTAAGAGGCGACTTTTTACCACAATTTTCAAACCGAAACCTGCCGTTTGACATGTGGTCGGGAACCATGTTCGCTTGACCGCTCTGATTGATAGTAAAGCTTCACCTCCGGGAATTTTAAACAAGGAAACACCCTGTGTTAGTATGGCTAAAGGCTAAAGCTTCCCACCTCCATCTTTTTACTTTGACTTCTCCATTATTAATTGAACAAATTGCAAAGATTCAGCAACACAGATGTCCAAAATACTGTGTAATTGCGCGATGAAAAGAGACGACTTTTAGCCGCAAGTGGTGCTGAGCTTGTATGTCCCTTCCAACCATTAACGTCACAAACACGCGTCATCATTCTGCGACGTTTTCAACAGGAAATTACGCGGGAAATTTAAAATTGTAATTTAGTAAACTAAAAAGGCCGTATTGGCATGTGTTGCAATGTTAATATTTCATCATTGATGTATAAACTATCAGACTGGGTGGTCGGTAGTAGTGGGTTTCAGTAGGCCTTTAACACCCACACATACTGTGGTGGTCTCTGCGGTGTTCCACACCATCGTCTGCTGGGGGGGGGGGGGGCATGGCCAGAGACAGGAGCAGACCCAACAAAGCAATCAAGAGAGCCGACTCCACCCTCGGCCGCCCACCAACTTTCGGCCCGTGTCCAGTCATCATGGACGAGCGAGTACGCGTCCAAGTAGACCGAGGCATCCGATACACGCTCGTTGTAGTCCAGCCAGTTTAGACACTGAAGATAAGTTGGGAGAAATGTTCACGTTTTTACTTGGTCGTTGAAATATAATTGCACTAGTACGGGGGTCGGCAAGGCGTGGCTCTTTGGCGCCGCCCCAGATGCTCTCTGGAGCTTTTTCAAAAATATATGAAAAATGGAAAAAGATAAGGGAAAAAAATTCAAGAAATATATTTTTTGCTTTATTATGGCTTATGTAGGAGGACAAACATGACACAAACCTCCCTAATTGTTATAAAACACACTATTTACTAGGGGTGTGGGAAAAAATCTATTCGAATTTGAAACGCGATTCTCACGTTGTACGATTCAGAATCGATCCTCATTTTTTAAAAATCGATTTTTTTATATTTATTTTTTTTATTTTTTATTTTTTTAAATCAATCCAACAAAAAAATACACAGCAATACCTTAACAATGCAATCCAATTCCAAAACCAAACCTGACCCAGCAACACTCAGAACTGCAGTAAACAGAGCAATTGAGAGGAGACACAAACACGACACAGAACAAACCAAAAGTAGTGAAACAAAAATGAATATTATCAACAACAGTGTCAATATTAGTTATTATTTCAGCATAGCAGTGATTAAAAATCATTCATTGACATTATCATTAGACATTTATAAAAATTTAAAAAAAGAACATCACACTGTGTCCAATGTTTTCACAAAGATAAAATAAGTCATATTTTTGGATTGTTTAATAGTTAAAACAAATTTACAATATTGCAATCAGTTGATAAAACATTGTCCTTTACTATTATAAAAGTTACAAAAAAAAAAAAACTCTTCTGCTCGCCTGTCAGCAGACTGGGGTAGATCCTGCTGAAATCCCATGTATTGAATGAATACAGAATCGTTTTGAATCGGAAAAATATTGTGTTTGAATCGAGAATCGCGTTGAATCGAAAAAATCAATATATAATCGAATCGAACCCCAAGACTAGATTGTGAATCGAATCGTGGGACACCCAAAGATTCACAGCCCTACTATTTACATGAAACATGCTTCACTGATTCTAGTATTTGGCGAGTACCGTTTTGTCCTACTAATTTTGCCGTCCTTGAACTCACCGTAGTTTGTTTACACGTATAACTTTCTCGACTTTCTAGTGGTGTTTCATGCCACTTCTTTTTCCGTCTCATTTTGTCCACCAAACTTTTAACGTTGTGCATGAAGGTGGGTTTTGTTGATATAATTGACTTGTGTGGTGTGCTAATCACTAATCAGACATATTTGGTTCAAGCTAATCGATGCTAACATGGTATTTAGGCTAACTATATGTACATATTACATCATTATGCCTCATTTGTTGGTATTATTGAGGTCATTTAGTTTTCTTTAAGTCCTCTTAACAGATTTGTTTTTGTATTTTTGGACCAATATGGCTCTTTCAACATTTTAGGTTGCCGACCCCTGCACTAGTATGTGCATTCATGTCAGTATTGATGTAGTTGTTACCATTAGGAAGGAATCAATCAATCAATCAATGTTTACTTATATAACCCTAAATCACTAGTGTCTCAAAGGGCTGCACAAACCACAACACAAACCACTACGACATCCTCGGTAGGCCCACATAAGGGCAAGGAAAACTCACACCCAGTGGGACGTCGGTGACAATGATGACTATGAGAACCTTGGAGAGGAAGAAAGCAATGGATGTCGAGCGGGTCTAACATGATACTGTGAAAGTTCCATCATGGATCCAACACAGTCGCAAGAGTCCAGTCCAAAGTGGATCCAACACAGCAGCGAGAGTCCCGTTCACAGCGGAGCCAGCAGGAAAACATCCCAAGCGGAGGCGGATCAGCAGCGCAGAGATGTCCCCATCCGATACACAGGCAAGCAGTACATGGCCACTGGATCGGACCGGACCCCCTCCACAAGGAAGAGTGGAACATAGGAGGAAAAGAAAAGAAACGGCAGATCAACTGGTCTAAAAAGGGAGTCTATTTAAAGGCTAGAGTATACAAATGAGTTTTAAGGTGAGACTTAAAAGTTTCTACTGAGGTGGCATCTCAAACTTTTACCGGGAGGGCATTCCAGAGTACTGGAGCCCGAAATGAAAACGCTCTATAGCCCGCAGACTTTTTTTGGCCTTTGGGAATCACTAATAAGCCGGAGTCCTTTGAACGCAGATTTCTTGCCGGGACATATGGTACAATACAATCGGCAAGATAGGATACCAGTGCAATAGTTGCAGCACAAAAGCAAATATCTTGAAGCCTCAACCACTATTTGTTTTGAAAAAGTCCCACTCTGCGTCTCTAAGTCCACATTTCAACAGACTGATAAGAATCTCCACGGTCACACAAAGTGTAAACCTGGGAGCGGCATTAGGCATCGTGTTGAATTACGTCATCTCCTGGTCATGTTAGGAACTGAGCTGCTTCTTTGTGTCTTAAATGTACATTCTTTGTCATATCTTATCCCGCTTTGATAAGCAAACATTTAATATGGCATCTTCAGTGAAATTATTTGCCAAATATTTGTTATTCAGAGCACATGTCGTTATGCTGTACTGGAATAAGTAAGTGTTTCTCTGCTGCCATCTTGTGGCAATTTAGTCACACTACAACTTCCATTAGTTTGTACAGCAGGGGTCACCAACCTTTTTGAAACCAAGAACTACTTTTTGGGTACTGATTAATGCGAAGGGCTACCAGTTTGATACACACTTAAATAAATTGCCAGAAATTGCCAATCTGCTCAATTTACCTTTGACTCTATGTTATTATTAATAATTAATGATTTTTATCTTTGTGGAAACACTGATCATCTTAATGATTTCTCACAATAAATATATATAGAAACAGATAAATATTAAAAAAAATAATGGGTATTTCTGTCTGTCATTCCGTTGTAATTTTTCTTTCTTTCTACGGAAGGTTTTTTTGTACTGAATAAATGATGAAAAAAAAACACTTAATTGAACGGTTTAAAAGAGGAGAAAACACAAAAAAAATTCAAATTCAATTTTGAAACATAGTTTATCTTCAATTTTGACTCTTTAAAATTCAAATTCAACTGAAAAAAAAGAAGAGAAATACCAGCTAATTCGAATCTTTTTGAAAAAATAAAAAAAATAATTTAGGGAACATCATTTGTAATTTTTCCTGATTAATATTAATTAAAGAATTTTGATGACATGTTTTAAATAGGTTAAAATCCAATCTGCACTTTGTTAAAATATAAACCAAATTGGACCAAGCTATATTTCTAACAAAGACAAATCTTTATTTCTTTTAGATTTTCTAGAACAAAAATTTTAAAAGGAATTCAAACGACTTTGAAATAAGATTTAAATTTGGTTCTTCAGATTTTCTATATTTGTCAGAATTTTTTATTTTTATTTTAATCATAAGTTTGAAGAAATGTTTCACAAATATTCTTTGGCGAAAAAACAGAAGCTAAAATGAAGAATTAAATTAAAATCTATTTATAATTCTTTACAATAAAAAATATAAATTTACCTGAACATTGATTTAAATTGTCAGGAAAGAAGAGGAAGGAATTTAAAAGGTAAAAAGGTATATGTGTTTAGAAACCCTATAATAATTTTTAAGTTTGTATTTTTTCTCTAAAATTGTCTTTCTGAAAGTTATAAGAAGCAAAGTAAAACAATTAAATGAATTTATTTAAACAAGTGAAGACCAAGTCTTTAAAACACTTTCTTGGATTTTCAAATTCTATTTGAGTTTTGTCTCTCTTAGAAATAAAAATGTCGAGCAAAGCGAGACCAGCTTGCTAGTAAATAAACAACATTTAAAAAATAGAGGCAGCACACTGGTAAGTGCTGCTATTTGAGCTATTTTTAGAACAGGCCAGCGGGCGACTCATCCGGTCCTTACGGGCGACCTGGTGACCCCTGGTGTAGAGTATGTGGAGCATACATACTATAAGTGTTATTTACCAGCAAGTATTTGACATACAGTCATCGTGTTGCTTTTTTTAAAATTAAATCTTAGCTTTTACAACACACTGCAAACTGTTAAACTACATATACAGTACAGGCCAAAAGTTATATGCATTTTCTTTATTTTCATGACTATTTAAATTGTAGATTGTCACTGAAGGCATCAAAACTATGAATGAACACATGTTATTTCACAAAGGTGAAATAACTGAAAACATGTTTTGTATTGAAGTTTCTTCAAAATAGCTACCCTTTGTTCTGATTACTTTTTCGCACACTCTTGGCATTCTCTCGATGAGCTTCAAGAGGTAGTCGTCTGAAATGGTTTTCACTTCACAGTTGTGGTTGAAGCTCATCGATAGAATGCCAAGAGTGTGCAAAGCAGTAATCAGAGCAAAGGTTGGCTATTTTGAAGAAACTACAATACAAAACACGTTTTCTTTTATTTCACCTTGTTGTATTAAGTACATAACTCCACATGTGTTCGTTCATAGTTTTGATGCCTTCAGTCATGAAAATAAAGAACACGCATTGAATGAGGAGAAGGTGTGTCCAAACTTTTGGCCTGTACTGTATTTAAAACTTTTTATTTGGTTAAATATTGTGTTTTCTGCTGCCCAGATGACACTTGAATGTGAAATTGTGTTGGTTTCCATTCAGCAATCCCTCCATTTTCTACTGTGTATCCCCCTCAGAAAATGGATGGATGGATGGATGGATGGATGGATGGATACCAACTAGACTGGTCCACAAGTTTTTACAGGGCATACATGTTCCCATTATTCACACTATCATACATTTATAACACTGTCCACAAATTACGAATTATAACATAATTTATGGCAGGGGTGTCCAAACTAATTTTCATTGAGGGCCAAATCGCAGGAATGGCGGTTTTCAGAGCGCCACTTTAAAAAAAAAAAAATTTACATTATGAATGCGGGTAATAACCTGTGATTAATCATGATTATTTGAAATGCATATGCATTTGATTATTAGATTTTTTTTATGTATAACTTGCTTTAAAATCATAAATAAAGGTGACAAGCAGATAATTAAAATATTTGTTTTTATCTCACAAAATAGTTTTAAAATGCAGTATATAATAATATAATTGTCATAGTCAGATAATATTGAAGTTGAAAATATGCATTTTTTTTCTGTCAAAATTGAAAGATTAAATGCATTTAGTAAAACATAAAATAAGTATTTTATTGAAACATTTTTTTTCCAGGCTTTCACGGGCCACATAAAATGACACTTGGGATTTAGTCCATAGTGAGCATCTACACTATTTTGCCAAAAGTATTTGGCCACTTGCCTTGACTCACATATTAACTTGAAGTGCCATCCCATTCCTAACCCATAGGGTTCAATATAATGTCGGTCCAACTTTTGCAGCTACTACAGCTTCAACTCTTCTGGTAAGACTGTCCACAAGGTTGCAAATTGGGTTTATAGGAATTTTCGACCATTCTTCCAAAAGCGAATTGGTGAGGTCACACACTGATGTTGGTCGAGAAGGCCTGGCTCTCAATCTCCGTTCTAATTAATCCCAAAGGTGTTCTATCGCAGTGGTCCCCAACCACCGGGCCGCGGTCGTGGCCCGATTGGTACCAGGCCGCAGAAGAATTTTTTATTTAAAAAAAATAAAATAAAACGTTTTTATTTTTTATTAAATCAACATAAAAAACACAATAGTGCACCAACCACAAAAAACTCCCTTTTTCATGACAAAAACGTCCCTTTTTCATGACAAAGAAGAAAAAAGAAAAAAAAAGGACACCCCCCTCCCGGGCCGCGGGACAAATTATTAAGCGTTGACCGGTCCGCGGATACAAAAAGGTTGGGGACCACTATTCTATCGGGTTCAGGTCAGACCAGTCAAGTTCCTCCACACTAGACTTTGTCATCCATGTCTTTATGGACCTTGCTCTGTGCACTGGTGCACAGTCATATTAAAAGAGGAAGGGGCCTGCTCCAAACTGTTCCCACAAGGTTGGGGGCATGGAATTGTCCAAAATGTTTTGGTATCCTGGAACATTCAAAGTTAATCTCACAGTAACTAAGGGGCCAAACCCAACTCCTGAAAAACAACCCCACACCATAATTCCTCCTCCACAAAATTTCACACTCGGCACAATGCAGTCTGAAATGTACTGTTCTCCTGGCAATCTCCAAACCCAGACTCGTCCATCATATTGCCAGATGGAAAAGCTTGATTCATCACTCCAGAGAAGGCGTCCCCACTGCTTTAGAATCCAGTGGCGATGTGGACTTGGTGATGTATGGCTTAGATGCAGGTTTAAATGGAAACCCATTTCATGAACCTCTATGCGTACTGTACGTGGGCTCATTGTAAGGTCACATGAAGTTTGGACTTCTGTAACAACTGACTGTGCAGAAAGTCTTTGCACTATGCGCTAGAGATGCGCGGTTTGCGGTCTCAACCGCGGGTCGGGCGGGTGACATGACGAAAAAATAGATTTTAATTAGATTCGGGCGGGTGGCGGTTGAACCATTCGGAAATATTTGAAAAACATGGTTAGAGATCGGTATCCTTTACCATTCAAAGAGCCATTTGGGACCCGTGTCACAAAGCGAAGAAGACAACAGGAGACGCAAATATTCTATGGAATGACAGCCGGCTGTCACCCAGTTAATAACATTAGGGTGTGTTATGAAGCCATTGGCTTTGTCGCCTTCTACAGCATGTACGATCTGCTTGTCAGTCCAGCGACATGCACACGACTGCAAGACATACTGGGTGACACAGAGTACACTAATGGTTGTGATATAAACAATTTTAACACTCTTACTAATATGTGCCACGCTGTGAAGCCACACCAAACAAGAATGACAAACACATTTCGGGGGAACATCCTCACAGTAACACAACACAAACGCAACACAACAAATACCCAGAATCCTTTGTATCCATGACACACCCTGACTATTTTATACACCCTGCTAGCAGCAAACCCCGCCACCCACAAAACCTGTATGGACCATTCAGCATTAATGGTGCCTTCACAGATGTGTAAGTTACCCATGCTTTGGGCACCAATACACCCCCATACCATCACAGATGCTGGCTTTTGAACTATGCGCCTATAACAATCCGGATGGTTATTTTCCTCTTTGTTCCGGAGGACACCACGTCCGCAGTTTCCAAATATAATTTGAAATGTGGACTCGTCAGACCACAGAAGACTTTTCCACTTTGCATCAGTCCATCTTAGATAAGCTCGGGCCCAGGGAAGCCGGCGGCGTTCCTCGGTGTTGTTGATAAATGGCATTCACTTTGCATAGTAGAGTTTTAACTTGCACTTACAGATGTAGCGACCAACTGTAGTTACTGACAGTGGTTTTCTGAAGTGTTCCTGAGCCCATGTGGTGATATCCTTTACACACCGATGTCGGTTTTTGATGCAGTACCGCCTGAGGGATCAAAGGTCCGTAATATCATCGCTTACGTGCAGTGATTTCTCCAGATTCTCTGAACCTTCTGATAATTTTACGGACCGTAGATGGTAAAATCCCTAAATTCCTTGCAATAGCTCGTTGAGAAATGTCGTTCTAAAACTTTTCGACAATTTGCTTACAAAATGGTGACCCTCGCCCCATCCTTGTTTGTGAATTACTTAGCATTTCATGGAAGCTGCTTTTATACCCAATCATGGCACCCACCTGTTCCCAATTAGCTTGCACACCTGTGGGATGTTCCTAATAAGTGTTTGATGAGTATTCCTCAACTTTATCAGTATTTATTGCCACCTTTCCCAAGTTTTTTGTCACGTGTTGCTGGCATCAAATTCTAAAGTTAATGATTATTTGAAAAATTTTAAAAAAGTTTATCAGTTTGAACATCAAATATGTTGTCTTTGTAGCATATTCAACTGAATATGAGTTGAAAATGATTTGCAAATCATTGTATTCCGTTTATATTTACATTTAACACAATTTCCCAACTCACGGAAACGTGGTTTGTACCTAACAAAAAAAGGTGAGATAAGGTAAAATATGTTTTATATTCTAGTTTCTTCAAAACAGCCTGCCGTCCTGGGTTCAAATCCAGGCTCGGGATCTTTCTGTGTGGAGTTTGCATGTTCTCCCCGTGAATGCGTGGGTTCCCTCCGGGTACTCCGGCTTCCTCCCACTTCCAAAGACATGCACCTGGGGATAGGTTGATTGGCAACACTAAATTGGCCCTAGTGTTTGAATGTGAGTGTGAAGGTTGTCTGTCTATCTGTGTTGGCCCTGCGATGAGGTGGCGACTTGTCCAGGGTGTACCCCGCCTTCCGCCCGATTGTAGCTGAGATAGGCGCCAGCGCCCCCCGCGACCCCGAAAGGGAATAAGCGGTAGAAAATGGATGGATGGATGGACCTGTGGGATGTTCCAAATAGGTGTTTGATGAGCATTCTTCAACTTTATCAGTGTTTATTGCCACCTTTCCCAACTTCTTTGTCACGTGTTGCTGGCATCAAATTCTAAAGTTAATGATTATTTGCAAAAAAAATTGTTTATCAGTTTTAACATAAAATATTTTGTCTTTGTAGCATATTCAACTGAACATGGGTTGTAAAATATTTGCAAATCATTGTATTCCGTTTATATTTACATCTAACACAATTTCCCAACTCATATGGAAACGGGGTTTGTAGTTTATGAACAGGTCGATAGATACCTTGCCACTAAAAAACTCATGTACAAATTCCAATCCGGCTTCAGAACTAACCACTCCATTGACACATGCCTTCTCTATCTGACCGAGAACATCAAACATGAGGTGGAAGCGGGTAAATACTGCGGCATGGTCATGCTGGACATTCAGAAGGCCTTTGACACCGTTAACCACGCTATACTGTTGGATAAGCTCAGAGCAATCAGATTTGATAAAACCTCATCGAGCTGGATGCAATCTTACTTGGAGGGGAGGAAACAGGTGGTAGAGGTGAATGGCACCGTGTCTCCCCCACTCTTAATAAGCTGTGGAGTCCCCCAAGGCAGTACACTAGGACCTTTACTGTTCCTAATATACGTAAATGACATGCCATCAGCATGCCACTGTGAATTGTTCCTGTTTGCGGATGACTCGGCCCTGCTGGTATCCGACAAAGAAAAGTCACGGGTGGAAAAAATCCTCTGTAGAATTTCCACCCGGCTCGCTGACAACAAGCTATCCATACACTTAAACGGAATCCGTCCTATTTGGGTCCCAAATCAACCTTAAGAAAGTCAGTGACTTCACTATAAAAGTGGGTGACATTGTTACCACCAGGAAACATGAGATCACCTACCTAGGTTCCATTCTAGAGGTTAATATTTTTCCTGTGATAAAATGGCAACCAAGGTAATCAAAAAGGTCAACCAACGAACATGATTTCTCAAAATTATCTTCTCTCTAGTCAACAAGCACCAGGAAGATTCTAGCGGGAACTCTCCTTCAACCGTTTTTTGATTACGCATGCACCTTCTGGTACCCCAGAACCTCCAAAACCCTCAAATCTAGACTCCAAACATCCCAGAACAAGCTAGGTTACTTCTAAACCTCCACCCCAGGTCACACCTCACTCCTACCCACTTGTCCAAAGTGGACTGGCTCAGGGTGGAGGACAGAGTAAAACAACTTGCACTATAAAATTCGCTACACCCTGATACCGAAGTACATGTCAAACTACTTCCATAACGTAAATGACCGCCATAACCACAACACCAGGGGGAGCTCCACAAACCACATTAAACCCTGATTCCCATCTAACAAAGGTCTTAACTCATTCTCCTTCTATATGGAATTCCCTCCCAACAGGTGTAAAAGAAAGTGCATCTCTATCCTCCTTCAAAACCGCACTAAAAGAACATCTCCAGGCAACTCCAACCCTAGACTATCACCCTGCCCCCACCACATCCCACCTCCCCGGATTGTAAATAATCAAATGTAAATAATCAAATGTATTTCTAATGTATATACTTGTTTTTATGCTTTCTGAACTCACTATGTTCTCTTGTGAAGTGAAGTGAAGTATATTTATATAGCGCTTTTTCTCTAGTGACTCAAAGCGCTTTACATAGTGAAACCCAATATCTAATTTTTACATTCAAACCAGTGTGGGTGGCACTGGGAGCAGTTGGGTAAAGTGTCTTGCCCAAGGACACAACGGCAGTGACTAGGATGGCTGAAGCGGGGATCGAACCTGCGACCCTCAAGTTGCTGGCACGGCCGCTCTACCAACCGAGCTATACCTCTTCTCGCCATACATATCCTACTAAGTCAGACCTACACTCTTTCAATGTCCATTTCTCTGTTGATGCAATTGTTGATGACTGAAGTACTGATAGCAAACAAACCTACCCCCCGCCCCCCTCCTTATGCCGCCCCCCGGATTGTAAATTATGTAAATAATTTAATGTATATACTCTAATGATTTTTTTGATTAAATGATTGAAACTTTTATTAGTAGAGTGCACAGTTCACTACATAAAATCCATCCATCCATTTTCTGCCGCTTATTCCCTTTCGGGGTCGCGGGGGGCGCTGGCGCCTATCTCAGCTACAATCGGGCGGAAGGCAGGGTACACCCTGGACAAGCTGCCACCTCATCGCAGGGCCAACACAGATAGACAACATTCACACTCATATTCACACACTAGGGCCAATTTAGTGTTGCCAATCAACCTATCCCCAGGTGCATGTCTTTGGAAGTGGGAGGAAGCCGGAGTACCCGGAGGGAACCCACGCATTCACGGGGAGAACATGCAAACTCCACACAGAAAGATCCCGAGCCTGGATTTGAACCCAGGACTGCAGGAATTTCGTATTGTGAGGCAGACGCACTAACCCCTCTGCCACCGTGAAGCCCAGTACATAAAAATTTTTTTGATTTCTATTTACGGTTTTAATTGGTTTCACCCTTAAAATCGTTTTCAATCATATTTCTTTTATATTGTTTTTATATTGGTTTTATATGTAACCATTTAAAATTTTTGTTTTCTATGCAGTCATTGGTGGAGCTCAGGATAGTATTTGAATGTTGTTTTTAATATTGTTGTGCAGCACCTTGGCCCTGCACTCTTCAGCATCTACATGCTGCCGCTGGGTGACATCATACGCAAATACTGTATTAGCTTTCACAGTTATGCTGATGACACCCAACTCTACATGCCCCTAAAGCTGACCAACACGCCGGATTGTAGTCAGCTGGAGGCGTGTCTTAATGAAATTAAACAATGGATGTCCGCTAATTTTTTTGCAATTTAACACCAAAAAAACGGAAATGCGGATTATCGGTCCTGCTAGACACTGACCTCTATTTAATAATACAACTCTAACATTTGACAACCAAATAATTAAACAAGGTGACTCTGTAAAAAATGTGGGTGTTATCTTCGACCCAACTCTCTCCTTTGAGTCACACATTAAAAGCGTTACTAAAACAGCCTTCTTTCATCTCCGTAATATTGCTAAAATTCGTTCCATTTTGTCCACTAACGACGCCGAGATCATTATCCATGCGTTTGTTACGTCTCGTCTCGTCTACTGTAACGTATTATTTTCGGGTCTCCCCATGTCTAGCATTAAACGATTACAGTTGGTACAAAATGCGGCTGCTAGACTTTTGACAAGAACAAGAAAGTTTGATCACATTACGCCTGTACTGGCTCACCTGCACAGGCTTCCTGTGCACTTAAGATGTGACTTTAAGGTTTTACTACTTACGTATAAAATACTACACGGTCTCGCTCCATCCTATCTTGCCGATTGTATTGTACCATATGTCCCGGCAAGAAATCTGCGTTCAAAAGACTCCGGCTTATTAGTCATTCCTAAAGCCCCAAAAAAGTCTGCGGGCTATAGAGCGTTTTCCGTTCGGGCTCCAGTACTCTGGAATGCCCTCCCTCATTTGTATACTCTAGCCTTTAAATAGACCTCCTTTTTAGACCACTTGATCTGCCGCTTCTTTTCTTTTTCTCCTCTGTCCCCCACTCCCTTGGCCTTTAAACCCACTTTAAAGGCCTACTAAAATCCACTACTACCGACCACGCAATCTGATAGTTTATACATCAATGATGAAATATTAACATCGCAACACATGCCAATATGGCCTTTTTGGTTTACTAAATTGCAATTTTAAATTTCCCGGGGAGTTTCTTGTTGAAAACGTCGCGGAATGATGATGCGTGCGCGTGAAGTCACGGACTATCAGGAAATATTAGCGCAGCACTATTTGCGGCTAAAAGTTGACTCTTTTCATCGCGCAATTAAACAGTATTCTGGACATCTGTGTTGCTGAATATTTTGCAATTTGTTAAATTAATAATGGAGAAGTCAAAGTAGAAAGATGGAGGTGGGAATCTTTAGCCTTTAGCCACACAAACACACGGTGATTCCTTGTTTAAAATTCCCGGACGTGAAGCTTTACTATGGATCAGAGCGGTCAAGCGAACATGATTCCCGACCACATGTCAACCGGCAGGTTTCGGTGAGAACATTGTGTTAAAAAGTCGCCTCTTACCGGAGATCTGTGGAGTTTGCGTCATCCTTGTATCTGCCGTCGACTTCCCTCAGAGACTGGCCTCAAGACACCCGTGGACACACCCTTCTGACTATCAGGTACTATTTAATCTCACTAAAACACTAGCAACACAATAGAAATATAAGGGATTTCCCAGAATTATCCTTGTAAATGTGTCTAAAAACATATGGATCTGTCCCAATGCAATCTCCTTTTTTTTCAACTTTTTTTTTTTTTTTTAGTCCTTCGCTATCAATATCATCATCCACAAATCTTTCATCCTCGCTCAAATTAATGGGGAAATTGTCATTTTCTCGGTCCGAATAGCTCTTGCCGCTGGAGGTTCACATTAAAAACAATGTGAGGACGTGAGGAGCCCTTGTGACGTCATCGTCTGCTACTTCCGGTAAAGACAAGGCTTTTTCATCAGCACCAAAAGTTGCGAACTTTATCGTCGATGTTCTCTACTAAATCCTTTCAGCAAAAATATGGCAATATCGGGAAATGATCAAGTATGACACATAGAATGGACCTGCTATCCCCGTTTAAATGAGAAAATCTCATTTCAATAGGCCTTTAAACAAGTTGAAAAACTTTTTCGGGTGTTACCATTTAGTGGTCAATTGTACCGAATATGTACTGTACTGTACCATCTACTAATACAAGTTTCTTTCAATCAATCAATTAAAATATAGCATCATAGCATGCAGAAAAAATATAAGTGTATCTTATTTATTTACATATAATAATTGAATGTATTTCCTTCCACCCCACCATTAGTATGCGCTACGCACCAACACAACATTGGCAACGCTGCACTGCGTGGCAGAGGCGGGCCCTTTGCCACTGTCTGCGTCGTGATTGGCTCAACTCGATCACGCTCAGCCAATCACATCGCCGCTGTGGCTCTGCCTGCGGCATCACAACCATGGCGGAAGAAGGAGCAAGAATTTCACCTATGTGACGATGACAGCGTCGTAAAGCGGCCACTACCCGGGGATGCACAAACCGGGTAAGATAGGACATGTCGCCAGGTGACGAGCGGGGACCTTGAGGCTTTAACTTTAAAGCCGCCTTCGAGTTACTTTGTTTCTTTTTATTACGACCCCGTTTCCTTTCAGGAAGCTCATCCGTGTTGGGCCACATTCAGCTTCAAGTTGGACTTTTTCTTTTTTATATTTATAACACAAGGATAAGCACATTTTTTTTGTATCATGATGGAACTTTTTGACAATCTCGCTCACGGACTGGCGAACTTGTCCATGTTTCCCTACTTTGACATGGCGCATTACATGGTGTCCATCATGGCTCTGAGGGAGCAGCCAGGTAAGCTCAGGTGTGCAAACACAAACACAGCCACAAGTCTTGCCAAAAATAACCGTTAAATTGTCAATAACGTCACCGTTTGGTGTTTGGCTGCCTTAAACAAGTTACTTAAAGACCTACTGAAATTAGATTTTCTTATTTAAACGGGGATAGCGGGTCCATTTTATGTGTCATACTTGATCATTTCCTGATATTGCCATATTTTTGCTGAAAGGATTTAGTAGAGAACATCGACGATAAAGTTCGCAACTTTTGGTCACTAATAAAAAAAGCCTTGCCTGTACCGGAAGTAGCAGACGATGTGCGCGTGACGTCACTGGTTGTAGAGCTCCTCACATTGTTTACAATCATGGCCACCAGCAGCTAGAGCGATTCGGTCGAGAAAGCAACAATTTCCCCATAATTTGAGCGAGGGTGAAAGATTTGTGGATGAGTATAGTGAGAGTGAAGGACTGGAAAGAAAGAAAAGACGGGGCAGTGGGAGTGATTCAGATGTTATTAGACACATTTACTAGGATAATTCTGGAAAATTCCTTATCTGCTTATTGTGTTGCTAGTGTTGTAGTGAGATTATACTGTCGTACCTGAAAGTCGGAGGCGTGTGGCCACGGGTGTGGTGACCGCCAGTGTCTCTGAGGGAAGCCACGGAGGAGGCAAGAGAGTCGCAGCTGCCTCTTTACACGAGGAACAACGCAAGCATTGCTCATGTCTATGGTAAGAGCCGACTTATTACCACAATTTTCTCACCGAAACCTGCCGGTTGACATGTGGTCGTGAACCATGTTTGCTTGACTGCTCTGTTCCATAGTAAATCTTCACCTTTGGGAATGTAAACAAGGAAAGGCAGCTGCAATACACCGCTTCCCACTTACATATTTCTTCTTTCATATCTCCATTATTAATTGAATAAATTGCAAAAGATTCAGCAACACAGATGTCCAGAATACTGTGTAATTATGCGATGAAAGGCCTACTGAAATGAGATTTTCTTATTTAAACGGGGATAGCAGGTCCATTCTATGTGTCATACTTGATCATTTTGCGATATTGCTATATTTTTGCTCTACAGGATTTAGTAGAGAACATCGACGATAAAGTTTGCAACTTTTGTTCGCTAATAAAAAAAAGCCTTGCCTGTACCTCAAGTAGCAGACGATGTGCGCGTGACGTCACTGGTTGTAGAGCTCCTCACATTGTTTACAATCATGGCCACCAGCAGCTAGAGTGATTCGGTCCGAGAAAGCAACAATTTCCCCATTAATTTGAGCGAGGATGAAAGATTTGTGGATGAGTATAGTGAGAGTGAAGGACTAGAAAGAAAAAAAAGACAGGGCAGTGGGAGTGATTCAGATGTTATTAGACACATTTACTAGGATAATTCTGGAAAATCCCTTATCTGCTTATTGTGTTGCTAGTGTTGTAGTGAGATTATACTGTCGTACCTGAAAGTCGGAGGGGTGTGGCCACGGGTGTGGTGACCGACCGCCAGTGTCTCTGAGGGAAGCCACGGAGGAGGGAAGAGAGTCGCAGCTGCCTCTTTACACGAGGAACAATGCAAGCATTGCTCATGTCTATGTTAAGAGCTGACTTATTACCACAATTTTCTCACTGAAACCCGCCGGTTGACATGTGGTCGGGAACCATGTTTGCTTGACTGCTCTGTTTCATAGTAAATCTTCACCTTCGGGAATGTAAACAAGGAAAGGCAGCTGCAATACACCGCTTCCCACTTACATCTTTCTTCTTTCATATCTCCATTAATAATCGAATAAATTGCAAAAGATTCAGCAACACAGATGTCCAGAATACTGTGTAATTATGCGATGAAAGGCCTACTGAAATGAGATTTTCTTATTTAAACGGGGATAGCAGGTCCATTCTATGTGTCATACTTGATCATTTTGCGATATTGCTATATTTTTGCTCTACAGGATTTAGTAGAAAACATCGACGATAAAGTTCGCAACTTTTGGTCGCTAATAAAAAAAGCCTTGCCTGTACCTCAAGTAGCAGACGATGTGCGCGTGATATCACTGGTTGTAGAGCTCCTCACATCCTCACATTGTTTACAATCATGGCCACCAGCAGCTAGAGCGATTCGGAACGAGAAAGCGACAATTTCCCCATTAATTTGAGCGAGGATGAAAGATTTGTGGGTGTTGACGAGATTTAAGACGAGAGTTTGTGAATGCTTTAGTCAGTAACCCTACAAATGTTATATTTTATAAATAGTAAACCAAGTTATAGTAGTAGTTTAGTCAAGGATGTACACTGTATAGTGGTTAGGGTTAGGGCTGGGGTTGGACTGATTTGAGGGAAGTACTCAGTTACATTGTCCCGACTACAAATGAATAGATTTACATAAGTATTTAATGAATTATTTTGACACCAAAAACATGTATTTGCGCCCATTGATTTGCAAAATGTGCACCACACATTATTCAAATAGCTGTAAGCAATTTGCAAAAAGATTGCGCATTATACAAATTTGCAAAATGCGGTTGCGCATTTTGCAAATTGCTCACATTGGAATTGTGCCTACAACATGGATGAGGATAGTGAGAGTGAAGGACTAAAAGAAAAAAAATGACAGGGCAGTGGAAGCGATTCAGATGTTATTAGACACATTTACTTGGATAATTCTGGAAAATCCCTTATCTGCTTATTGTGTTACTAGTGTTTTAGTGAGATTATATAGTCATACCTGAAAGTCGGAGGGGTGTGGTGACCGCCAGTGTCTCTGAGGGAAGCCATGGAGGAGCCAAGAAAGTCGCAGCTGCCTCTTTGACAGCTGCGGGAGGAACGACACAAGCTCCGCTCATGTTTACGGTAAGAGCCGACTTATTACCACAATTTTCTCACCGAAACCTGCCGGTTGACAAGTGGTAGAGAACCATGTTCGCTTGACTGCTCTGTTCCATATTAAAGCTTCACAACAAACAAAGAAACACTGGCTGTGTTTGTGTTGCTACAGCCAGCTGCAATGCACCGATTTCCACCTACATCTTTCTTCTTTGTAGTCTCCATTATTAATTGAACAAATTGCAAAAGATTCAGCAAGACAGATGTCCAGAATACTGTGTAATTATGCGACAAAAACAGACTACTTTTAGCCGTGATCGGTGCTGGGAGAACATGTCCGCTACCACCGGTGACGTCACGCGCACGCGTCATCATACGCGTCATCATTCCGCGACGTTTTCAACAGGATATTTCACGGGAAATTTAAAATTGCAATTTAGTAAACTAAAAAGGCCGTATTGGCATGTGTTGCAATGTTAATATTTCATCATTGATATATAAACTATCACACAGCGTGGTCTGTAGTAGTGGGTTTCAGTAGGCCTTTAATTAAATGTTAGCATCAAAGCGAAAGTCTTATTTTTCCTCAGAAGCCTCTCAGTATTAATGAGGATAACCATTACACTGTAACACAGGACTGGGCAATTATTTTGACTCGGGGGCCAAATTTTGAGAAAATAATGTGTCTGGGGGCCGGTATATACATTTTTTAGGAAAACTAATACAAAACCTCACAAAGTCTAATTGAATGCTAAACATGTTATGTAAGACCGCCTAAAAAACGGAATGGAATTTTTTTTTTCTATGAATGATAAAACCCTGAATATTGAGAACATACGACCGTCACATCCCCTCTTAATCGACATATTTTACAATCAAAATTGCAGCAAACAGTGAAATATGAACAAGAATGGTACAAAAACACAAAACATCTACAATCTGATATATCTGATATATCACTAAGCTTTAGAACTTTGTTGTAAAAATCTCCTTCCGCGTCTATCCCTGACACCCGCATTTCAGGCTGGCCGCTCTGGAAACACTGTGGAAACGCTCCCCACCCACACTACTTGGTGCCTTGTCTGACCGATTGTGACATAGATTAATCATTGATTGATTGAAACTTGTATTGGTAGATTGCACAGTTCAGTACGTATTCCGTACAATTGACCACCAAATGGTAACACCCGAATAAGTTTTTCAACTTGTTTAAGTCAGGGTCCACGTTAATCAATTCATGGTCCATAGTAACTAGTAGAGTTGTACGGTATACGGGTATTAGTATAGTACCGCAATACTAATGAATAATATTCGGTACCATACCGCCTCTGAAAAGTACCGGTCCGCCACACCCTAAGATTTTTTGTTAAAAATAAGCCAATAATACATTTTCTGGTCCCCTTTATTTAGAAAAGTATAGAAAAGTACCAACAAGTTTTGAAATAATATTGGTATCAGGACAACACTATACGTTGTATAGTTCAAGACTTACAGGTATAGTTCAAGACTTACGGGAATTTGAAAACATCACTGCACATCATAATGTTAGCTACACGTTCCATCGTAAAGATCTAAAAAAGTTATTTGGGAATGTCTGGCGGGCCAGGTTGAAAAGCTTAACGGGCTGCATGTGGCCCCTGGGGCCTTAATTTGCCCAGGTCTGCTGTAACAGGTTACAGGTGTGCACGTTACAAGTACATCCATCCATCCATCCATTTTCTACCGCTAATTACCTTTGGGGTCGTGGTGGGCGCTGGTGCATACCTCAGCTACAATCGGGCGGAATATATATATTTTTTTAGTCTTCATATGAAGGGACAATGCACAGAATTATTAAACTCAAAGACAGATAACGTTCAGTACCAGATTATAGCTAAATAGCTAATTTCCATCTGCAGTCCCTGGCTACCTAGATCATGCAATAAAATTATGACAATAAAATCATATCACATAATCAAATTAAGAAAAGTCATAAAATGCCATTTCATGGACACATACTTAATATACAATACAACCACATCTCATTTACATCATCACACAGAGACAATACATGCTCTTGTTCACATCTGTCATCATTTGTAAAAACAACCATGACTTTAACAGACACACCTCACAATTTACAACAGAAATGCTGTCATGGATAAATATAATTTACATTAAGTTGATCTGTCAAACATAGTGCCCACCTTAGTGACCGTGTGAGCAGCTTTGATTGCTCAAAAGCCACTTTTTAACTTCAATTGTGAATTAAGAGTGATCTGTTAGACTTTTCAAGTTTGTTGTGAGGTTGTTCCATTCTTTTATGGCTTTATATAAAAAGGCTTATTGTGCAAAAGATGTTTTACATCTGGGTACGCTACACTGCCCCCTGGTGGAGGCTCGTGTGTTTCTAGTTGTCAAAGCAGATGTAAACTGGACAAAGTGCTTACGTGGCGCTGGTGCAGTGTTCTTTAGGATTCAATGGGCCATTCGTATTGATGCTAATCTTTGAATGTTAGCTAAGTTTAACAATCTATATTTTTAGAGAACTAAACAGTAATGGTGGTGTTTTTTTCGGTCAAGGATTTTGAGTGAGGCTTCACGGTGGCAGAGGGGTTAGTGCGTCTGCCTCACAATACGAAGTTCCTGCAGTCCTGGGTTCAAATCCAGGCTCGGGATCTTTCTGTGTGGAGTTTGCATGTTCTCCCCGTGAATGCGTGGGTTCCCTCCGGGTACTCCGGCTTCCTCCCACCTCAAAGACATGCACCTGGGGATAGGTTGATTGGCAACACTAAAATTGGCCCTAGTGTGTGAATGTGAGTGTGAATGTTGTCTGTCTATCTGTGTTGGCCCTGCGATGAGGTGGCGACTTGTCCAGGGTGTACCCTGCCTTCCGCCCGATTGTAGCTGAAATAGGCGCCAGCGCCCCCCGCGACCCCGAAAGGGAATAAGCGGTAGAAAATGGATTGTTTGTGCAAAGTTTCCAATGGCCTCAGTGTAATTTTGCTTGCCTGCGACCAACATGTTATAGAATAATAAAAACGAGACATAATCATTGCATTAAAATAAGTTTGAGCTGCCTCCAGTGTTAATTCCTGATACATTTGAACGTTTTTATGTTGTATTTAAGACTCTGGTATGATATGTTTTTTAAAGCCAAGTGTTGGGTCTAAAATGACGTCCAGGTAATGATATTCACTAACGTTTTGTATTATTTCCTTATTAACCGTTGTATTTGGAAAGGATGACATTTTATATTTGTTCACAAAATACATTGTAGCCATTTTCTTAATATAATAAAATATACATACGTGCACTCATGCATATAAACACGTTTCATCCAATTTATATTAACGTTGTTGCCCTAGGGCAGGGGTGTTCAAACTTTTTTCCACTGAGGGCCGCACACGGAAAAATTAAAGCATGCGGGGGCCATTTTGATATTTTTCATTTTCAAACCATAACAAAATATATGGATTTTTTATATATTTATGTATTTATTTTTTACCTTTAATGCTCTGTCACGCCAAATTTCTTACCCCCTACAAAAACTTCCCCCCCGGAAGACATTTGGTGTGACAGCCCCTCTAATGTCTGAAGGACCCCAATGAGGGTGGAAGGACCTTAAAGCAGCCCACACAGCTGCCTGTTTTAAAAGCATTATAACTGGCTGATTGTCATTGGTGAAAAATAACGGTGAGGAAAAAATATTAGCATTCCAGCATGCTAACCTTTCAAGCTATTTTTGCTTCACTAATTTTGCAGCTGTAACCCTTAAGAATCATATAACTTGGTATTATCACGCTCTCATTGGGGTCCTTCAGGCATTAGAGGGGCTGTCACAAAGGTTTTTGTAGGGGGAAAGAAATGTGGCGTGACAGCTCCTGGAGACCTTAAAGGGTCTAAGTCATTAAAATAAAAAATAAGTCATTATTATAAATATTTTTAAATGTAACGCTCACAGTAAATCTCTACAGTATATCAACTTCAGGTTAATATAAAGTTTAAAAAAAAAGGTTTTATGCCTTTTCTGTCAAAGACAACTTTTTCTTTTATAATAAAACTGAAATATGCAGTATTTGGGGGCGGTATAGCTTGGTTGGTAGAGTGGCCGTGCCAGCAACTTGAGGGTTCCAGGTTTGATCCCCGTTTCCACCATCCTTGTCACTGCCGTCACTGCCGTTGTGTTCTTGGACAATACACTTTACCCACCTGCTCACAGTGCCATCCACACTGGTTTAAATGTAACTTAGATATTGGGTTTCACTATGTAAAGTGCTTTGAATCACTACAGAAAAAGTGCTATATAATTATAATTCACTTTCCCTACTGCCCATAACATTCAGAAAGCAATGTTTTTTTGTGAAGTTATTAGAGCCTTAAAAAGATCAATAATGCAGGACACCATTATTATTTTTAAGTAATCACAGTGAAAAGATAAATAAAATACCATTAAATATATTTGGGATGCAAAAGGTGCCCCACTCATAAAGTGATTTTTATCAGATTTTTTTTACTTTCAACACTTGCATTACGAGGTCAACTTCAGATATATCTGTCGATTTTACGTTTGAACTATTATTTTGTTTGTTTTATGCTATTTTGTCAAAGAAAACATTGATGTTTTTGTATGGCAACCACACTATATATTCAATATTTTCCATATAAAACATTTTAAAGTGAAGTATTGGAAATAATTGGAGCCTTGAATAGGTCAATAATTAATTTTATATAACATTGATATATATATATATATATATATTTTTTTTTTTTTGTTGAGCAATGGCAAAAAAAGAAAAATAAAGATAGACAAAACAAAAAAAACAGCCTGCATGGAAGCTTTGTGTCAACATTGCAACTTTTTCTAGTTAGATTTCACCACACTTTTTGAAATGTTTTGGTTTTATATTTGCAATTGCATTTTCAGAATGTATGGCGGGCCAGTAAACAATTAGCTGAAAAAGAAAAAAAGCAGACAATACGTATACTATATGATAAAAAAATAAATACAAAACAGCAACATAACATTTATCTTAGCATCAAAACAGGCTCATCTTTTAGTGCTGGCAGCTGTAGGCTTTGATGAGCCACATTTTAAATTTTTTTGTGAAGGACTTGTAAGTTGTGACCAGTTTAACCTCCTCGGGTACTGAGTTCCACACATTTGCGCTTCTTACTGACTAAGCCAACTTACTGAAAGTGTTCCTGCGCAGAGGAATATAACAGTCACCTCTGACAGAGCCTTGAGTGACACGCTCACGGCTGTTTCTTTGGCTGATGAATTCTGCCAGAGGATCTGGAGCCAATTCATGCAGTACTTTATAGGTCAGTTTTTAAGTCTGCAAATGTGTGAAGACTGTCCCAGTTTAAAATACTGTATTTCTTTAGAACAGCACAGTGATGATAGTGCCTAGGTTTTTTTTTATCCATAACCTTAATTGCTTGTTTATAGAAAATTTCCAATGTTATTTTTTTTTCTTTTTCTTTTTTTAACTCTGACCAGCCTGATTCTAGCTGGTAAGGCAATAGTTGAAATGGCTGAAAATCATCGAATGCAAATACAATTTTGCAGCTTCAGTTGACATTTCATTTCGAATTGCACAAAAATTTGCGAGATTAAACTTGATTATTTTACACTATTTGCCAATATGAGCTTTAAAGGAAAGGTCTATTGGGATACTGTTATTGTTGTGTTTGCTGTTGTTATCTGTCTGTCTCATTCCCCTCTTGTCCCCATAATTTCCCCCTCTGTCTTCCTTTTTTTTTTTTTTTCCCTCTTTCTATCCCCTCCTGCTCTGGCCCGGCTGCACCAAATAATAATATAAATCCCTTTAATAAAGTCAAATACAAATAAGGCAACACCAGAAGTATCCCACACTTCTGTTTTGTAAAGTAAATTTGTTACCCATGTATTTGCAAACTTTTCAAAATAAGAAAACTGACAATATATAAAACGGGCATTCAAAAGTAAAAAAAAAAAAAAAAAAAGGCCATGTTTGCTATTTTAATTTAGAACTAAAGTTGATTAGAAGATTTGAGTTAAAATATGTTTGTATGCACTTTAGCTAATCTTGTCTATTAAATTTAGTACTCCCCAGACAGTTAAAGAAGATTTTGGGAGAATTTGAAAACCTTAGCTTAACATATATGTTGAACTAAGGTTTTCAAATTCTATAGATAAACAGAATCTATAGATAAACAGAAGAAAAAGTCAGCAAAGTTGCACTTATACAATGCAATAATAGCACACTTTAATGCTGTGGAGTGTGTGTTGGGGGGTGGCAGAGAACTTTAAACGCGCCCTTTAAGTATCAGAAAAAAGTGTGTCAAACCTAGTGACGTCGTACCACCACGATAACGATGCCATAAACAGGTGGACTTTAAACACACGCACACACATACAGTCCATTGTGGTCCCCTGCGAATGGTGGTCTATTTTGGAACTTGCCTCACAAAGCATTCGAGCGCCTGTAACCTTCTCACCCTTTGTTCTTTGACACCCAGCCACTATGCAGGGCAATATGTGCAATGTGTGTTGACAAAGCAAAGAGAGACCATTTGCTCAGTGCTCCGAGGGAATCAATTTGCGTAACTCAACGTGTAATACAACTTAGTATAAAGTCAACATTCAAGAACGTCTTCTGGCGGCGTTTTTCACCCCCAGAAGGAAAGGAATGCTTCCTGTGTTGCTTCCTCCCTCGTTGACCGTCAAAAGCTGCTCACAACAAAACTCAACTATAAATTGAGTATAACAAAATGCTCATTTTTCGAATTAAGCTAAGCTAAAACATTACCAGGAAAGGATTCGGCTCACTAAAGAAAGAGCAGTCAAAGTCACCAAGACAGAAATAACCAGAGATAAGCCTTCATGCAGTGCAGTAAATGTTGTCGATTTGGGACAGAAGGGAGGGGTAAAAAGTTGTGATGTTGAGATATCAGCAGTTCATGAGAGACATGAATGCGGTTATGTGACATAGAGTACATTGTTTTTTGTCTGCACGCCGTTGTGTGACATGTTGATTTATAGGACAGAAAGTAGGGGTAAAAAGTTGTGATGTTGCGATAGCCGTTCATGAGAGACATGAATGTGGTAATGTGACATAAGCTGTGTCCCAATTCAGGGTCTGCATCCTTCGAAGGGCGAATTTGAAGGCTGCTTAAGTCACAAGGTTGCACGAAGGCTGTCCCAATTCATTCAAATTCGAAGGCTCCTTCAAATGCAGCCGACGAATGCGCCATCCTTTTCCCTGTATTTGGAGGATGCAACGCGACTATCCTTCGTGGCCTCCCATATCCCAAGATGCTTTGCGCGCCTTTGTTCAACCCGGATCTCTGAGCGGCAGGAGTCATGACGTCGGACACAACCAAAAAATCCTACGCAGGCTAGACTGTCCCATTCAACAACGGGTGACGCATCCTTCGGAGGTGCCTCCGAAGGTCCAGCCTTCTGATGCTGCGTAGGCCAGGTCCTCCGAAGGATGCAGACCCTGAATTGAGACACAGCTCTAGAGTACATGGGGGACGGCGTGGCAAAGTTGGTAGAGTGGCTGTGCCAGTAATCTGAGGGTTACTGGTTCAATCCCCACCTTTTACCATCCTAGTCACGTCCGTTGTGTCCTTGGGCAAGACACTTCACCCTTGCTCCTGATGGTTCCTGGTGAGCACCTTGCATGCCAGCTCCCGCCGTCAGTGTGTGAATGCGTGTGTGAATGGGCGAATGTGGAAATACTGTCAAAGCGCTTTGGGCTTCTTAAAAAGGGGTTGAAAAGCGTTATACAAGTACAACCCATTTACCATTACCATTTACATAGTTTTTTTGTGTGCACGTCGTTATGTGACATCACGATACAGTACTTCTGCAATGTCGTTATCAAGACCGACTACCTCATTGACATCCTTGTTAAAGGTTAAGTTATTACAGTACATTGTTCAAATTTCCTGAACTTACGTCCGCACTTCAGTTGTAGTCCTCTTTGTAGGTGCAAAAATATGTTGATGAGGGTTCATTATTTTACCGTATTTTGTTGTGCGGCTGACGAGAGATGCAGGTTTTGATTATTTCAGTAATCGAGTAATCTATCGGTTTGTTCAATTACCGTATTTTTCGGACTATAAGTCGCAGTTTTTTTTTTCATAGTTTGGCCAGGGGTGCGGCTTATACTCGGGAGCGACTCATGTGTGAAATTATTAAAACATTACCGTAAAATATCAAATAATATTATTTTGCTCATTGAGGTTAGAAAATAGATGTATAAGATTTCATCGAATTTAGTAATTAGGAGTGACAGATTGTTCGGTAAACGTATAGCATGTTCTATTTTTTATTGTTATTTAGATGACTCTTACCATAATATGTTACGTTAACATACCAGGCATGTTCTCAGTTGGTTATTTATGCGTCATATAACGTACACTTATTCAGGCTGTTGTTCACTATTCTTTATTTATTTTAAATTGCCTTTCAAATGTCTATTCTTGGTGTTGGGTTTTATCAAATAAATTTCCCGAAAAAATGCGACTTATACTTCAGTGCGACTTGTATATGTTTTTTTCCTTCTTTATTATGCGTTTTCGGCATGTGCGACTTATACTCCGGAGCGACTTATACTCCAAAAAAAACGGTAGTTGAGTATTCAGATAAAGCACGCTTTATTGCCTCAAAGCGTGTTTTAGGAAAATTAGTTTTTCTGCTTGCCATTCCTTTCATTCTTGTTTAGTTCAGTTTATTAAGGATCCCCATTAGTCTACACCGCAGTGGAGACGATTCTTCCTGGGGTCAAGGCAAAAAACATCACACAATCACGAAACAAAAGATTACGATGCAGTACAACATGATCAAATAATACAAATTTTTTATACAAAAACAGCAACAACAAAGAACCCAAAAAAACAACAACTAGAGTTTACATAACAATGTTCACACCAAAGATTAAAAAAAACAATTTAAAAATAAATATATACCGTATTTTTCGGATTATAGATCGCTCCGGAGTATAAATCGTACAGGCTGAAAATGCATAATAAAGAAGGAAAAAAACATATATGCGTCACACTGGAGTATAAGTCGCGTTTTTGGGGGAAATTTATTTGATAAAATCCAACACCAAGAATAGACATTTGCTAGGCAATTTAAAATAAAGAATAGTAAACAACAGGCTGAATAAGTGTACGTTATAGGATGCATAAATAACCAACTGAGAACGTGCCTGGTATGTTAACCTAACATATTATGATAAGAGTCATTCAAATAAGTATAACATATAGAACATGCTTTACGTTTACCAAACAATCTGTCACTCCTAATCAATACATCCGATGAAATCTTCTTCCTCGATGTCTCTTCCAAACAACTCTCCCAACTCCAAAAGTATGTGCCGCTTCCTCTTGTCGTTTTCTGCTGCATATTTCACTACGTCCAGTTTATAATCTGCAGTACATGATTTCCTTTTCGATCCAATTTTTGTTCAGCTCTTCCCAGTTTTTATAAGTTAACGCCAACGATGAAATGATCCACTTTAATAGTTACAGCAGTAGCATATAGCAGTTAGCATTCCATGACCCACAATGCACTTCTGCCATGACCCTCCTCCGCCGAATTCTTATTGGTTGACGTATATGTGACGATTGCTGACGTGTGTGTGACGATTGCTGACATTTTCTTCGTCTCTTTCGCTAATGAGATCAATAATATTATTTGATATTTTACGGTAATGTGTTAATAATTTCACACATAAATCACTCCAGAGTATATGTCGCACCTCCAGCCAAACTGTGAAAAAAACTGCGACTTATAGTCCGAAAAATACGGTATATATATTTTTGCAAAAGTAAAACAAAGAACCAATGGCCTAATATACACATTAGTGTACCAAAGACAAACAATAAGTGACGAAAAAGTACCAGCCATCCATTTTCTACTGTCCCATAATCAATAAGATAGTCAATAATCAATAAAACCAGTCATGACGTTCGGTACTGTCTAGAATAATCTCTTTCCGCAATACTTCTCCTCTTAGTCTATTCTAAAAACACACTATGCTGGTGATTGATACCATATATTGTGGAAGTCGATTCCAGTAAGTGATCGCCCTAGATTGCCCTATATATACATAAGTCTTTTTCAAAACATCAGTTTTGGGTTCAAGACGGGTGGAACACCTCTTAGAGCTGGCTAGCCTGGTACCATAGTTGTGACTGTCACTAGCAAGCAACAGCTGAGAATACAGATAAGCAGGTTTATGGTATGTATAGATTTTTTTTAAAAATAGAATCAAACTACAAGCTAGTCTTTCACCAACTCTCATCCATGACAATTCTTTATGCATGATCTCAATGCCGGTCCTAAATGAGCAATGCAAAGCTAGTCTGGCAGCTATGTTTTGAATAAACTGGATTTTATTTAGTTCTTGTTTAGAGGGATTAGACCAGATGGCTGGGCAGTAGTCAAGATGTGACAATACAAGGGATTGTATAACTTGCATAGAAGTTGTGTTAGTTAAAACATAGGCACTTCTTATTATGATTGAGAGCGCATTAAAGGGGTCATATTATTTTAATTTTTTTCTAAATGGAAAACACTTCCCTGCGGTCTACATAACGTGTAATGGTGGTTCTTTGGTCAAAATGTTGCATGGATGATGTTTTATAGATGATCTTCAAGCCGCTTTCTGACGGTCGCTTCAGGATGTGCCATTTTGTGAGCGGTCTTATTTACGTGGCTGACCTTCGGTAGCGTCTTTTTCTCCGTCATCTTTCTTGTAGCGGTGTAGCGTGCAATTATGGGAGATAGATGGAGATGGAGTTGACTATTTTAATGACATTCAGACTTTACTTAAATCAACGATGGAGCAGCATGTCGTCATCGGTGGCTCACTAGTGCAATAACAAAGTGTCCCGTGAAAAAACGTCCGACCGTAACTCTCTAATAACTAAAGTTCCTTGGGTGAATTATGTAAACTCACTACACCGGTATGTTTTTGCGCTTTCATGGCGAGTTTACTGACCGATATAAGTAAGAACTTTACACTACTTCATATTAGAAATGACAACAGCGTAGGATGAATGTCACATAACAAGAAGATAGAGAAAAAGAAAAAGCTTATCGACTACGGTCTCCACACGGACTACAAAGTCGGACGAGCGCAAATTTTCAGGACTCATGCAGATCCGAAATTCACATCAACAGGTACCGGGCGGTAAGATAAGTTGATTTTGCATAATATTGTGAAACAAAACGCCCGATAATATGTCTTACCTTATACACACACCATGATAATTACTCATATGTTGAAGCATAGTACAATCCATCAAGCAGTGCAGCTTCATAGCTGACCAAAGTCTTACTGAAACATTTTGATTGATTTTTGAGCACCGTGTGTAATGTTCTATATTTTCCATGGAACATGTACAAACCCCGTTTCCATATGAGTTGGGAAATTCTTTTAGATGTAAATATAAACAGAATACAATGATTTGCAAATCATTTTCAACCCATATTCAGTTGAATATGCTACAAAGACAACATATTTGATGTTCAAACTGATAAACATGTTTTTTTTTGCAAATAATTAACTTTAGAATTTGATGCCAGCGACACGTGACAAAGACGTTGGGAAATGTGGCAATAAATACTGATAAAGTCGAGGAATTCTCATGAAACACTTATTTGGAACATCCCACAGGTGTGCAGGCTAATTGGGAACAGGTGGGTGCCATGATTGGGCATAAAAACAGCTTCCCACAAAATGCTCAGGCTTTCAAAAGAAAGGATAGGGCGAGGTACACCCCTTTTACCACAATTGCGTGAGCAAATAGTCTAAAACAGTTTAAGAACAACGTTTCTCAAAGTGCAATTGCAGGAAATTTGGGTATTTCAACATCTACTGTCCATAATGTCATCAAAAGGTTCATAGAATCTGGAGAAATCACTCCACGTAAGCGGCATGGCCGGAAACCAACATTGAATGACCGTGACCTTCGATCCCTCAGACGGCACTGTATCAAAAACCGACATCAATCTCTAAAGGATATCACCACATGGGCTCAGGAACACTTCAGAAAATCACTGTCACTAAAAACAGTTTGTTGCTACATCTGTAAGTGCAAGTTAAAGCTCTACTATGCAAAGCGAAAGCCATTTATCAACAACATCCAGAAACGCCGCCGGCTTCTCTGGGCCCGAGATCACCTAAGATGGACTGATGCAAAGTGGAAAAGTGTTCTGTGGTCTGACGAGTCCACATTTCAAATTGTTTTTGGAAATATTCGACATCGTGTCATCCGGACCAAAGGGGAAGCGAACCATCCAGACTGTTATCGACACAAAGTTCAAAAGCCAGCATCTGTGATGGTATGGGGGTGCATTAGTGCCCAAAGCATGGGTAACTTACACATCTGTGAAGGCACCATTAATGCTGAAAGGTACATACAGGTTTTGGAACAACATATGCTGCCATCTAAGCGCCATCTTTTTCATGGACGCCCTTGCTTAGACAATGCCAAGCCACATTCAGCACGTGTTACAACAGCGTGGCTTCGTAAAAAAAAAATGCGGGTACTTTCCTGACCCGCCTGCAGTCCAGACCTGTCTCCCATTGAAAATGTGTGGCGCATTATGGAGCGTAAAATACGACAGCGGAGACCCCGGACTCTTGAACGACTGAAGCTCTACATAAAACAAGAATGGGAAAGAATTCCACTTCCAAAGCTTCTACAATTAGTTTCTTCAGTTCCCAAACATTTATTGAGTGTTGTTAAAAGAAAAGGTTATGTAACACTGTGGTGAACATGCCCTTTCTCAACTACTTTGGCACGTGTTGCAGCCATGACATTCTAAGTTAATTATTATTTGCAAAAATAAAATAAAGTTTATGAGTTTGAACATAAAATATCTTGTGTTTGTAGTGCATTCAATTGAATATGGGTTGAAAATGATTTGCAAATCATTGTATTCAGTTTATATTTACATCCAACACAATTTCCCAACTCATATGGAAACGGGGTTTGTACAATTTTGGGGTTTACTTGAGTCCTATTGCAGTCTACACACATCTCTTATGTGTGACTGCCATCTACTGGTCACACTAATCATTTCACCATGTACCAAAAAAAAAATAGCTTCGACGTCGGTAAACACAACCAGAAATAATCCATACATTAGTCGCACTGTCAAGTTTTGAGAAAATTAAAGGATTTTAAGTGTGCCGTATAGTCCAAAAAATATGGTCCCTTGAAAGTAGAAAAGGGCTAAAAAAGTAGAACTCATTTACCATTTATATAGAAACCCAAATCTTGAAGTGGCACAATATGGTCTGAAATGGGAAGATTCATCAATACATTGCAATCATGGATAGAAATTTTTTTTTTGTCACATTTTAATTACGTTGTTAGGTAGAGAGGATCTAGCAATGCATCGTTAACACAGAATTCCTTAAAAAAAAAGTTGTGATCAATTGAAGTCGTTTAGGTAACAAAAGTCAGTTTACCACCAGCTTTCAAAGAGTCTTTAATCTTTTGTTAATCCTCAGATTACCCTGAGGTCTAACCGAGGGGACTAGCCAGGTGGATCAGGGTTCAGTGAGCTAACAAAAGTTCAGTTTGTTAGCAAGTCTTAACCATCTTAAGTCGTTAGAGGACGTAACATAAAAGGTAGCAGTATCGCAGCAGTCTTCTATTTGAATTTTAAAGAAATGCTGCTAATCAAGTTTCGCTCGATTGTAGCTGAGATAGGCGCCAGCGCCCCCCGCGACCCCGAAAGGGAATAAGTGGTAGAAAATGGATGGATGGATGGAAGTTTCGGTCAGAAGAAGTCGTTACACTATTACTTACATAATGTATTACATAATGTTCTTAAACGTTTGGTCTACAAATTACAACCAGCGCACACTAGTCAACTAACAGAATGCAAAGTTGACACAAGATATTATCTTTAAGTTTAGATTGCAATCAATAGTTAACACAAATAAAAGGCTTTAGCTTTTGTTATAATACAATTGTACTGGCAGTTAGGAGTGTTGTTTCACTTTTGGTTAATGTCACAAGTGAAAGCTCTGACTGCACTCACCTGTTTTTCCAGTAAATGTTGTACTTGTGTTACACAATGTATGACTACTACTGCTCCGTATATCCATGCTCAAAAAGCAAATGTGCTTTTGCTGCGTTAGAAAAATCATGGAAGTTAAAGCGTAAGAGGTCCGACTTTGACACGTTGAAAGTAAGAGTAAACTAAAAAACCCTGGCTGGCCACCTTAGTTCTGCCTTATTGAGCCAAATATAATAAAATGTTTAAAGGTGTAGGTTTATACATGCCAACCAACAGGTGGTATGTTTAAACAAAAACTGCCCTCGCCAACTGGTTGCATGGCATGCATATTGCAGCATTTGTATTAATTTGAAAGCATTATTGTGATTTTTTAGATTTTTTTTAACCTATTTTTAGGATGATGCTTTTAGTTCAAACATAGTCTTCAGGCTAATAATGCTAGCATTCAACTAATATACAAATAATAGTGGTACCATTGGTGTTGGTGCAAATGAATGCTTAAAAAAAACTAACGTCGCCAACTAATGGCCAGCATGCATACTACAGTGTTTTTACTCGTTTTGACAGCATTTTGCTATAAATGCTAGCATTCAACTAATAAACAAATAATAGTGGTACCATTGGTGTTAGTGTAAATAAATGCTTAAAAAAAACTGACGTCGCCAACTAGTGGCCAGCATGCATTCTACAGTGTTTTTTGCTAAAATTGTTATGACAGACCGCTGTAAAAAACAGAATGGAATATTACATTTGAAAATAAAGAATGTGGGATTTACAATATTAACTATGAACGATTAACACAGAATATTGACAAGATATAAACGTTAAACCCCCACTTGATCGACATAATTTACAATCAAGCCAAACGTAACAAAAATGCAACAAACACTGTGAAATATGAACGTAAAGGGTAAAAACAAAACACCTACAATCTGATACAATATCACTTTTCTTGCTGAACTTTGTTGTAAAAATCTCCTTCCGTGTCTGTCCCTGACACCCGCATTTCAGGCTGGCCACTCTGGAAACGCTCCCCACCCACACTGCTTGGTGCCTCGCCTGAGCTGCTGTGACTTAGATGACCATAGTAACTAGTATATAAAGCAAAAGCGCAGATTCCAACCATTGAAAAACTTTGTATAGTTCAGGACTTATGGTCATTTGGAAACATCACTGCACATCATAATGGCAGCTACAAATTCGATCTTAAAGATCTAAAAAAAATTATTTGGGAATGTCCGGCGGGCCAGATTGACGAGCTTAATTCGCCCAGGTCTGTCTTATGTATTGGGTTATTGAGGAACATGCATCCATCCTTACATAAAAACATTTGTCTGTGAGGTGAGTGGAACCAGTAAAAACAGTACCAGAGAGGCCCACCAGGTGTCTAAGTCCATTTAATCAAATGTGATGGTCTACTCAGGCAGGCCTGGGCAATTATTTTGACACGGGGGCCACATTTAGAGAAAAAAATGTGTCTGGCGGCCGGTATATCTATTTTTATGAAAACTAATACAAAACCTCACAATAATGTCTGATTGAATGCTAAAAACGTTATGACAGACTGCCTTAAAAAACGTAATGGAATTTTACATTTTTCTTTGAACGATAAAACACTGAATTTGACAAAATATGAATGTCACACCCCCTTTCGATCGACACATTTTACAATCAAGTTAAACGTAACAAAAATGCAACAAAACGTAAAATATGAACGCGAAGGGTACAAAATAAACTCACCTATGATCTGATATGTATGATATTTGCTGAATTTCCTCCAGGGATCAACAAAGTACTTTCTATTCTATTCTATTCTATTCATCACTAAGCTTTAGAACTTTTTGTTGTGAAAATCTCCTTCCACGTCTGTGGAAACACTTCCCACCCACACTGCTTGGTGCCTCGTCTGAGCTGCTGTGACGTAGATTACCATACCAACTAATTAGATGACCATAGTATCTAATTAGATGACCATAGTAACTAATTAGATTGCCATAGTAACTAATTAGATTACCATAGTAACTGGTATGTCATGCAAAAGCGCAGATTCCAACCATTGAAATACTTTGTATAGTTGAAGACTTACGGTCATTAGAAAACATAACAGCACATCATACTGGCAGTTTCACGTTCCATCTTAAAGATCTAACAAAATTATTTGGGAATGTCCGGAAGGCCAGATTGAAAAGCTCAACGGGCCAACGGGCCACACCCTTAATTTGCCAAGGTCTGGTTTATTGTATCAAAAGCAGTACTGAGATCCAGCAGAACCAACACAGTTAGCTTTTTATTATCTAAATTCCACCTGATGTCATTTAAAATCTTTAGAAGTACTGTTTCGGTATTGTGGTTGAACTCTGCAGCATCGCGTGGACATCGGGGGCGGTACCTCTGGATTGGCAGACCGGGGTGGTGATTCCTCTCTTTAAGAAGGGGGACCGGAGGGTGTGTTCCAACTATCGTGGGATCACACTCCTCAGCCTTCCCGGTAAGGTTTATTCAGGTGTACTGGAGAGGAGGCTACGCCGGATAGTCGAACCTCGGATTCAGGAGGAACAGTGTGGTTTTCGTCCTGGTCGTGGAACTGTGGACCAGCTCTATACTCTCCGCAGGGTTCTTGAGGGTGCATGGGAGTTTGCCCAACCAGTCTACATGTGCTTTGTGGACTTGGAGAAAGCATTCGACCGTGTCCCTCGGGAAGTCCTGTGGGGAGTGCTCAGAGAGTATGGGGTATCGGACTGTCTGATTGTGGCGGTCCGCTCCCTGTACGATCAGTGCCAGAGCTTGGTCCGCATTGCCGGCAGTAAGTCGAACACATTTCCAGCAAGGGTTGGACTCCGCCAAGGCTGTCCTTTGTCACCGATTCTGTTCATAACTTTTATGGACAGAATTTCTAGGCGCAGTCAAGGCGTTGAGGGGTTCCGGTTTGGTGACCGCAGGATTAGGTCTCTGCTTTTTGCAGATGATGTGGTCCTGATGGCTTCATCTGACCGGGATCTTCAGCTCTCACTGGATCGGTTCGCAGCCGAGTGTGAAGCGACCGGAATGAGAATCAGCACCCCCAAGTCCAAGTCCATGGTTCTCGCCCGGAAAAGGGTGGAATGCCATCTCCGGGTTGGGGAGGAGACCCTGCCCCAAGTGGAGGAGTTCAAGTACCTAGGAGTCTTGTTCACGAGTGGGGGAAGAGTGGATCGTGAGATCGACAGGCGGATCGGTGCGGCGTCTTCAGTAATGCGGACGTTGTACCGATCCGTTGTGGTGAAGAAGGAGCTGAGCCGGAAGGCAAAGCTCTCAATTTACCGGTCGATCTACTTTCCCATCCTCACCTATGGTCATGAGCTTTGGGTCATGACCGAAAGGATAAGATCACGGGTACAAGCGGCCGAAATTAGTTTCGTCCGCCGTGTGGCGGGGCTCTCCCTTAGAGATAGGGTGAGAAGCTCTGCCATCCGGGAGGAACTCAAAGTAAAGCCGCTGCTCTTTCACATCGAGAGGAGCCAGATGAGGTGGTTCGGGCATCTGGTCAGGATGCCACCCGAACGCCTCCCTAGGGAGGTGTTTAGGGCACGTCCAACCGGTAGGAGGCCACGGGGAAGACCCAGGACACGTTGGGAAGACTATGTCTCCCGGCTGGCCTGGGAACGCCTCGGGATCCCCCGGGAAGAGCTAGACGAAGTGGTTGGGGAGAGGGAAGTCTGGGTTTCCCTGCTTAGGCTGTTGCCCCCGCGACCCGACCTCGGATAAGCGGAAGAAGATGGATGATGGATGGATGGGTTGATCCTAAAACCAGACTGATGTATTCTAAAATTGTATTTATATCTAAAAATTAATCGACTTGGTTAAAAACCTTTATTTCTGAAATTGTACTTAAGAACTAAGTTTGATACAAGTCGGTAAAAACGTTTGCTTCCAAACTGCTCTTCTTCAGAAGGGGCCTCACCACCCCCGTTTTAAAATCGTCAGGGAAGACGATGAGCAGTTCATAATCGTTAAAAACTGTTCCTCAAACAATCCATAAATGAGTACCCTGAAGGTAAAAAAGCACTATACAAGTATAACCCATTTACCATTTTAAAAAGTGATTTTATACATGCCGACCAACCTGTGCCGCAAAAATACTTTGCCCTAAGCCAGTCAGAGCTTTTCTTCCTGTCGCCTACACACCTGGCGAAGCAGAGTGGCTGGAAGAAAGTTGGGAAATTTAGTAAACAACAGGAGTCATGATGCTAATTTGAAGATAAAGGTGATCGATGAACCAAAGTCATCAAACTGTCCCAACAATTAAAAAATATGATATCGCTTTTTAAAATTGCAATACAGCAGTTGTTATTTTGGAGGACTTCCAGCAAATAGAGGGACCTATTTTGAATACCTTACCCAGGTGCAGAAAGAAGGCAGGTCGGCCTTCTTAAAGGGACACACACCTAGACACTTAGGCAAATGTACAGCTTTTTGGGGGGACTTCCTGCAAATACAGGGACCAATTTTGTATTCCTTACCTGGGTGGAGATCCACGGCAGATCGGCCTTCTAAAAGGGACACGCACCTAGACACTTATGCAAATGTACAGCTTTTTTGTGGGGGACTTCCAGCAAATAGGGGGACCAATTTTGAATTCCTTACCCGGGTGGAGATCCACGCCAGGTCGGGCTTCCACGGCATCACCAAAATCAGCCAAAATGTCTGAAAATAGGGCCCCCAAAAGACCTCCCATTCCCCGGGAACACCTGCTTGGCTCCTCTGCGTCACCGAAATACGCCAAACTGTCTGAAAATAGGGCCCCCAAAACTCCGCCCTGAGATCGGTAGGTTAGGAGTTCAAACCCCGGCCGAGTCACACCAAAGACTATAAAAAAATGGGACCCATTGACTCCCTGCTTGGCACTCAGCACTAAGGGTTGGAATTGGGAGTTAAATCACCATAAATGATTCCTGGGCGCGGCACCGCTGCTGCCCACTGCTCCCCTCACTTCCCAGGGGGTGATCAAGGGGATGGGTCAAATGCAGAGGACAAATTTCACCAGACTTAGTGTGTGTGTAACAATCATTGGTACTTTAACTTTAACTTAACTTGTTATTTTATTGATATTGAATCGAACGCAGTTTTAGTTCAATAGTTAGCTTGTCGTTATCTTTGCCGATTCAGACTTTTAAAGAGCTGCATGCTGTCCCTAATTAAATGTCCATAGACTACAGTGCTTGTAGTCATAAGATCACATGTGGTGCGGCGTTGCAAGGGTTTTCCAGTGAAAAGGGGCCACCAGTGTTCTTTGTAAACCACACAAACAAGAGGCGACTGTTAGCAATCAAACCTGCACTTTGACCCGAAAACCACTCATCCAAACCTTGTGCTGATCCGCTTCAGTCAAATTGAATATTAATACAGGAAACTTTTGACTTCATCTTTCAGGGGCTCTTGAGGTGTCTCGGCTCAGCCCGCTAGCCTGCTGGTTCAGCTCCATGCTGTGCTGCTTTGGCGGCGACGTGCTCTCCGGGATTATGCTGGCAGAACCACCCGTAGCGCCCTTATCCAACGGCACCAGCGTCCTGCTGGCTTCACTCATCTGGTAATGAGGGAGGGTCAGTTAGAGCTCTGAACACAAAGTGGAACTGTTGTCAAAGTGCATTCAAAATGGCCTAATTGCCTGTGAAGTAAGGATTAAATGTGTCACAACAGTGGGATCTATTTGTTTCAAAAGTCTGTCTCCCTCTGCTGGTAGCACATGACATTGCGCCCACTATAATTGTTATTCAGCAAACACATATCAATGCTTATATTGACATAATATATTACTGTAACATCCAAAATCTTCTATTTATAGAATCATCTTCTACTTTTTGAAAAATGTATTGGGAATTTTTCATTTATTTATTTAAATCAGGGGTGTCAAACGTACGGCCCGTGGGCCAGATCAGGCCCGCGAACAGGTTTTATCCGGCTCGTGGGATGAGTTTGCTAAGTATACAGATCAACCTAAAATTTGGGAATAAAAGAAACAGCTCTTCTACATGTGTCTACTGGATGTTGCAATAGCAATTCTTTGTATCTCTGTATGATGGTACATATGTACAAAATAAACAACATGATATTAGTACATCAATCGAGGAAAATGATCAAACTACATACATGGCATACTGTAATTTGATTTTGATATTTTTTTATCGTGATGGATTGAAACTGAACACCATTGATTTGACTGATGAACATTATCACATCATTCATTCAGAAAATACAAATAATGACAAATAAAGATGAAGTGAAGTGAATGATATTTCATAAATACTATTAACCGCGACATGTAAGTGTAAAAGAACAACATTATGATTTGTAAATTTTCAGAATGTGCTTCTTCTATTTTTAAACACAGAAAACAATCTGAAGGTGTCTTTATTTTTAAGTTCAATCAATCAATCAATGTTTATTTATATAGCCCCAAATCACAAATGTCTCAAAGGACTGCACAAATCATTACGACTACAACATCCTCGGAAGAACCCACAAAGTTATCGTGCAGGGATTTTACTAGTCCGGCCCACTTGGGAGTAGATTTTCTCCACGTGGCCCCCCATCTAAAATGAGTTTGACACCCCTGATTTAAATGTTTTACATTTTTGAATATAGTAATTTTTAAATTGTGTTATCTTATAAGTTCATTTATTTATCTTTAGATAATTAGAATTACATACATTGCATGCATACATTGTTTGTATACACCAGGATTTATTTTTTTATTTTTACAAATGTAAAATTGATGCATAGTAACTTTATTGACTTTTTTTTTTTTTTTTTTTTTTTTACACATCTGTTGCCTAGTCCTTGCACTGTCATTGTTGCACTAAAAATGCAAAGTACAAAAAACAATAATTTAGTTTTCTGTACACTTGTCCAATGTATATCACTGTTAATTGGTTCCGCACTCATAAATAAATGAATTACTGCTCAGTAGGAATGATTAATTACAAATTAAATATTTTTAGTTCATCTTTTAATTACACTTTTCAATATTATGAGTGCCCTACAGGCATGAAATAACACCATTTATTCACCTAATACTATTTTAATCCAATACAGTAATGCTGCCTGAGGCTGAGCTAATCAGTGGCCACGATACTGAATAGCGCAATCTGATTGTTTTTTTCTCCTCTTGCGGCCAATACAACTGTAGTTTTAATGTTTTATATTATTTAGCCAGTTTTATGCTTGAAAAAGCTTTGTTTAGGACCAACATTTTAGAATATGCTTTAAAAAAAAAAAAAAATATATATATATATATCTATATATATATATATATATATATATACACCGTATTTCCTTGAATTGCCGCCGGGGCGCTAATTAATTTAAAACCTCTTCCCACTCCTGCGCTTCCCAAAGGCATGCGGTAAAAGTAAGCATGCGCTAATTATTTTAAAACCTCTTCTCACTCCGGCACTTACCAAAGGTATGCAGTAAAACATTGAGTGTGATGTAAGCTTGGACCTTAAATCCTACTGAATAGTTCTTAATCTTCTTCCCTTTTTGCGATTTCAGATTACCGGTATTGAAATCAGCATCCTCCATTTTGAAAACGATGACAGAGGAAGTGTCACTCGTGACGTCACGAGTTTGACCAGGCGGTAATACTAAGCATGCGCTAATTATTTCGCAAAGCGAGTTTGACCCGGCAGTAATTCAGGGCAGGCGCATACTATATGCCCTGCGGCAATTCAAGGAAATACGGTATGTATATATATATATATATATAGACATACATACATATATATCCAAAGCACATATGTGACTGTATTTAACCTATAGAAAATGACATTCAACCTTCAATGATGATAGAGGTAAACGTGCAATGCTGCCTTCTGCTGGTTAAAAACAGTATTTCATCAATGATCGTAGACTTTCTTTGTGGTGGCCTCACAGGTACTTGGTGTTCTACTGCCCCTCGGACCTGGTGTACAACTGTGCGGCCCAGCTGCCTCTCCGCTTGGTGCTGTCGGGAATGAAGGAAGTGACGCGCACGTGGAAAGTCCTGGGCGGCGTCACTCTGGCCCACAGCAAGTATAAGGATGGTCTACTGGTCATGATCGCCATCGGGTGGGCCAGAGGTTAGTGGGGCCTTCTGACTAATTCAAATTATAGATCATCCCTACTTTAACCAGTAAACAATATTTATTATGAGAGGTATAATACTACATCTGACTGTGTGTCCACTAGGAGCTGGAGGCGGTCTTATCAGTAACTTTGAGCAGCTCGTTCGAGGAGTGTGGAAACCTGAAACCAATGAGCTTCTCAGAATGTCCTAGTGAGTCTAAGTAGTTGTTTGGGATTTTACTTTTGTATCACTTTACCACCTTATGAACTATTCTGTGTTTGAAGGGGTGGATATTACGCTTCATTGCCTGATCAACTTATTATAATAATGAATTTTTAAATTATTTTTTAATTCATACTTTTAAAAACATACTAATAACATTACAGTTATATGACAAATTATGGATTACATTTAATGGAATACTGTAGTAGAATCTCTTGGAATGTTCTGAACCTCTTTTTTCACGGCAGCGTAATAGCTCCTCATAACATTGATTTTCCTTGTTTGTGATTTTTGTTTTCTTTTGTTTGTCGCTTCAGTTATTATATAGTCATATATGTAAAATAAACATATAATAAACAGTAAAAAAAAGTGCAATTATAAAACTATAATTATATGGTTAAAATGTTTTTTGATATGAAAACATACAAAAAGCACACAAATAAACAATACAAATATTTGAAATGAGAAAACATTACAAAAAGATCTATTGTAATGAGTCGAAATGTCAAAATAACAATCTTACAAAAATCATACCAAAAGCACACAAATATACAATACAAACAAAAAAAACAGTATAGCATTTTTTTCTTTCAAAATTTGTTTTATAGTGATGAGTTAAAATGTTAGTCTAACAATTAATAATGGATACAAAAAGTTCATGAAATAAACACTACAAATATATAAAACATTAAATTATATGTATTTTTATCCAGCAATGAGTCAAAACGTAAAAATAATAATATATTGTAAAAATAATAATTATGCTAAGAGCACATTAATATGCAATACATATATTATTACATATATAAAACATGAAAATATTTGTAAATTAAATTCTAATGTAGTGATGAGTCAAAAGCAATCAAATAACACAAAATGTTTTTACCTGAATCGTGTGTGTGTATATATATATATATATATATATATATATATATATATATATACACACGATATATATATATATATATATGTATATATGTATATATATATATATATATATATATATATATATATATATGTATGTGTGTATATATGTATATATATATGTATATATGTGTGTGTATATATATGTATATATATATAATACATAATTTTTAATTTTTTTTAATTTGATGAATTAACATGTGAAAATCTGGAAAAATACAAACAAAAAGCTTACACGTATACAATACAGATATATAAAACATGAAAACATATTTTCTGAAGACATATTGATGAAACATCTCTTCATAAACACATGAATACAAAAAACAAACAAATAAAACTTGAAAAGTTTTTTTGATTATAGTATAGTGATGAGTCCATCCATCCATCCATTTTTTAACACTTGTCCCTTTCCGCGTCACGGGGGGTGCTGGAGCCTATCCCAGCTGCATTCGAGCGGAAGGCGGGTTACACTCTGGACAACATGTAGTGAAAATAATATGAAAAATGTTGACAAAAAGCACATACATACAGTACAAATAAATATTAACACCAATAAATACAAATACCGTATTTCCTTGAATTGCCGCAGGGCATATAGTATGCGCCTGCCTTGAATTACTGCCGGGTCAAACTCGCTTCCCAAAATAATTAGCGCAAGCTGAGTTTTACCGCCTGGTCAAACTCGTGACAGTCACGAACGACACTTCCCCTGTCATCATTTTCAAAATGGAGGAGGCTGATTTCAATACCGGTAATTTGTAATCGCATAAAGGGAAGAATATTAGGAGCTATTCAGTAGGATTTAAGGTCCAAGCTTACATCACACTTAAATTGTTACTGCATGCCTCTGGTAAGTCCCGGAGTGAGAAGAGGTTTTAAAATAATTAGCGCATGCTTACTTTTACCGCATGCCTTTGGTAATCGCAGGAGTGAGAAGAGGTTTTAAATTAATTAGCGCCCCGGCAGCAATTCAAGGAAATACGATATATAAAAAATCCAATAGTGATGAGTCAAAATGTGAAAATAATTTTTTGAAAAAATGTAAACAAACAAATATGAAACAGGTACTAATGAAAACTGAGAAAGCTTTCCAATGCGTTATCTATAACATTGAAACAGTCTTTAAAATTCGAGTGGAAGGCTGGTTACACTCTAGACAACATATAGTGAAAATAATATGAAAAATGTTGACAAAAAGCACATAGATATAAGACGAATAAATATTACCACCAATAAATATAAATATATAAAAAGTTTATAAATGATGAGTCAAAATATGAAAATAACAAACTGAAAAAATGTATACAAAACAAATATGAAACAGGTACAAATGAAAAGGGAGAAAGCTTTCCAAAGACTTATCTATGACATTGAAATAGTCCTTTAAATGTCCATTGAGGTTCTTAAGGGTTCATTAGTGTTCAATCTGCTTCTTTATATTTATTTGTTAATAATCCATTAGTCGTGCCTATCTTGAAATATTTACATCAAGTGTGGCGATTGTCATTTCTTTGTTGTTATTATTTGTTATTATTTAGTATTCTGTGTTTGTTTGTGTGTGCGTGTGCATGTGCGTGTGCGTGTGCATGTGTGTGTAGCCCCACCAAGGTGACCCTGGTTGGAGCGGTGCTGTTTGCCCTGCAGCAGAGTCACTACCTGCCGCTGCACACACACCACCTGATGCTCATCTACTCCACCTACACTGTCGCCAACAAGGTCTGTTTGTGTCACTCAATAGTACACGGGACGGACAAAAGTATTGGGACGCTCTCTGGGCCAGGTCATCAGAGGCGACGAAAGGAGGCGTCTTCCGAATGACCTTTTTTTTTTTTATCTTCTCGCTTAAAGTTCTGGGCGTCATTAGCTGCCGTTGTTAGCGCGGTGTTACCCTCGGGGAGGCGGCTCTTGCATCATTTTCCTCCTCTTGCATCATCCTCTCCTTCTCTGGGAAACTTGCCTGCGCCGCCGACACATCCAGCGCGCCGTCTTTCAACTCCGATCCGTCAAAATTACCAGCGAGCCGTTTCGTCAGATGGAGGAGTTGTCTCAGGACTGATGTTTGTCCATAACGATGAACGTCTCACTTCTGTTACTTTCATCATCATATACGCTACAGTATGTATTCATACTTTCATATGTAGTTCCAATATCCACCTCATGGGATTATCTCAATTTAAAGGCCTACTGAAATTAGATTTTCTTATTCAAACGGGGATAGCAGGTCCATTCTTTGTGTCATACTTGATCATTTCGCGATATTGCCATATTTTTGCTGAAAGGATTTAGTAGAGAACATCGACGATAAAGTTTGCAACTTTTGGTCGCTAATAAAAAAGTCTTGCCTGTACCGGAAAAACCAGACGATGTGCGCGTGACGTCACGGGTTGTAGGGCTCCTCACATCCTCACATTGTTTATAATCATAGCCACCAGCAGCAAGAGCGATTCGGACCGAGATAGCGACGATTTCCCCATTAATTTGAGCGAGGATGAAAGATTTGTGGATGATGATATTGATAGCGAAGGACTAGAAAAAAAATAAAAGAAAAAAAATAAAGTAAAAAAAAAAAGGCGATTGCATTGGGACGGATTCAGATGTTTTTAGACACATTTACTAGGATAATTCTGGGAAATCCCTTATCTTGTTTGTTGCTAGTGTTTTAGTGAGTTAAATAGTACCTGATAGTTGGAGGGGTGTGTCCACAGGTGTCTTGAGGCCAGTGTCTGAAGGAAGTCACGGCAGATACAAGGACAGCGCAAACTCCACAGATCTCCGTTAAGAGGCGACTTTTTAACACAACTTTCTCACCAAAAACTGCCGGTTGACAAGTGGTCTTGATCTATGTTCGCTTGACCGCTCTGATCCATACTAAAGCTTCACCTCCCGGAATTTTAAACAAGGAATCACCGTGTGTTTGTGTGGCTAAAGGCTAAAGCTTCCCAACCCCGTCTTTCTACTTTGACTTCTCCATTATTAATTGAACAAATTGCTAAAGATTCAGCAACACAGATGTCCAGAATACTGTGTAATTGCGCGATGAAAAGAGACTACTTTTAGCTGCAAGTGATGCTGCGCTAATATTTCCTGACAGTCCGTGACGTCACGCGCATGTGTCATCGTTCCGCGACGTTTTCAACAAGAAATTCCGCAGGAAATTTAAAATTGCAATTCAGTAAACTAAACCGGCCGTATTGGCATGTGTTGCAATGTTAGTATTTCATCATTGATATATAAACTATCAGACTGCGTGGTCGGTAGTAGTGGGTTTCAGTAGGCCTTTAACAATGGTTAAATGCAAGAAGAAAACACCAAGTAAAACTTTTGAGTCAAACATGTTTTACACAGCAGCTTTTTAAAAAAAACTCACACTAGCAGCCTAAAAACATCTCAATTGTCTCAAAAATAAAAGAAAACAATATTGCTACAGCATTTACTCTTCAGGCTAATAATAACGAAAATTACTACTGAATACGAATGATGGTGTTCCAGCTCCTGTTGGTAAAAACAAAACACAAGATAGTCCTAGTTGCCTGAGATACTAATAAGTATGTAATTGTTTTGTCTTCGTAAGTCAATATTTACTAAGTCAAAATAACAACATACTTAGAAATAGCCATAACATTTCCAACATTGTTACCAAGGTTTCCCGCAGAGCTTTGTTGACAACAAAGAGCCACCGCCTAAACTAAAGTCTAAAAAAAACCCTAGTTTTTATTTTTTTATTTTATTTTTTTGTCCTGTCCAGCTTCTCAGGGTCAGCATATGTCAGCATGTGGCCCCACTTTTAACTCCTTTTTTTTTTCAAACGCTTATTTACAGTAAGACATTCATTTGACTTAGTCATTATTTTGTCTTTGTGTGTCAATATTTACTAAGTCAAAATAATGTCATTAGATTGACTTAGTCATTATTTTGTCTTTGTAAGTCAATATTTACTAAGTCAAAATAAGGACTAAGTCAAATCAAAGGTGAGCATTATCACAATTTCAAAAGGGTTAAAAACAATAAAAATCAGTTCCCAGTGGCTTGTTGTATTTTTTGAAGTTTTTTTCAAAATTTTACCGGTCCCGGAATATCCCTAAAAAAAGCTTTAAAGTGCCTTTTTTTCGCTATCTGCGAAGACACTGTCCATTTTCCTGTGACGTCATACAGTGCTGCCAATGCAAACAAACAATGGCGAATTCCACAGCAAGATATAGCGAAATTAGCTCGGATTCAGACTCTGATTTCAGCGGCTTAAGCGATTCAACAGATTACGCATGTATTGAAACGGATGGTTGGAGTATGAAAGTATTGAAGAAGAAACTGAAGCTATTGAGCGAATAGCTATTGACGCTTTTCATAGCCATAGCATGGCCGAATAGCTGCGTTAGCATCGCCGGTAAAATGTGCGGACCAAACGATCAGGACTTTCGCATCCTGTGACACTGGAGCAACTTAAATCCTTCGATTGGTAAGTGTTTTCTTCGCATTAAATGTGGGTGGAAGGAAACGTAATATAGTTGCAAATGCATCTGTAGGTTATCCATACATCTCTGTGCCATGTCTGCTCTAGCACCGCCGGTAAATAGCATGTTAGCATCGATTAGCATAGCATGTTAGCATCGATTAGCATAGCATGTTAGCATCGATTAGCTGGCGGTCAACATCAACAAAACTCACCTTTGTGATTTCGTTGACTTTATCGTTGCAAATGCATCTGCAGGTTATCCATACATCTCTGTGCCATGTCTGTCTTACCATCGCTGGTAAAATGTGCAGACACTCCGGCACATTCAATGGGGGTCTGACGGCAGATTTCTTGCCACTTTCGCATCTTCGGGCCAGTGGTGCAACTTGAATCCCTCCCTGTTAGTGTTGTTACACCCTCCAACAACACACCGACGAGGCATGATGTCTCCAAGGTTCCAAAAAATAGTCGAAAAAACGGAAAATAACAGAGCTGAGACCCGGTGTTTACAATGTGTTGAAAATGAAAATGACGGCTGTATTACCTCGGTGACGTCACGTTCTGACGTCATCGCCACTAGAGCGATAAACAGAAAGGCGTTTAATTCGCCAAAATTCACCCATTTAGAGTTCGGAAATCGGTTAAAAAAATATATGGTCTTTTTTCTGCACCATCAAGGTATATATTGACGCTTACATAGGTCTGGTGATAATGTTCCCCTTTAATGACTTACTGTTAATAAGCGTTTGCAATAAGCGTTTGAAAAAAAGAGTTAAAAGTGGGGCCTGACATATGCTGACCCTGAGAAGCTCGACAGGACAAAAAAAATAAATAAAATAATAACTTTTTTTTTTGTAGACTTTAGTTTAGGCGGTGGTTCTTTGTTGTCAACAAAGCGCTGCGGGAAACCTTGGTAACAATGTTGGAAATGTTATGGCTATTTCAACTAAAATGTCAACAGGTGGGTTTAACTGTTGAAATTAAAGTTGTAATTAAAAATAATTTAAAAACAGAATAACTGGTAGTTAGTCGTTTCCATGGGATTTAAAACTGATTAAAAAAAAACTCCTGATAATGAAAAAGGTTAAAAAAATTGGGAATTTGACCTAAATTTGTGACAATTTAAGAGCATATTTGGCATGACTTAAATTGGCATCCAAAAATCAATTTTACAAATATTTGTGAATTTTCTGTGGCTCTTGAAACATTTCCTTAAGTTCTGAATGTTACCATAATGATGGAAAAGATAAAAAAAAAAAAAAAAGTGACTTCGGCCATAGAATTGAAAAAGAAATCTAGACATGCATGCATTTTGACCTGGCTGCTCAGCACAATATGGAAAAGTCAACAATGATAAGCTAAAGTGCTAATTTCTTTTTACACTTGTAAACCAAGCCAATGAAAAGTCCTTCTTTCTGTTCTGACATTTTGAAGTCTTGTTTTTTATCGTTCAGGCGAGGATGATGCTGACCGGCTCTGCGACATCTCCTTTCGCCCCTGTGGAATCGGCGCTCTTCAAGACTCTTTTCACCGGCTTCGCCCCGTACGCCGCGTAAGGGCGGGGACACGTCGACTAGTACCGGCGTCGGAAGTGCGCTCAGCAGAGAGTTAAAACCAAAGACGATTTCCAGGTAGGCGAGAGCTGTAAGAAGAGCGATTGTAGGAGCAGCGTCATGGAAACTTCTTTTTCCCATCGTTGAGTTTTCAGCATAAAAGTTGTTGAAAGTGAATTTCACAGTAAGACGCCAATCAAGCCTGCACTTTAATTTGGGGCTCATTCTTAAGCTACTGTGATGTTATGATATCAGGTATAAAAATCAATATGTGTCTTATTTTGAAATATAAATATATTTATAGTCCAAAAATGATCTCTTGGGAACAATGCTGATTTCTGAATGTTTTTTTTAATGCAAATACTCTGTGAAAATAATATTTTTCCTACTCTGCAAAGACGTTGACGGTTTTAAATTATTGGACATAAAGTCATTTTTTTGATTATATTGTATTTATATAAAGATAATTGCACTTTCAGTGACGGTGAAAAGCTTTCAAAATGTGTTTGCTTGATGAATGCCTTGAATAATAAGTGAAGCATGAAATTAGAGTGTGTGCTGTCAATATTCCTGCGTTGAAACAACACTTCAATGTAAAAAAAGGATTCTTTGGTTCTTTGGCTTTATTTGTGCTACATTTTTCTTGCATCAGGTTCTGCATATGACAATAATAATAAAAAAGACTTGCCAATCATTATCTTTGGAGAGGCCGCATTTCTGTTTTTTTTTTGTTACGTAATGTCTTGTGTGTTTCAACTTAAGCTGAAATAGGGTATTAGGTAGTTGAAACTATCACGATCTGTGGTCTGGATCATGTTTTATTATGTTCTGTTAGTTTTGGACTCCTGTAGGTCCTGTTTGACACCTGAGTTTGGTTTGGTTGCCAAGGCTACTTATGATTTTCACCTGCCGCTGGTGTTTGGGACTCTCACCTGGCTCTAATCAAGAGACATTTTTTTAAGCCTACCTTTGCCAGGCAGTCACCCTGGTGTCATTGTTTGTCTCACGCCTTGCCAAGCAAGTCTTGCTAGTTTCATGCCACAGTTTCCTGAGTGTTCCATGCCTTGGTTTATGTTAAATGTTTGCTTCATGCTCTCGTCACGTCTCTTGTCCTCTAGTCCAGTGGTTCTCAAATGGGGGTACGCGTACCCCTGGGGGTACTTGAAGGTATGCCAAGGGGTACGTGAGATTTTAAAAATATTCTAAAAATAGCAAGAATTCAAAAATCCTTTATAAATATATTTATTGAATAATACTTCAACAAAATATGATTGTAAGTTCATAAACTGTGAAAAGAAATGCAACAATGCATTCAGTGTTGACAGCTAGATTTTTTGTGGACATGTTCCATAAATATTGATGTTAAAGATTTCTTTTTTTGTGAAGACATGTTTAGAATGAAGTTCATGAATCCAGATGGATCTCTATTACAATCACCAAAGAGGGCACTTTAAGTTAATGAGTACGTCTATGTGTAGAAATCTTTATAATTGAATCACTTGTTTACTTGTCAACACGTTTTTAGCTATTTTTATATATATTTTTTTCCAAATAGTTCAAGAAAGACCACTACATATGAGCAATATTTTGCTCTGTTATACAATTTAATAAATCAAACTGATGACATAGTGCTGTATTTTACTTCTTTATCTCTTTTTCAACCAAAAATGCATTGTTCCGATTTGGGGGTACTTGAATTAAAAACATGTTCACAGGGGGTACATCACTGAATAAAGGTTGAGAACCACTGCTCTAGTCAATGCTAAATATTTAGCTTCAAGTGCGATCTGCACCTTATTCGTTCGCCTTGTTTTCCCTTTTTTGTAACTCTGAGTTTTGTTTAAGATTAAATCATGTTCCTACCTGCAAGTCCTGTCCGGAGTGATCAGTTTTCATCCCGGGGAAACAAACCTCGCAGCAAGCTGACAGAAACATGTCATGTCAGGTAAAAATTCCATCTAATACAGTGTTTTTAACCTTTTTTTGAGCCAAGGCACATGTTTTCATTGGAAAAATCCCGAGGCACACCACTATCAGAAAACATAAATAAATTAAACTCAGCAGCCGATTGACAGTAAAAAGTTATTTACGCAATTGTTGGATATACCTTGGAACTATAACCAAGCATGCATCACTACAGCTCTTGTCTCAAAGTAGGTGTACTGTCACCACCTGTCACATCACACCTTGACCTTTTTTGAGTGTTTTTGTTGTTGTCATGTACAATGCTGATTTATTAATGTTTTTTTTTTAATGTAAATACTCTGTGAAAATAATATTTTTCCTACTCTGCAAAGACGTTGACGGTTTTAAATTATTGGACATAAAGTCATTTTTTTGATGTTATTATATTTATACAAAGATAATTGCACTTTCGTCCACTTTGTGGACGCCATCTGCTGCTCGATACGCTTTGCTGTCGCCCAGCATTTTGTTTTTGTTTACTTCGCAGCCAGTTGTTTTAGTTTCATTTTGCATAGCCATCCCTAAGCTTCAATGCCTTTTCTTAGCAGCACTAGCCTTTTGTTTATTTTTGGTTTAAGCATTAGACACCTTTTTACCTTCACACTGCCTCCCCGCTGTCGTCTGCATATTGTGATCACGACAAACTATGTTCCAAACATCCACAAAACAATTATCTACATGCTGACACGTACTGATACGGAAGAGTATTACATGGTTACTCTGCCGAGCTCTAGACAGCACGGCACATTATTTGCGGATTATAATTACTGGTTTGCAAAAAATATTCTTAACCCAATTAGGTGATATGATATCTCCCACGGCACACCAGACAATATCTTACAGTACAGTAGTGGGCCGCGGCACAGTGGTTGAAAAACACTGTCAAGTCAAAGTCAGAGCAGAAAAAACACCACTGGTTTGCAGAGCACACTCCAGGCCTGAAGGGGCAACAGTGAGAGCTGAGGGCTGAACATCTCCACCAGACTGGCTTGATTGAGTTCACCTGTTCACCTGCTCAGAGCACATGCTCAAAATGTTTGAGCTTCAGTCAGTCACCCCTGTTTGACGTGCTGCTAAGAAGAAGGAAGACAGCTCCTGTGTGGACTCAGAAGACGCAACTGGTGAGAAAAGCAAAGGAATGAAGTGCTTGTTTGGACTGAGGGGAATGTTTAAAGAAAATAATTTCACTGGGGAAAATGTTTAAAGGAGATAATTTCCCTAATGTTGACAAAAATGGTTTAAGTTGAATGAAAGTAAATTTAAAAAGTTATCAGTGGTGATTGGTTGATGAGGCTTCATGTATCGTTTCAACACATTGCAAAACTGTATTGATACTATGTCACTAAATACTGACATCTGCTGGACATTAAAAATCCCTACAGGCAACCTTTGGACACTGATTTTATGACTTAGTATATCGTATTTCCTTGAATAGCCGCCGGGCGCTTATTCAAAGCATGCGGTTAAAGTAAGCAGGCGCTAATAATTTTAAACCCTCTCCTCACCCCTGCACTTACCAATGGCGTGCGATACAAAATTGTGTGATTAAAAAAAATGAAAAAATTATTCTGCGTCCGCGGCCCGGTGGTTGGGGTCCATTGCTCTACAGAATGTCATCGGGTCCACTTTAACACCTTGCTTTTTGTCGTGCCGGCCGGACGCATGCATTTCGCTGCTGCTTATGCGATATTGCAATGCATACTTGGTCAACAGCCATACCTTTTACACTGTTTGTGATATAAACAACTTTAAAACTCTTATATGTGCCGCACTCTGTTAACCCACACCAAACACATTTCTGTAGAGCATTGGCTCTGTGGCACATTATAAACGCAGCATTGGGGATTACCCATAATGCCGTGCATCCATGACTCTTGGCTAGCGGTATATTATACACGCGCCCCTAACCCCGCCCACCTCAACCAACGTACGGAGAAGGGGGGCAGGGTGTGGTGCTATCACGCCAAATTTCTTCCCCCCTACAAAAACCTTTCCCCCTATTTACATCCAGGGTCATGATTAATACAGACGTTTTAACGCTATATTATAAAAATATAGACGTTTTGTTAACGCTATATTATAAATAAAATTTAAAAACAATTTACACACACAAGCTATAGGATAACGCATTTCCTTCCGGGGCACGTTTCCTCTGTCATCCCATAGCTTGTGTTTGTAAATAGTTTTTTAAATTTTTTTATAATGTAGCGTTAACAAAACGTCTATTTTTATAATATAGCGTTAAAAAAACGTCTATTAATCATGACCCTGGAAGTAAATTCATTTGATTGGATTGATTTAATGGAAAGCAAAGCATGTATAATGATGTATGTTTATGAAACACTGTTTTTTTGTTTGATTAAAGGGGAACATTATCACCAGACCTATGTAAGCGTCAATATATACCTTGATGGTGCAGAAAAATGACCATATGTTTTTTTTTACCGATTTCCGAACTCTAAATGGGTAATTTTAGCGAATTAAACGCCTTTCAATTTATCGCTCTCGGAGCGATGAGATCACAACGTGACGTCACCTAGGTAGTCAACGCCCTTTTCTCCACCACATTACACGCAGCAAGTCAAATCAGCTCTGTTATTTTCCGTTTTTTTGACTGTTTAACGGTACTTTGGAGACATCATGCCTCATCGGTGTGTTGTCGGAGGGTGTAACAACACGATCAGGGACGGATTCAGGTTGATTTACGTGGAATGTGCATCGATGAGCACGGCATGCTAATCGATACTAACATGCTATTTAGGCTAGCTGTATGTACATATTGCATCAAAATGCCTCATTTGTAGCTATATTTACATCCAGCATTTCCTTCTAACCACATTTAATGCCAAACAAACACTTACCAATCAATGGATTTAATTTGCTCCAGTGTCAAGAGATGCGAAAGTCCCTCGTTTGGTTTTTACCGGCGATGCTACGACAGACATGGCACAGAGATGGCAAGAATGTCCGGATATCCTGCGACACTCAAAGCAGATGCATTCCCAACGATAAAGTCAACAAAATCACAAAGGTGAGTTTTGTTGATGTTGTCGACTTATGTGCTAATCAGACATATTTGGTCGCGGCATGACTGCCATCTAATCGATGCTAACATGCTATTTAGGCTGGCTGTATGTGCATATTGCATCATTAGGCCTCATTTGTAGCTATATTTACATCCAGCGTTTCCTTCCACCCACATTTAATGCCAAACAAACACTTACCAATCGTCGGATTTAAGTTGCTCCAGTGTCAATTTGAAAGTCCTGATCGTTTGGTCCGCACATTTTACCGACGATGCTAAGACAGACATGTATGGCCGAATAGCGTCAATAGCTATTTGCTCAATAGCTTCAGTTTCTTCAATTTCGTTTTCGGTATCTGCCTCCATACTCCAACCATCCGTTTCAATACATGCGTAATCTGTTGAATCGCTTAAGCCGCTGAAATCCGAGTCTGAATCCGAGCTAATGTCTCTATATCTTGCTGTGCTATCCACCATCTGTTTGTATTGGTATCGCTATGTGACGTCACAGGAAAATGGAGGGTGGCTTCGCAAATAGCGAAAATCAAGCACTTCAAAGCTTTTTTTTTTTTTAGGAATATTCCGGGACGGTTAAAATTTTGAAAAAAAATTCGAAAAATAAAATAAGCCACTGGGAACTGATTTTTATTGGTTTTAACCCTTCTGAAATTGTGATAATGTTCCCCTTTAAGGTTATCAACCTAATCGGCTATTCTACTATCCAATTATTAAACTATTCTACAATTCAACTATTCATCTAAACGACTTTTCTACTATTTAACTACCGACTATTCGACTATTCATTCTATTCACCCATTCCTTTACACCAGGGGTGTCAAACTCAAATACAGAATGGGCCAAAATTTAAAACTAAACGAAGCCCCGGGCCGAGGTTGAACAAATTAATCCTTTAATAGGGACCAAAACAAGTTTTGCATTGAATATTGACCAAGCAAGGCTTATATAACTTTATAGTGACATGCAAAATCCAGTATTAAATAATAATAATTAAAAAATATCAATGGGATATCAAATAAAATAAAAATAAAAATTGAATGCCTCTTTTCGGCGGCGGGTTTGAGTTGGGGCGGGGTTTGGTGGTGGCAGTGTGACCTGTATGGCTGTTGACCAAGTATCCATTGCATACACTTGTGTGTGTGAGCCGCAGATATTATGTGAGTGGGCCGGTACGATGTTTGTATGGAGGAAAAGCGGACGTGGCGACATGTAGAGAACGCCAAAGGCACTGCTTTTACGGCCCGCTCCCAATATTATTGTCTGGGTGGAAATCGGGAGAAATTCGGGAGGACACTGAACTTCGGGAGTCTCCCGGGAAAATTGGGAGGGTTGAGGAGTATGAGTATTAGCGGTGAATGCGGTGTTACAGTGGCGGGCCAGCTTTAATGTTAATTTGATATTGCCTCAAGGGCCAAATGAAATTACACGGCGGGCCAAATTTGGCCCGCGGGCCAGAGTTTGACACCCATGCTTTACACCGATAACCCACTTTATTGGGTTGCTTCTAATCAAACTTCAATAAATCACAAGGAAAGAGGATTGAGTAATCCCTTTCAAGTTTGGGCACAGCTGCGAAAAAACCTGAAGAACTTGACAAACTCTGATCTAAGATACCAAAAATATTGTCCATTGTCTGATGACATGAAACATTGAAAAGTATTATTTTATCATTTATAACTGATCAACTTAACGTATAAAGCATAGATAAGGTGTCTTGTTTGATTGTAGTTTAGAATGTGCACAATGGCCATATAGCTGGTGTAAGGAGTTCATACACACGTGTGACCTCCACCCTTAGAGGCTGAAACATTGCATCAGAGTAACATCAGCAGCACCTGATAGGGAAAAAAAACCTCCCTGCAAATTCCCTGCTAGTGAATACAAATGAGGACGAGAAGAAAACTAAAGACCGACTGATAACACGAATACTAGTATATGTTTTTGCGGCATTTTTCAGATCCTAATGAGGTCCGGCTGTGTTTGACCCAAATACTTCACACCTTTATGCTCAGACATGTTTAGCACAACCTGTTTCCTCGGCTTCATTTAAAAGAGCAATTGTGTTACTAGCAACAATAGTTTGAACAATGGGAGAACGGGCTTTCTGCTCCGCTGCTCCCAGTCTGTGGAATGCTCTCCCTGACCACCTGAGGGCACCTCAGACTGTGGATGCTTTTAAAAAAGGCTTAAAACCCCATCTTTTTAAAAAAGCCTTTCTATAGACATGCATGCTGGTTGTAACTTTTGGGCTGTTTCTAGTTTTATATATATATTTTTTATTATTACAATTTTTTACACTGTGGCACTTTGTTGTTTGCTCAACGTAAAGTGCTTTTTTTACAAATAAAATCTATTATTATTATAACTTTTGTTTTTGTACATTATATTTTCCCTGTGATGAGGTGGCGACTTGTCCAGGGTGTATGCTGCCTTCCGCCAGAATGCAGCTGAGATAAGAGTCCAGCGACCCTTAAAAAAGGGACAAGCGGTATAAGATGGATGGATTATATTTTCCATCTTTTGCTAAGTTTTCTATTTAGTAATTGTGCTTATAGAATGTACCAAATAGACCCTGGACACCCCTCCTGTAAAAAAGATAACCCACCCTTTAATTCAGGGGTCGGCAACCCAAAACTAAAAAGAGCCATATCGGACCAAAAATACAATAATACATATGCCGCAAAAAATTAAAAGCCAGCTGAGATAGGCTCCAGCAGCCACCGTGACCCCAAAAGGGACAAGCGGTAGTAAATGGATGAATGGATATAAGTGTTAAACACATTATGTAAGTGTCTATATTAGCCTAAATGATAGTGTCGCAGGCTGTCACAAATCTTTAACAGAAATGTTGTAATATTTATTCTACACATTTTTACAACATTGGAAAACATTAGTAAAACAGCCTTCGTTGAGGGTGAAATACTCTAACTCCTGGAAATTACTGGCGTAGAATGGCCAAAGATATAGATAACAGCAGGCTGTCTTCTTCTAATGGATTCATTACAAACTTTGCAAGCTAAGTAACATTTGCTGTGGTCTGGAACAACATGGCACACACAAACAATGAGAAATGCAGGCAATATTAAATACAATGTGTTGTGTGACGTGAAAATATACATTAAATACACAGAGGAAATAAAAGCCTACTGAAATGAGATTTTTTTAATTAAACGGGGATAGCAGGTCCATTCTATGTGTCATACTTGATCACTTAGCGATATTGACATATTTTTGCTGAAAGGATTTAGTAGAGAACATCGACGGTAATGTTCGCAACTTTTGGTCGCTAATAAAAAAACCTTGCCTGTACCGGAAGTAGCAGACGTTGTGTGCATGACGTCACGGGTTGTAGGGCTCCTCACATCCTCACATTGTTTATAATTATATCCACCAGCAGCAAGAGCGATTCGGACCGAAAAAGCGACAATTTTTACATTAATTTGAGCGAGGATGAAAGATTCGTGGATGAGGAAAGTCAGAGTGAAGCACTAGAGGGAAAAAAAGAGGTGAAGCAGTGGGAGCGATTCAGATGTTATTAGACACATTTACTAGGATAATTCTGGAAAATGCGTTATCTGCTTATTGTGTTACTAGTGTTTTAGTGAGATTATATAGTCATACCTGAAAGTCGGAGGGGCTGCGGTGACCGCCAGTCTCTGAGGGAAGCCATATGGAGGAGCCAAGAAAGTCACAGCTGCCTTTTTGACATTGCTGCAGGAGGACGCAAACTCCGCTCAAGTCTCCGGTAAGAGCTGACTTAATATCAGTTTTCTCATCCAAAAACTTGCTGGTTGACATGTGGTAGAGAAACATGTTCGCTTGACTGCTTTGTTCCATATTAAAGCTTCACAACAAACACCGGCTGTGTTTTTGTTGCTAAAGGCAGCTGCAATCCACCAACAGCGTTCTTCTTTATAGTCTCCAATATTAATTGAACAAATTGCAAAAGATTCAGCAACACAGATGTCCAGAATACTGTGTAATTATGCGATTAAAGCAGACGACTTTTAGCCGTGAGTGGTGCTGGGCTAAAATGTCCGCTCAACCAATAACGTCACAAACACGCGTCATCATTCCGCGACATTTTCAACAGGATACCTCGCAGGAAATTTATAATTGCAATTTAGAAAAACTAAAAAGGCCGTATTGGCATGTGTTGCAATGTTAATATTTCTTTATTGATATATAAACTATCAGACTGCGTGGTCGGTAGTAGTGGGTTTCAGTAAGCCATTAAGTAAAGGATATTAAATGAGCTGAAATATACCTACTAACGAGGCATAATGATGCAATATGTACATGCAGCTAGCCTCAGTAGCATGTTAGCATCGATTAGCTGGCAGTCATGCACTGACCAAAAATGCCTAATTAGCACTCCACCCAAGTCAATAACGTCAACAAAGCTTACCTTTGTGCATTGACGCACAGCATAAAAAGTTTGGTGGACAAAATGAGATGAAGTGGTATAAAACAGGCCTTTGTGTGGCAGCAGCAGAGAGTTGTGCTTGTAAACAAACTACGGTGAGTTCAAGGACCGCCAAATTAGTAGGACAAAACGGCGCTCGCCAAATACCCTCATCAGTGAAACATGTTTGACATGAACAGTGGGATTACTAACAATTTGGAAAGTTTGTGTCATGTTTGTTCTCCTAAAGAAACCATATTAAAGAAATGTATTTTCCCCCCATCTTTCTAATTTCATATATTTTCGAAAAATCTCCAGGGAGCCACTAGGTCGCCGCCGTTACAGTATGCTCAGGCACTGCCCCCAAATTATATAATTTAGCACCCCGTAAAATAAATGTATAATATTTTCAAACTATACTTTACATATGTAAGTATTACAGTACACTATAATATACTCTTTAGTTTTATCATATTTATTATAAACTGCATCTAATACATTTAGTATAACACGTGAGAACTGACAAGATTTTAATTTTCATTATAATTATTTTTATTGGAACAACAAAACACACATTAACAATTTACTCAACTGTCAAGGCACTTCCAACAACAAGGAAACAGAACAAAAGCAAGTACAGATATATAATTAAAAAAATAATAATAGTAATTAAAAAAAAATAATGAACTGACAAGACACGGCTGTGGAAGTATTGACTAATCGCACATCCTGATGACGTCACTCAAATAACTCCGCCCAGTCAAAGTTCGATTGGAAGATGGCGCCATTCCAACATCACTACTCACTGGAGAGAAACGGGAAGTTGTAAGTCACAATTTATTTATTTATTTTAATATTTTTTTAATAAACCTTTATTTAGAAATGTTTACAATGTTCAAATAGTTGAGCAATAATAATTAGTGTAAGTAAAAAAAAAAACAGTACAAAACAGCACTAGGGGGTTGTAAATTCAAAGTAACTAAAATAGAATGCAATATATATATATACACACACACACACACAGTGGGGCAAAAAAGTATTTAGCCAGCCACCGATTGTGCAAGTTCTCCCACTTAAAATGATGCCAGAGGTCTGTAATTTCCATCATTGGTACACTTCAACTGTGAGAGACAGAATGTGAAAAAAAATCCAGGAATTCACATTGTAGGAATTTATTTGTAAATTATGGTGGAAAATAAGTATTTGCTCAACCATTCAAAGCTCTCACTGATGGAAAGAGGTTTTGGATGAAAATCTCACGATACATGGCCCCTTTCATTCTTTCCTTAACACGGATGGATCGTTCTGTCCCCTTAGCAGAAAAAACGCCCTAAAGCATGATGTTTCCACCCCCATGCTTCACAGTAGTTATGGTGTTCTTGGGATGCAACTCAGTATTCTTCCTCCTCCAAAGACGACGAGTTGAGTTTATACCAAAAAGTTATATTTTGGTTTCATCTGACCACATGACATTCTCCCAATCCTCTGCTGTATCATCCATGTATCCATTTTGGCGTAAACTCAACTCTTCGATTTTCTTATTTAAAAGGGAAATTGCAGGTCCATTCTATGTGTCATACTTGATCATTTCGCGATATTGCCATATTTTTGCTGAATGGATTTAGTAGAGAACATCGACAATAAAGTTGGCAACTTTTGGTCGCTAATAGAAAAGCCTTGCCTTTACCGGAAGTATGTGCGCGTGACGTCACTGGTTGGAGGGCTCCACACATATTCACATTGTTTATAATGGGAGCCACCAGCAGTAAGAGCAATTCGGACGGAGAAAGCGACAATTTCCCCATATTTGAGCGAGGATGAAAGATTCATGAATAGGATATTGACAGTGAAGGAATTGAATGAAAGAAAAAGAAAAAAAGCGAGGGCTCTGGGCGACGGCAGTGTGAACGTTTCAGGTGTAATTAGACATATTTACTAGGACAATTTTGGAAGATCCCTTATCTGCTTATTGTTTTAATAGTGTTTTCGTGGGATTTTAATGATTGTAACATATTGTAAAGACATACCTTGAGGTCTGATGGCTGCGGTGCACACGAAGTGTCTCAGAGAGAAGCCGAGGAGCCAAGCTCACAGCTCCCGCTGCTGCAGGATTACGAATAATCCAATGTTGTCTCCGGTAAGATATATGCCACAATTTCTCCATCCAAGAACATGCTGGTTGACGTAGAGAAAACATGTTAGCTTGACCGCTCCGCTTCACAACAAACAAAGAAACCGGCTGTGTCTCTGTGCTAAAGACAGCTGCAATACACCGCTTTCCACCAACAGCATTGTTCTTTATAGTCTCCATTATTAAATGGACACATTGCAAAAGATTCAGCAACACTGTTGTCCAAAATAGTGTGTAATTATGCGGTTAAAGCAGACAACTTTTAACCGCGAGTGGTGCAGCTGCTAATATTTCCTGACACTCCGTGAAGTCACGCGTACACGTCATCATTCCGCGACGTTTTCAACAAGAAACTCGTGGGAAATTTGAAATTCCAATTTAGTAAACTAAAAAGGCCGTATTGGCATGTGTTGCAATGTTAATATTTCATCATTGATATATAAACTATCAGACTGTGTGGTCGGTAGTAGTGGGTTTTAGTAGGCCTTTAAAAACATGGAGACTAAATGTGTCTTGCAGGAAAGGAATTGACCACTTGGTGGCATATGGAGTCATCCACAACGGTGTTGACTCCTCCTTGATGCCTGGGAAGTGACAGGCTGGCCAGCAGCTGCAGGGAAGGAGGGATGGGGACAGGCTGAAGACCCTTTGTAGAGCCAAAGCGTGTGTGTGTGTGTGTGTGTGTGTGTGTGTGTGTGTGTGTGTGTGTGTGTGTGTGTGTGTGTGTGTATAGTCTTGGAAGCAATTGAATAAACCCCTTGTGAAGACATTGTGGGATAAATAAACGTCTATCATATCTTATTATAATTATTACCAGCAAACAACAGTTTTATTTTAACTTGCCTATACTCACCAAGATGTCTGCATGCAACCTAAAGGAACAACAAAGGAGTCCATCTGAAAGATACAAAGAGCTGTGATGTACACCCAGCCAGGCGCTTTTGTTGTCCAACATAACCTGCTCATATGTTCACAGTTCATCATAATATGATAATAATAATGAAAAAAAAAACAAAAAACAATACAATTCAATAACAGCTAGTTTTGATTGGTTTATCCTCCTGAGATCTAGAAAAAAATTGATTGACCATTTTTCAGGGTCAATAAAGGTGTTTATTTTTAATGCAACCTACTTTGCAGGATCATCCATCCATCCATTTTCTACCACTTGGCCCTTTTGGGGTCGCGGGGAGCTGGAGCCTATCTCAGCTGCATTTGGGCGGAATGCAGGGTACTCCCTGGACAAGTCACCACCTCATTGCAAGGCCAACACAGACAACATTCACACTCACATTCACACACTAGGGACCATCTAGTGTTGTCAATCAACCTATCCCCAGGTGCATGTTTTTGGAGGCGGGAGGAAGCCGGAGTACCCAGAGGGAACCCACGCAGTCACGGGAAGAACATGCAAACTCCACACAGAAAGATCCCGTACCTGGGATTGAACTCAGGACCTTCGTATTGTAAGGCAGATGCTCGAACCCCTCCTCCACCGTGCTGCCCGCTTCGCTGGACCAACAGTCAAAAATATAAAATTACAAGTAAAAAATCTAAATACATTCTTTGACATGTTTATTTTGGTCTTTTTCTCCTTCTTTTATCACGGTCAGAATGTACTGTTACACACAAACATATATATATATATATATATTACCCTGTGGTCCACCAAGCATTGTGATGCGAGCCCATTTCATGGTTACAATAGACTTTTTATTATTAAATAATGTTCTCAGATTTGCTTTTCAACAGTAGTCAGTTGGTCTCTCGCGCGCCCTCTTGCTCCAGCTCTAACAACTCTCTCCTCCTGGCTGCTGCCTTTTAACAGAGCGGCAGGTGATTAGATAACAAGGTCCAGGTGGGACATGTACACACATGTCGCTGATTTCGAAGCTGGTCCTGGCATACCCTGCGTCGCTGCAGCCCCGCAGACCACACCCCCATCCACATACCCCTAATAGAAATAGAAATACAGTCGTACCTCATCACATATTTTATTTATTTTTGGCGTAGATTAAATAAAACATATCACTACAGCAGTATTGACCACTAAATGACACCAAACCAATTAGAGTGCGGTATTCCGTATCCTGGCCACTGATTGGCTCAGCCTCAGTCAACTTTACTGTATTGCTTGGATTTACAAAACCCAAAACCAGTGAAGTTGGCACGTTGTGTAAATCGTAAATAAAAACAGAATATAATGATTAACAAATCTTTTTCAACTTATATTCAATTTAATTGACTGCAAAGACAAGATACTTAACGTTCAAACTGGAAAATTGTATTTTTTGAAAATATTAGCTCATTTGGAATTTGATGCCTGCAACATATTTTAAAAAAGCTGGCAAAAGTGGCAAAAAAGACTGAGAAAGTTTAGGAATTCTAATCAAACCCTTATTTGGAACATCCCACAGGTGAACAGGCTAATTGGGAAGGGTGGGTGCCATGAGTGGGTATAAAAGCAGCTTCCATGAAATGCTCAGTCATTCACAAACAAGGATGGGGCGAGGGTCACAATTGCTTGAGCAAATTGTCGAACAGTTTCAGAACAACGTTTCTCAACGAGCTATTGCAAGGAATTTAGGGATTTCCCCATCTACGGTCTGTAATATCATGAAGAGGTTCGAAGAATCTTGAGAAATCACTGCACATAAGCGATGATATTACGGACTTTGGTTCCTCAGGCGGTACTGCATCAAAAAGCGACATCAGTGTGTAAAATATATCACCACATGGGCTCAGGGACACTTTAGAAAACCACTGTCAGTAACTACAGCTGTTTTCTTTTCTATTCTTCTGCATCTTGGGGAACAAAATCCTTGTTGCTACGGCATGACCCGAATGCAACAGAATGAAACCGCTAAAAGAAGTGTTCCTTGCGGACTCTGACAATAGAACGATTCTACTGGAGTTGAGAATGGACACACAGCAACTGTGGTGTTAAGAGTTGCAGAAAGAAGAGGAAACCGAGGTAGATTGAAGCGGGGGGTTGGTTGATGGCGAAGGTAAGGGAGGCGGCAAGCCGCTACCTGTAACGATCTCAGCACGCCCGGAAGTCGTCCCCAGCATGGTCTCCACTGGCATCTCTCTTTCGCCAGACACAGGCAGTCAGCTGCCCATTCCTCTCCATTCCAGACACATGTGGGTTTGATTAACTACCACCTTTCATTTGTTTATGCGGCTTGGAATATCAACCAGCACGGCTAAGACTCTTGCAGGTGGCAACACGATGACGTTATGGCCTCCACCGCCAGTCCTAAGTCCAGCCAAGCCGCCACCAACATTGACTCCAGTGGGTCCGACACCACTATTTTCGTCTCCAGTGGTTCTGACGCCACCTTTTTCATCTTCAGCGGGTCACTACGCCACAATTCTTGTCTCCTTTGGGTCGGACGCCACCATCCTTTTCTCCAGTGGGTCCCACGCCACCATCTTCGTCTTCTGCCTCTCCAGCGCCTCCAAAGATGCCTCCAGCTCAGCCTCCATCGACTCTGCAGGCACTGCCGCCCTACCAGTGGGTCTTTCGACGACGCCACCAGCCCATCAGCCTGATTCTGCTCAACCGCCAACCCAGCAGCCTGCTTCTGCCCAACCGCCAACCCAGCAGCCTGCTTGTGCTCAACCGCCAACCCAGCAGCCTGCTTCTGCCCAACCGCCAACCCAGCAGCCTGCTTGTGCTCAACCGCCAACCCAGCAGCCTGCTTGTGCTCAACCGCCAACCCAGCAGCCTGCTTGTGCTCAACCGCCAACCCAGCAGCCTGCTTGTGCTCAACCGCCAACCCAGCAGCCTGCTTGTGCTCAACCGCCAACCCAGCAGCCTGTTTCTGCTCAACCGCCAACCCAGCAGCCTGCTTCTGCTCAACCGCCAACCCAGCAGCCTGCTTCTGCTCAACCGCCAACCCAGCAGCCTGCTTCTGCTCAACCGCCAACCCAGCAGCCTGCTTCTGCTCAACCGCCAACCCAGCAGCCTGCTTCTGCTCAACCGCCAACCCAGCAGCCTGCTTCTGCTCAACCGCCAACCCAGCAGCCTGCTTCTGCTCAACCGCCAACCCAGCAGCCTGCTTCTGCTCAACCGCCAACCCAGCAGCCTGCTTCTGCTCAACCGCCAACCCAGCAGCCTGCTTCTGCTCAACCGCCAACCCAGCAGCCTGCTTGTGCTCAACCGCCAACCCAGCAGCCTGCTTGTGCTCAACCGCCAACCCAGCAGCCTGCTTGTGCTCAACCGCCAACCCAGCAGCCTGCTTCTGCCCAACCGCCAACCCAGCAGCCTGCTTCTGCCCAACCGCCAACCCAGCAGCCTGCTTCTGCCCAACCGCCAACCCAGCAGCCTGCTTCTGCCCAACCGCCAACCCAGCAGCCTGCTTGTGCCCAACCGCCAACCCAGCAGCCTGCTTGTGCTCAACCGCCAACCCAGCAGCCTGCTTGTGCTCAACCGCCAACCCAGCAGCCTGCTTGTGCTCAACCGCCAACCCAGCAGCCTGCTTGTGCTCAACCGCCAACCCAGCAGCCTGCTTGTGCTCAACCGCCAACCCAGCAGCCTGCTTGTGCTCAACCGCCAACCCAGCAGCCTGCTTGTGCTCAACCGCCAACCCAGCAGCCTGCTTGTGCTCAACCGCCAACCCAGCAGCCTGCTTCTGCCCAACCGCCAACCCAGCAGCCTGCTTCTGCCCAACCGCCAACCCAGCAGCCTGCTTCTGCCCAACCGCCAACCCAGCAGCCTGCTTCTGCCCAACCGCCAACCCAGCAGCCTGCTTCTGCCCAACCGCCAACCCAGCAGCCTGCTTGTGCCCAACCGCCAACCCAGCAGCCTGCTTGTGCTCAACCGCCAACCCAGCAGCCTGCTTCTGCCCAACCGCCAACCCAGCAGCCTGCTTCTGCCCAACCGCCAACCCAGCAGCCTGCTTCTGCCCAACCGCCAACCCAGCAGCCTGCTTCTGCCCAACCGCCAACCCAGCAGCCTGCTTCTGCCCAACCGCCAACCCAGCAGCCTGCTTGTGCTCAACCGCCAACCCAGCAGCCTGCTTGTGCTCAACCGCCAACCCAGCAGCCTGCTTGTGCTCAACCGCCAACCCAGCAGCCTGCTTGTGCTCAACCGCCAACCCAGCAGCCTGCTTGTGCTCAACCGCCAACCCAGCAGCCTGCTTGTGCTCAACCGCCAACCCAGCAGCCTGCTTGTGCTCAACCGCCAACCCAGCAGCCTGCTTGTGCTCAACCGCCAACCCAGCAGCCTGCTTGTGCTCAACCGCCAACCCAGCAGCCTGCTTGTGCTCAACCGCCAACCCAGCAGCCTGCTTGTGCTCAACCGCCAACCCAGCAGCCTGCTTGTGCTCAACCGCCAACCCAGCAGCCTGCTTCTGCCCAACCGCCAACCCAGCAGCCTGCTTCTGCCCAACCGCCAACCCAGCAGCCTGCTTGCCTGCCGTTGAAATGTCCGTCAGTTTTGTGCGGCCTGCATCCCCATCGGCCCCAAATGATGCCAGTCCATGGACGCTCTACGCGCCGTCAGCAGCCATTACCAGGACTTGAGTATGGACCACAATTGCTGCTGAGGAAGTATCTCGCCCACGTCTGCCACGTATGCGGCCGATTCATGGACGCTCTCTGCGCCATCAGCAGCAACACCCAAGACTTGGATGTAAATCTCTTTGGCTGCTTAGGTTCTGGTGCCACTCACGTCCACCCTCTCATCGGCCAAAGATGTGGCCAGTGCCCACGTGGACGCCCGCCTCGCCAGCTGCAGCGGTGTTTGACTGGCTGCCACCACCCGACTCATTCCGGTAGCTTTGGGGACACTTGATCTAGCTCCCTCCACCCTCCCGAGACTTTAGACTTTTTTTGGGGGGGACGTCTGGAATCAGTCCCTTGGGGGAGGGGTACTGTCATGATCTGTCACATCGGATCATTACTGTTTATGGTTTGTTTTTTATGTTGCCAGTGCACCTAAGCCTCCCTTAGTAACATTTTCCTGTTACTAAGAGCCTTGAGCAATCACACTTGGTCCCGTTTCATGATTATTGGTTTTACCTGCTACCACCCTAATTATGTCTCGGCGTGGCCCAAACGAAAGTCACTGTAGTATTGCTTCTGCCCTCTGACCATATTGTCAGATCAGTCATACTGGAAATATGCAAAAATTAAAAAGACGTGCTGGTTAATATTCACAAGCCTTTTGTAAGACAACACATGCGTAGCTTTTTTTTATGCCCTCCCGGTAACAGTTCAAGATGCTACCTCAGTAGAAGCATTTAAGTCTCACCTTAAAACTCATTTGTATACTCTAGCCTTTAAATAGACTTCCTTTTTAGACCAGTTGATCTGCTGCTTCTTTTCTTTTTCTCCTCTGTCCCTTGCGGAGGGGGTCCGGTCTGATGGCCATGGATGAAGTACTGGCTGTTCAGAGTCAGGACCCAGGATGGACCGCTTGTCGAGACCCAGGATGGACCGCTCGCCTGTGTGTCGGTTGGGGACATCTCTACGCTGCTGATCCGACTCCGTTTGTGATGGTTTCCTGTGGACGGGACTCTCGCTGCTGTCTTGGATCCGCTTTGAACTGAACTTTCGTGGCTGTGTTGGATCCACTATGGATTGAACTTTCACAGTATCATGTTAGACCCGCTCGACATCCATTGCTTTCGGTCCCCCAGGGAGGGGGGGTTGCCCACATTTCAGGTCCTCTTCAAGGTTCTCATAGTCATCATTGTCACAGACGTCCTACTGGGTGTGAGTTTTCCTTGCCCTTATGTGGGTTCTTCGGAGGATGTCGTAGTCGTGGTGGTTTGTGCAGTCCTTTGAGACATTTGTGATTTAGGGCTATATAAATAAACATTGATTAATTGATTGAACAATTGAGTCAACAGATTAAGGGTTCTCTAAAAACGGCAACAATACTCCATTTAATGGTTGGGACCTAAAAATTAACCAAATATGATTCATACCTGTATTATAAGCATCTATGTGTCTGAGTACATATGTATTAGTTACTTTGTTAAATGGATATGCAGGCACGGGAGACAGTTGTTGGCCGGGAGCTATATCGTCACAGTTTAAGTTTGTTTACATGGCCGCTTCCTCGAAAGACGCAAAGATGAATCATGAAATGCAACCTTACCAGAGCAAAAACAATGCATGATTTATCCAGGAGAATCTTGATACTAACTTCCTTGACCCAGCCACACACAAAGAGGTTGTAGCCCTCCGTGATTTTTCAAGTTTTTATCTGTTTTGTTGTGTGGAACCAAGTCTGGAGCATCAGATAGTTTGACATGTCTGAGAACTCCACTGACGGATAATCCTTGATGTCACTCAAAAAATCTTTTTTTTTGTGGAAATTAATATACCCTGGTCATGTCAAAAAAAGCATTGCTGCATCTCAGGAGGATACTGTTAGCATTCCATGCATTATTTATAGTAATTCAAACTTTGCATGCAGTAACTGTAAGTGTGCTACTTTTTGTCTTGTGTCCAACAATTTAAGCACTTTTAACCATCAAAGTGTGTTAATCCAGATATTTGTCAAAGGAGGGTGATGCAATTGATCTCATTATTTCTTTACACCGGATGAAAGTAAAAAAAGGGGGTTGGATGGTGTTGATGGGGACCACACAGGAGAAAACTGTGGAAGTCAGAAACAGGCTAAGATGGAGGAAGGAGTGGAAAAAAAACATGACGGTCGCAAGGGAGTCACATCAGAAGAACAACATTTTTGCTTTGGCTGAGACGCAGTTCTATCTTTGCACCCAGAAAGCAAGATTCTAGAAACTGCTATACAATCTGGACGCAGGCTACTTTAAAATATATCAATTTCTACAGAATTGTCTCATGAGAAGGAATATTGTAAAACCCCCGTTTCCATATGAGTTGTAAAATTGTGTTGGATGTAAATATAAACGGAATACAATGATTTGCAAATCATTTTCAACCCATTTTCAGTTGAATATGCTACAAAGACAACATATTTGATGTTCAAACTGATTAACTTTTTTTCTGTTGCAAATAATCATTAACTTCAGAATTTGATGCCAGCAACACGTGACAAAGAAGTTGGGAAAGGTGGCAATAAATACGGGTAAAGTTGAGGACTGCTCATCAAACACTTATGTGGAACATCCTACAGGTGTGCAGGCTAATTGGGAACAGGTGGGTGCCATGATTGGGTATAAAAACAGCTTCCCAAAAAATGCTCAGTTTTCCACAAGAAAGGATGGAGTGAGGTACACCCCTTTGTCCACAACTGCGTGAGCAAATAGTCAAACAGTTTAAGAACAACGTTTCTCAAAGTGCAATTGCAAGAAATTTAGGGATTTCAACATCTACGGTCCATAATATCATCAAAAGGTTCATAGAATCTGGAGAAATCACTGAATGACCGTGACCTTCGAACTCTCAGACGGCACTGTATCAAAAACCAACATCAATCTCTAAAGGATATCACCACATGGGCTCAGGAACAATTCAGAAAACCACTATCACTAAATACAGTTCGTCGCTACATCTCTAAGTGCCAGTTAAAGCTCTACTATGCAAAGCGAAAGCCATTTATCAACAACATCCAGAAACGCCGACGCCTTCTCTGGGCCCAAGATCATCTAAGATGGACTGATCTAATGTGGAAAAGTGTTCTGTGGTCTGACGAGTCCACATTTCAAATTGTTTTTGGAAATATTCGACATCGTGTCATCCGGACCAAGGGGGAAGCGAACCATCCAGAATGTTTTTGGCGCAAAGTTCAAAAGCCAGCATCTGTGATGGTATGGGGGTGCATTAGTGCCTGAGGAATGGGTAACTTACACATCGATGAAGGCACCATTAATGCTGAAAGATACATATATACAGGTTTTGGAACAACATATGCTGCCATCTAAGTGCCGTTTTTTTAATGGACGCCCCTGCTTATTTCAGCAAGACAATGCCAAGCCACATTTAGCATGTGTTACAACAGCGTGGCTTCGTAAAAAAAGAGTGCGGGTACTTTCCTGGCCCGCCTGCAGTCCAGACCTGTCTCCCATTGAAAATGTGTGGCGCATTATGAAGCGTAAAATTCGACAGCGGAGACCCCGGACTGTTGAACGACTGAAGCTCTACATAAAACGAGAATGGGAAAGAATTCCACTTTCAAAGCTTCAACAATTAGTTTCCTCAGTTCTTAAACGTTTATTGAGTGTTGTTAAAAGAAAAGGTGATGTAACACAGTGGTGAACATGCCCTTTCCCAACTACTTTGGCACGTGTTGCAGCCATAAAATTCTGAGTTAATTATTTGCAAAAAAAAAAAAAAAAAGTTTAGGAATTTGAACCTCAAATATGTTGTCTTTGTAGTGCATTCAAATAAATATGGGTTGAAAAAGATTTGCAAATTATTGTATTCCGAAACACAATTTCCCAACTCATATGGAAACGGGGTTTGTAATTAAAATGCTTATTTTTCGCCTCCTGAGAACCAGCGTCCTCTGCAGTGGACGTTTGTTTTTGGTTTCCTTGTGTTATGCAAAAGGCAAATGTCCACTGTAAAGGACACTGGTCCTCAGAAGAATATTGCTATTACATCTGTGAATGCTAAAATAGAAACACAATGGAAGCTTCTTGTTTGCAAGACTTTTGTATATTTTGGTCTGATACTGTAAAGAAAAGTACAGTAAATTGTAAACAACATTAAGATATCCCATGTGTTTGTGTAAGCAAACTCTTCTAGCCCGAACCAATGCACACAAAAAGGTGAACATTTGCCAAAACATGCCTACTGGGTACTGTGTTGCTTGTGCTATTTTCCTGAAAAAATGGTAGTGCTGTTATTGGACTTTGCAAGTCAAGTTGACGTGAAATTTCTCACACAGTTAAGAGATCTTTACAAAATATTCACTGTAACTTTAGGTGTTAAGTGATTTCAGAATGGACCTTTAGGGGATGGAAAAACACTTGTGTAAAAATGGAGGAAGATTAGTGTGACAGGCTCCTGCCGTCGTCGTGCGGGTACCATGGACCATTCAGGAAGGACATTGCTGAGCACGTTTGACTCTTGTTTATTTTTCAATAACACAAGCTTTGTCTTTTGGTCGGATCCAGGGGCGTCGCCAGACATATTTCACTGGGGCACGTGCCCCACTGTTGATCTGCAGTGCCCCAGTAAAAATTTCACCAATAAAAAAAAAAATTGCTTCAGATTTTTAAGTCTACATAACATAGACAACAGCGCACATACTACTTTGTATGGTAATTGATTGCTACTGTATTCACACCACGAAACAGTGAGCACATGGCTACTTAATATGGTAATTTATTCACGTGTGGATCGAGACTTTGGTTGAGAGAGAGCGAGAGGGAGGCGATGCGAATCACTGCTGAGGTAGGTAACGTTAGCCAACAACAATTTGTTAATAACATTATTTTGATTTGACTCAAACTGTAACTCCTAGATGGATATCAGAAAGTTATTCGCCCGCAGCAGAGAAGAAGCGAGGAATGAGAGATGTAAGTGAAGTCCTAGCTAGCTAGGCAACATCATTGTCTTAAGTTGATGCTAAGTTAGCTAACGTTATTCCTTGTATCAAGACAAACATATTAATTTGCTGTACGAGCTGTCGGGGTAATTTCCAATGAACATGAAACATAATGTTGGTTATTGTCTGCTGGTTCTGCATCAATGATGATTTGGAGTAAGCATGTGTGAGTTGAGTGCTTCTCAAATGGTTTATCTTCAGGAAGAAAAACATTTTTCCATATCATCAAGTCGTGAGCCAAATTTTTAAATCATTCAATCAATCAATCAATGTTTATTTATATAGCCCTAAATCACAAATGTCTCAAAGGACTGTACAAACCATTACGACTACGACATCCTCGGAAGAACCCACAAAGGGGCAAGGAAAACTCACACCCATTGTTTATCTCACAGAAAAATAGCACAGTAGACTTGTCTTGTTAATCGGTGTGACTTTGACTAAAATAATCTTGTTTTGTCAGCAGAAAAATGGCTACAGCTAAAGCACCTGGTTTTGTTTCCAGAAAAAATAGTAACATTTCTGCATTTGTTTTCAGAAAAATTGCTGAAAATATCGGGTTTTGTTGCCCTATTTAGATTTAAAAAAATATATATTTCCATGTCTGTCCTGAGTCCTCCTCCAATTTGTTAGTCGATTTGCCTTTTGCTAAAATCCTCACTAATAGTCACTAGAAAAATGGCTAAAAATATCTGGTTTTGTTGCGACAATTTGATTTTTTTCTCCCTAAACTTTTTTTTTTTTCATGCAAACATCTGACTGCGACTCACTGAAAATGACACACAATCCACTTTTATGTCACGACTCAGCAGTTGGGAACCACTGGTCAACTGTATAACAGTTACTGTAATATTTCCATGTCTGTCCAGAGTGATTGAGCACTTTGCAAAAATGAAAAGGAGACGTTACAGTTTACTTCTCAGAAAATGATTCCCTGAACAGACACACAACAGTTGTTCATTTATTCTACTACTGTGGCTTTATTGTTTTGTGTATATTTGATAGTTTTGTGTATCTGAAATAGGATTATCCACATTGCCATAAATGGAAATTAAATAATATAAAAGAACCCAGGGATGTAGGGGTGCTTTATTTTTTGTTTTACTTTTGTAGATGTTAATTTTGCAGATGATTACTGCAATAAATATTTCAAAAAGATTCATTGCTCTTCCTTTTTACTTTTACCAGTAGCAGTTTAGAAGTCTGGAGTAAAAAAGTGCACAAGTAGGTCAAATGCATTAGTTCATTTCAGGTGGTTAATCAAAGATCCATACAACATCATCTGATATGATTTCATAGTTTAAAGCACTATTTATGTATTTTTAATGATAAATAAGTGCTAAAAATGTTGTTGCTTGCGCTCTTTGCACGCTCACATGAATTATTTGTGCCCCAGGTGTGCCCCAGTACAGTATTAGGTCTAGTGACGCCCCTGCTGTATTCACGTCCGCTTTCCCATAAAATAAACAGCGTGCCTGCCCAATGACGTTATAACTGTAGAATGATTGAGGGTGAGATCTTGGTTTTATTATGTGGGTTTATTGTTAGGCAGTTTCATTAACATCCTCCCAGCACGGTTACAACACACAACAACAGCAGTCACGTTTTCGTCTACCGTAAAGCAATTTGTCTGCCGTAAAAAGCAATGTTGTGACACTCTTAAACAGGACAAAACTGCCATCTACTGTACATGCATATGGTTAGAAAAATAGCGACAGAGAATAAAACAAGTATGGACAATTCAACCCTTAACAATGGGTAGATGACTTATGTGTGTGTATATGTGTAAATAAATTAACACTGAAATTCAAATATTTCTCTTATATATATACACATATATGTATGTATGTATGTATGTATATATATATAGCTTGAATTCACTGAACGTTAAGTATTTCATATACATATATATATAAACATAATATATATATATATATATATATATATATATACATATAAACATAATATATATATATATATATATATATATATATATATATATATAATAAATATGAAATACTTGACTTGGTGAATTGTAGCCATAAATATACTCCTCCCCTCTTAACCACGCCCCCAACCCCAACCACGCCACACCTCCCGAAATCGGAGGTCTCAAGGTTGGCAAGTATGGATGGATCCACCTTATTAGGATTATCCACATTGCCATAAATGGAAATTAAATAATATAAAAGAACCCAGAGATGTAGGGCTGCTTTATTTTTTGTTTTACTTTTGTAGATGTTAAATTTGCAGATGATTACTGCAATATATATTTCAAAAAGATTTATTGCTCTTCCTTTTTGGTTTTACCAGTAGCAGTTTAGAAGTCTGGAGTAAAAAAGTGCACAAGTAGGTCAAATGCATTAGTTCATTTCAGGTGGTTAATCAAAGATCCATACAACATCACCTGATATGATTTCATAGTTTAAAGCACTATTTATGTATTTTTTATGATAAATAAGTGCTAAAAAATTTGTTGCTTGCGCTCTTTGCACGGTCACATGAATTATTTGTGCCCCAGGTGTGCCCCAGTACAGTATTAGGTCTAGTGACGCTCCTGCTGTATTCACGTCCGCTTTCCCATAAAATAAACAGCGTGCCTGCCCAATGACGTTATAACTGTAGAATGATTGAGGGTGAGATCTTGGTTTTATTATGTGGGTTTATTGTTAGGCAGTTTCATTAACATCCTCCCAGCACGGTAACAACACACAACAACAGCAGTCACGTTTTCGTCTACCGTAAAGCAATTTGTCTGCCGTAAAAAGCAATGTTGTGACACTCTTAAACGGGACAAAACTGCCATCTACTGTACATGCATATGGTTAGAAAAATAGCGACTGAGAATAAAACACGTATGGACAATTCAACCCTTAACTCAACAATGGGTAGCTGACTGTTATGTGTGTGTATATGTGTAAATAAATTAAGACTGAAATTCAAATATTTCTTTTATATATATATACATATATATATATGTATGTATGTATGTATATATATATATATATATGTGTGTATATGTATATATATATATATATATATATATATATATAGCTTGAATTCACTAAAAGTTAAGTATTTCATATACATATATACATATATATATATATATAAACATAATATATATATATATATATATATATATATATATATATATATATATATATATATATCCATCCATCCATTTTCTACCGCTTATTCCCTTTCGGGGTCGCGGGGGGGCGCTGGCGCCTATCTCAGCTACAATCGGGCGGAATAAATATATATATAATAAATATGAAATACTTGACTTGGTGAATTGTAGCTATAAATATACTCCTCCCCTCTTAACCACGCCCCCAACCCCGACCACGCCCCACCTCCTGAAATCGGAGGTCTCAAGGTTGGCAAGTATGGATAGATCCACCTTATTAGGATTATCCACATTGCCATAAATGGAAATTAAATAATATAAAAGAACCCAGAGATGTAGGGCTGCTTTATTTTTTGTTTTACTTTTGTAGATGTTAAATTTGCAGATGATTACTGCAATATATATTTCAAAAAGATTCATTGCTCTTCCTTTTTGCTTTTACCAGCAGCAGTTTAGAAGTCTGGAGTAAAAAAGTGCACAAGTAGGTCAAATGCATTAGTTAACTTCAGGTGGTTAATCAAAGATCCATACAACATAATCTGATATGATTTCATAGTTTAAAGCACTATTTATGTATTTTTTATGATAAATAAGTGCTAAAAATGTTTCTGCTTGCGCGCTTTGCACGCTCACATGAATTATTTGTGCCCCAGGTGTGCCTCAGTACAGTATTAGGTCTAGTGACGCCCCTGGTCGGATCGCTTTTCAGCTGCTCCTCTCCTGCTCGCTCCTCTCTCGCTTTCAGTCAGCCGCGTCTTTGTTGCTGTTTTTCGGCTCGCTCTCGGTCGTTTTTGCTCGTCAGCTTCTGCTGCTGGTTCTCCTACTCCTTCTGCCATGATCCCTCCTCCTTCTCCCCTTTTATACAGCAAGAAGAGAAATGTCAATTGTGTGCCGGTGCGCGATCTTCGCACCTGAATTTGATTGCGGCGGCGTCGCTTCCGTCGCATCTGCATTCTCCGCCTCCTTGCCACCATCTTGGGCAGGGTTGCTGCGCCTGCGCACAATTAGTTTAAAAACATGGCTGCCATCAAGCTAAATGTCTAATTTCATAAGACTTTGTTTTCCAAACAATTTAAAGCACAACCCTTAGGGGGCACCACAAACACGGTTTAATGTTTACTGTACGCACACCTCAACTTGTAGGTCAGGGCTTTTCAACAACATAATGAAGAAAGCCGCAGTTCCTAGAGCCCAAGGGCTCGTAATGTGGTTGTTTCGTCACAAAGTGCCTCCGCAGGTTATATTTCTTCGAGACTGCGTTTACTTAATTGTAAGTAAACACATCTGCTTTCACACTGCACTGTCAATAATTCCATTATTCGGCCCTCGCTAAGCCTTTCCAGCGTGTGCAGCTAGTTAACCGTAAAAAAAAAAAAAAGACATTGGATCAAGTTTTTGTTGAGGAATGATGTTCTTTTTTTTTTTTTAAACTATTTTCCTTCCTTAGTTTTATTTCTTTAGACCAGGAGTCGATAACCTTTTTGGCTGAGAGAGACATGAAAGCCAAATATTTCAAAATGTATTTCCGTGAGAGCCATATAATATTTTTTAACACTACAATTAAATGCGTGCATTTTAAGTAAGACCATCATTTTTAGAGTATAATAAGTCTCTTATTCTTTTTAATAACATTGTTATTCTAAAGATAACCAATAATAAAAATAAAACTTCTTACCGTTAATGCGACTTCTTAAAAAGGTGCAATAGAAAATGGATGGTTGGCTTAAAATGCATGAGAATGTTTTGTATTTTGAAAGCTATTTTTGACACCGTGATTACCAGCGGAATTATTCATTACTTATCGTGTTAAGCGATGTCAGTTAAGAATTATCTGAGAGCCAGATGCAGTCATCAAAAGAGCCACAGGTTCCCTAACCCTGCTTTAGACTTATTCCTTCATTCACATTTGTAAGACTGAAAATCCATCCATTTTCTACCGCTTATTCCCTTCAGGGTCGCGTGGGGCGCTGGAGCCTATCTCAGCTACAATCGGCCGGGAGGCGGTGTACACCTTGGACAAGTCGCCCCCTCATCGCAGGGCCAACCAACACAACATTCACACTTAAATTCACACAATAGGGCCGATATGAACATAAAATAAACATAACCAAAGTATAGCGTCAATTGTGTATGTTACAGACACAAAATAGGTTTACTGTTAATATATTCACACAATAAACAACACGTATAGAAATTACACAACATTCACACACCAAACATTGTATGTGACTTGTCACTATTAGCGTTGTCGCCCTCTACTGGTCAAATTTAGCACTACATGTATTACAATAGAATAGGATAAAATAGAAAGTATTTTATTGATCACTGGGGGAAATTCAGCACCACAGTTCGCTCACAATAAACAATAATAATATTAAAATATATATGACATATATATAATATATAATATATGAATAATATATATTATTAAACGAGACTTGATTGTTCTCTCAGATAAAAAAAAGAACACAACCATGAATACAAAAGACATCACGAAGTCAGCAATTTCAACACAAAACAAAATTTATGCACAGATTATATGCACAATCATGAATACAAAAGACATCACGAAGTCAGCAATTTCAACACAAAACAAAATTTATGCACAGATTATATCTACTTACAATTGTTTGACCAAGTTTGGTGATGAAGCTTAAATTCTGGGATTCCCATCTTTGTTGCTGCTTCTCTGGATCAATATGTCCGTCACTTAAAAGGTCCGCCAGGAAACAATGACTTGAACACTTGCTCGGGGTACAAAATTCATACATTGTTGTCCAGTCGTTGTTAAAAGTCCAATTTTTGCTATTTATTTAGATTTTTTTACCAGGGTTGAATGAGTAGTCTTCTTCTACTCACCCCACTGCTGCTTCACTATGCCTCTCTGTTGCCTCCTACAGGGGGGGCGGGAGTACTGCATACATGATCAACCTTTCATCAAGCCTATTTGGCGGACCAAATGAAAAACTTTGGCAGCCCGGATGTAGCCCACGGGCCACCAGTTGATTACACATGTTGTAGGTATTGGAACTTATGTTACAAACACAACAATTTTTGACAGAGGCGTGTCATAACAAATTAATGACTCTTATAAAGCGATATTTCATGCATAAGCTCAGAACACATCAGGCGTGTTTCGGGTAATCATCCAATATCACTTAATTGGTCCAAAGGCTATCATTAATTTACTATAAATTGGGGATGTACGATCCAAATTTTGGCCTCAAACTCGATTTTGACAATAGATCATCCATCCATCTTCTTCCGCTTATCCGAGGTCGGGTCGCGGGGGCAATAGCCTAAGCAGGGAAACCCAGACTTCCCTCTCCCCAGCCACTTCGTCTAGCTCTTCCCGGGGGATCCCGAGGCGTTCCCAGGCCAGCCGGGAGACATAGTCTTCCCAACGTGTCCTGGGTCTTCCCCGTGGCCTCCTACCGGTTGGACGTGCCCTAAACACCTCCCTAGGGAGGCGTTCGGGTGGCATCCTGACCAGATGCCCGAACCACCTCATCTGGCTCCTCTCGATGTGAAGGAGCAGCGGCTTTACTTTGAGTTCCTCCCGGATGGCAGAGCTTCTCACCCTATCTCTAAGGGAGAGCCCCGCCACACGGCGGAGGAAACTCATTTCGGCCGCTCGTACCCGTGATCTTATCCTTTCGGTCATGACCCAAAGCTCATGACCATAGGTGAGGATGGGAACGTAGATCGACCGGTAAATTGAGAGCTTTACCTTCCGGCTCAGCTCCTTCTTCACCACAACGGACCGGTACAACGTCCGCATTACTGAAGACGCCGCACCGATCTGCCTGTCGATCTCACGATCCACTCTTCCCTCACTCCTGAACAAGACTCCTAGGTACTTGGACTCCTCCACTTGGGGCAGGGTCTCCTCCCCAACCCGGAGATGGCACTCCACCCTTTTCCGGGCGAGAACCATGGACTCGGACTTGGAGGTGCTGATTCTCATTCCGGTCGCTTCACACTCGGCTGCGAAACGATCCAGCGAGAGCTGAAGATCCCGGTCAGATGAAGCCATCAGGACCACATCATCTGCAAAAAGCAGAGACCTAATCCTGCGGTTACCAAACCGGAACCCCTCAACGCCTTGACTGCGCCTAGAAATTCTGTCCATAAAAGTTATGAACAGAATCGGTGACAAAGGACAGCCTTGGCGGAGTCCAACCCTCACTGGAAATGTGTTCGACTTACTGCCGGCAATGCGGACCAAGCTCTGGCACTGATCGTACAGGGAACGGACCGCCACAATAAGACAGTCCGATACCCCATACTCTCTGAGCACTCCCCACAGGACTTCCCGAGGGACACGGTCGAATGCCTTCTCCAAGTCCACAAAGCACATGTAGACTGGTTGGGCAAACTCCCATGCACCCTCAAGAACCCTGCCGAGAGTATAGAGCTGGTCCACAGTTCCACGACCAGGACGAAAACCACACTGTTCCTCCTGAATCCGAGGTTCGACTATCCGACGTAGCCTCCTCTCCAGTACACCTGAATAAACCTTACCGGGAAGGCTGAGGAGTGTGATCCCACGATAGTTGGAACACACCCTCCGGTCCCCCTTCTTAAAGAGAGGAACCACCACCCCGGTCTGCCAATCCAGACGTACCGCCCCCGATGTCCACGCGATGCTGCAAAGTCTTGTCAACCAAGACAGCCCCACAGCATCCAGAGCCTTAAGGAACTCCGGGCGGATCTCCTCCACCCCTGGGGCCTTGCCACCGAGGAGCTTTTTAACTACCTCAGCGACCTCAGCCCCAGAAATAGGAGAGACCACCACAGATTCCCCAGGCACTGCTTCCTCATAGGAAGACGTGTTGGTGGGATTGAGGAGGTCTTCGAAGTATTCCTTCCACCTATCCACAACATCCGCAGTCGAGGTCAGCAGAACACCATCCGCACCATACACGGTGTTGATAGTGCACTGCTTCCCCTTCCTGAGGCGGCGGACGGTGGTCCAGAATCGCTTCGAAGCCGTCCGGAAGTCGTTTTCCATGGCTTCCCCGAACTCTTCCCATGTCCGAGTTTTTGCCTCCGCGACCGCTGAAGCTGCACACCGCTTGGCCTGTCGGTACCTGTCTACTGCCTCCGGAGTCCTATGAGCCAAAAGGACCCGATAGGGAGAGCCCCGCCACACGGCGGAGGAAACTCATTTCGGCCGCTTGTACCCGTGATCTTATCCTTTCGGTCATGACCCAAAGCTCATGACCATAGGTGAGGATGGGAACGTAGATCGACCGATAAATTGAGAGCTTTGCCTTTCGGCTCAGCTCCTTCTTCACCACAACGGATCGGTACAACGTCCGCATTACTGAAGACGCCGCACCGATCCGCCTGTCGATCTCACGATCCACTCTTCCCCCACTCGTGAACAAGACTCCTAGGTACTTGAACTCCTCCACTTGGGGCAGGGTCTCCTCCCCAACCCGGAGATGGCATTCCACCCTTTTCCGGGCGAGAACCATGGACTCTGACTTGGAGCTGCTGATTCTCATTCTCATGAAGCGACAATAGATCATTGATTGATTAATACTTTTATTAGTAGATTGCACAGTTCAGTACATATTCTGAACAATTAACCACTAAATGGTAACACCCGAATAAGTTTTCCAACTTGTTTAAGTCGGGGTTCACGTTAATCAATTCATGGTACAAATATATATTATCAGCATAATACAGTCATCACACAAGTTAATCATCATAGAAAATACATTGAATTATTTACATTATTTACAACCCAGGGGGTGGGATGAGAAGCTTTGGTTGATATCAGCACTTCAGTCATCAACAATTGCATCAACAGAGAAATGGACATTGAAACAGTGTAGGTCTTACTTAGTAGGATATGTACAGCGAGCATGGGACTGAATATGTTTTACTGCAAGTTGTCATGTCTTGGTGATCATGTTTAGTTTGGCAATGTTCTGTTTGGGTTTTGCACCTTTTTCACTCCCTGCTTTGTTTCCATGAAAACCCATTAGTTTTCACCTGTCCTCATGTCACGCACCTGATTCATTTGGACTCATGCACCTGTTAAACACCACAGCACTATTTAAGCCTGTAGTTGCCAGGCAGTCAGCCTGGTGACATCACCCTCTACACACTCTTGTTTTTCATGCTGATGATCCATGCTGCTCCTTTTCATGCTCGTTTCTTGTCACAGTAAGTGTTTTCGTTTTTTTGTCCATAGTTCTGCCTTTGTGCTAGTTTTTGTTTTCATGGCTAAGTTTTGTATCTCCGCTGTGAGCGCCTTTTTGTTCACACCCTTGGTTTTTGTCTTACTTTCAAGTTAATATTAAAAGATGTCATTACCTTCACGCCATGTCCGGTCCAGTCGCTTTGCACCACGGGAAAACAAACCTCACCACAGTCCACGTTATGACACAAGTAACTAAAGTGAACACAATAACACATATTTACAAATCTTATTAAATAGGAAAAATATTAGCGTTATTTTGCAACAGATGACGTATTGAATGTTGCATAGCATTTTTTTAAGTGTGCAGTGCACAATAACTAAACAAAAACAAAAACTTAATTTATACAGCCATCTAGAGACTTATTCCCGGAGTGTGTAAACAATAACACAATTACCCCAAAATATTTTGAAATAAGAACAAGAAAAAGAAAGATATTAATCTTGAACAATTTCCCTTGTTTGAACAATTTCCCTTGTGGATCAATAAAGTTTGTCTGAGTTTGTCTAAGACTAATCCAATCACTTCAGGAGATGGGGCGGGGGTTGGGGTTGAGGTGGGCCGGGCTGGGGGAGTGTATTGTAGTGTCCTGGAAGAGTTAGTGCTGCAAGGGGTTCTGGGTATTTTTTCTGTTGTGTTTGTATTGTGTTATGGTGCGGATGTTCTCCCAAAATGTGTTTGTCATTCTTGTTTGGTGTGGGTCCACAGTGTGGCACAGATTTGTAACAGTGTTAAAGTTATTTATATGGCCACCCATAGTCCTTTTGCAATGGGCCTGGCAGACCCTAACTACAAATGTATCTTGTCTATCTCTTTAAGGTAGAAAATAAACTTATGTATCAACCTGTTGCCATGCATACAACATTTTCACACTTGGTAAACGCTGGTTCTTGATCCATCAGAACGAGCCGTGTTTCCCCAGAGAACGCGCGTCCGCTGCAGTGGACGTTTGGGATTTGCATATTCTTTTGTGCAATTTTTGATGACCAACGTCCACTGCAGTGGACGCTTGCTCTCAGGAGGATAATGACAGCCAGTGGTTTGGTACATGGTGTGCTTCTTGCTGTCACTCCCCCCCACCTCCTCCTCCTTTTCTCCCCCCCTCCATTCTTCACCGGGAGGCAGATGGTGTTTTTCTCCTTCGTCTTCTTCTTCTCTTTCTCACAAAGGAGCGACTAGCTATTCTGAGCCAAGAAAGGGTCTGCATGGGCCAACCGTGACCTTGGCTGGAGTGTTATCATGTCACTATGACTACAGCCCGTTCCACAAAAATTGCACCGCTGGATTAGTCTTGTCAGGAGGAAGATACTTTCATTTCTTATCAATCGGCGGTATTGTCTTCTAATAATCTGCAGGGTCTTCTACCTTCAATCCCTCTTCTGTGTGTCCCTTAGAGGAGGGGTCCTGGTACCCCGCATCCTTGTCACCTCTCCAGGCCCTCCTGTATGCAAAGCAGGTGTCAGCCAGGACAAGGAGGCAGCGACTTCCTCACAAAGGAGGCGACAGGGTCTTGGGGGCAGGGGGGGGCAGTGGCGATAACGCACACACTCCCAACACGTGCAGTCAGCGGGATGGAGGCAAGGGAAGAAGGAGGGTGGGGAGTGCTGGAGCTGTCTGTCATTAGTATTCCAGCAGGAGGCTCCTGGCCCGGCCAGACATCTGAGCGGAGCAGCCGCGGCAGATAAAGAAGAAGCCATTAATCCCACGGAAGATTACCAGCAGTGATACTCTATCCCGCCGTAATACAGCGATGCAACCACACTCGTTCCATTTACGGCACCGTGCCAGCATCACCTTGTGGATGCACGGAAAGATGGCAGCACACTTGCTGTATACAAACACACACACCATGCAGAAGCGTTCCTCTCCGGCTCCGCAGGAGTGTGGGACCTCTTAGCGTGCGGCTCGTAGATGAATTCATGTCACAGATGGCTTCAGATATTTGGGTTGGGGTCCGAGGAACAGCTGTGTCCGTCTCCTTCCTGCGACCACGTCTATTCGGATGCCCCGAAGCCCCCCATCGTGGTGCAGGGAAGGAAACTGGTGGTGTAGTCCACGTTTGAAGACACAATGACACAAAGACGAGAGAAACAATGGCGCTGCAGAAGCGTGAGAGTAGATCACTGTTTGATAAAAGAGCAGTCGTGGCGGGATGACGCGACCAAGAAGGTAGCTGGTAGAGCAGTGAGTACACACCTCTCACATTTCAACATTTCTATTCCAGCATGTCTTCTTAAAGGCCTACTGAAACCCACTACTACCAACCACGCAGTCTTGATAGTTTATATATCAATGATGAAATATTAACATTGCAACACATGCCAATACGGCCTTTTTAGTTTACTAAATTGCAATTTTAAATTTCCCGGGTCTTTTTTCTTGAAAACGTCGCGTAATGATGACGTGTTCGCGTGACGTCACAGGCTGTTATGAATATGAGCGCTGCACACACACACAGCTAAAAGTCGTCTGCTTTAACAGCATAATTACACAGTATTTTGGACATCTGTGTTGCTGAATCTTTTGCAATTTGTCCAATTAATATTGGAGAAGTCAAAGTAGAAAGACGGACATGGGAAGATCACGGAAGGCAGGGGAGTCACTGTGAAAACACAAAGGGACATGAACCAGGGAGAGACGGAGAGAGTGAGCAAAGCAAAGGCGAGGAAATCACGGGGAAGGGAATGCCAGACGTGATGCTTACTGGAAAGTTAGTGACATTCTGGAAAAGGTTCCTCGGGTCTGCTAGTTTTTATGCCGCTCCCTTTCATCAAGTCCAGGTGTGTTGATTATTGATTGTGTGCAGGCTCGTTGCTGCGTGGGCGCGCTGCGCTCAGCACGAGCAGGGGCGTGTCCGAACGCGCTGTCAGCGGAGGCGCCCGCAGCTCCAGCTGCAGAGGAAATGCGGGTTGGACTCTGCGTCGTGACAGAGCATATTCGGGTAAAGGTCCAGTGGCATGGAGTCCAAGACGACTAGAGACCCTTTTCTGCTGCAGCTTTCATCAGCCGTTGTGACACTCCATAGGGTTAGCAATTATCCTCCGCCTGTTCCTCAGTCGAGTTCTTTGGTTGTTGTTTCCTCATAGCTGGGCCCACATGGATATGTGGGTGCCTTCTTCCGCCATCGCAGCCGTTGTGGTAGTTCTTACATCTACCATCTCCCGCCTGCTCTGCCGTTGAGGTCTTTACCGTATCCCTGGCTTGGGGGCAGTCAGGTACTAGGCTTTTGCCAAGGGCCACCTGGGGTGACAGTAGTAAAGGGGTTAACCTGCCAGTGTCCCAAGATCCCATAGAGGAGCCTCCATTGCCGGATGCACTGTAATGTCATGCCCGGGACATTTAAGAGACTAAAGAATACCACAGAAATGGATGGACCTTAGAGTAAATGTACAGTGACTACTCATGTACATTTACTATCAATCATTATTGTCTAAATAGCTGGCAACACAGGTGAGTACCAAGATAACTGTGGCATGGTGGTGGTCGAGTCATGGTCTGCGGCTGCATTTGTGCTGCCGATTCAAGGAAAATGTGAATTCCAGTATGTAACATGATATTGGGACGGAAAAACTAGGCCACTTCAGGTTTTCCAACAAAAGAAGTGCAAAAACATTTACAAAATCTTATGGGCCTTACTAAGTCGTCTCCTCCATACCTGAATCCAATTGAGCACATGTGAGGCATCCTCAAGTGGAAAGAAGGAAGTTGGTGTCTAACCAACGCTGGTGAGAAGTGTTTCCAGCAGGACCCTGAGGAATATGACAAAGCTGGACCTGGTCCAGGAGTACCTGGTGCTGGAAAGTTGCTTGTCTCGCCTAGAGGAGGACTGCCGTGAAGCCCGGGGGTCTGAGTGTCGAGGGCTGCGGGAGCTGGAGAGACTGAAGCTTTGTCTACATTAAGCCGGATAACTCATTAAACTAATAATTATTTAACCTACGCTCTGTGTCAGCCAAACTAAACCATCGTTTAAGGTTCTCCTCCTTCAATCATTTTTTACATGGGTAAGTGCGCCGTGTATTTCTTGAATCTCTGGCTCTTAGCTTTCTGTGGACCTGTTGATCGTTTACAAACTGAGTTCAGAGAGGAAGAGACATCAGAAAGACCGCGCCCCACACAGGAAGTGACGCCAGAAAGAACGCGCCCCTGCCAGCTTCATAACTGGTTTTATAACTTGGAGCTAACCACTAGAAAGATGGAGGCGAGTCATCCAGACATGCCCGAGTTTCTCCTTCCTCTACATCAGGGGTCGGCAACCCGCAGCTCCGGAACCACATGCAGCTCTTTGACCACTCTGATGTGGCTCAGCCGCATACTTGCCGACCGCCCGGAGAAGTCCGGTAGATTTCCAGATTTCAGTGTCTCTATCAGAAATTTCCCGGGTAAACATTTATCGATTTTAACCCAGACATCAACTTACAGGGCGTGCCGTGATGACATTGGCTCAAACACCCTTTCTACATGTCATCGCGCCAGGATTTTCACCAAGCTGTCTGCCTGCCGGCCGGCCGGTCTAAGTTTTGGATGCGACCTCTATCCCAACGCAAATGCTACTGCAAGGCATACTTGTTCAAAAGCCATACAGGTCACACTGAGGGTTTGTGATATAAACAACTTTAACACTCTTACTAATATGCGCCACACTGTGAACCCACACCAAACAAGAATGACAAACACATTTCGGGAGAACATCCTCACTATAACACAACACAAACACGACAGAACAAATATGCATAATCCCATATATCCCTGACTCTTCCGGGCTACAATATACCCCCCCGCCGCCCCCAACCCCGCCCACCTCAACCGACGCACGGAGGGGTGGGGGGGTTGGTGGTAGCTGGCTTGTTCTCCCTGTGACTGCATGGGTTCCCTCCGGGTACTCCGGCTTACTCCGACCTGGGGATAGGTTGATTGGCAACACTAAATTGGTTGGCCCTGCGATGAGGTGGCGACTTATCCAGGGTGTACACCGCCTTCCGACCGAATGCAGCTGAGTTAGGAACCAGCACCCCCCGTGACCCTGAAAGAAAACGGATGGATGAATGAAGTCTCAGATGTGATTCACTACAATAGGGCCCCACAACACACTGGATTACAGTTAATTGAAATACCACAACACTGGATAATGTTCAGATAAGTAAAATTTTTAATTTAAGAACTTGAACACAAAGCAACTATGACGTGCGCATTTTCCACGCATGCGTACTCTGTTGCGTTGCGCTGGCAGACTGAGGGGCTAGGGCAGGGGTAGGGAACCTATGGCTCTAGAGCCAGATGTGGCTCTTTTAATGACTGCATCTGGCTCTCGGATAAATCTGAGCTAACACTGCTTAACACAATAAGTAATGACTAATTCCACTTGTAATCAAAGTGTTAAAAATAACGATCAAAATATTAAACATGCTCATGCATTTGAATCCATCCATCCTTTTTTTTACCCCACTTTATTTGTTATTATTTTTTTTTAGGGCTTGCCCTCCTGGGGGTTCTTCAGACCACCAAACACCGACATGAAAGCCTGTTTCAGGGTTACGATATTTTTTTATTTTTCAATAAGTCTCTCAGTTGCTTTCCAGCAATTGTCTTTTTCTCTTTCGTTCTCGCTCGCACTCTGGCTCCAGCTCCAACCCTGTCTCTCCTCCTGGCTGCTGCTTATAACAGAATGATTGTATAACAAGGCCCAGGCGGGTTGTCTACATACCTGTCGCTGATTTCGAGGCCGGTCCTGGCACACCCCGCTTCGCTGCAGGCCCGCAGGCCACGCCCCCTCCACAGTTAGCTTCAGAATATCAATGTTATTACAAAGAATAAGAGACCTATTATACTCTAGTAATGTTGGTCTTACTTAAAAATGCACGCGTTTAGGTGTGTTCAGTGTTGAAAAAAAATTATATGGCTCTTACGGAAATACATTTGAAAATATTCGGATTCTTGGCTCTCTCAGCCAAAAAGGTTCCCGACCCCTGGGCTAGGGGGTCTTAAACGATGGTATTGTTTGTGTGTGTGTGTGTGTGTGTGTGTGTGTGTGTGTGTGCGTGTGCGTGTGTGTGTGTGTGTAAACAAGGATAAGGTAAAACGGGATATATCCTGGATAATCTTAGCCAGTTTAGTGAAGAAGGGGCCTGAGGGTCCAAGGCGAGGAGCTCCTGCAGAACCAGCTCGGGGAGTACCGGTGCCAGGTCACCAGCATCCTGGGGTCTTCATTGAAGTAAAAAAAATCAGGTCTGTGCCGTTTTTTCACTATTTGAACTTAAGTTGATTTGCTGAGGAATTTTTTGGTATTTTGTTTTGTCAGGACAACACAGGACTTTGATGTCATTTTTATTTTGCTACCGAGTACAAGGTGAGAGAGAAACGGTATCCCGGGTCTTTTGTATGTTTTACATGTATGGAAGAATAGGATAGCACTTTAGGGAATTTGCACTATAAAAGTACGAGAAAATTACATTTTCAGCACAAATCCGTTCAAGAGCTGACATACATTGTACCGGGTAACAAAACAGGAACGCTAATAAGTGGCCACTACGACGGCGCCCCATAAAAAGTGGGAAACGGTGGACGCAGGAGATGAAGATGAGTAAAAAAAGTCGATCCTAGACGAGGCAGTCATCAGGTAGTAGTGAAGAAGATCCTAGAAACAACCTGGTAGTTCTCGTGAATTTCATGCCCAAGAGGATTAAGGCAGTGCGAGATAACAATGGAGCTCATATTCCCACCAAGGAGACGAGCGAATGGAGAAGGAACAGAAATGGAGATGGGAAGAAAGATGGAGGAAGTATAAAGGCAAAGATTGTTCAACTGACACACTCAATGTGTCCTGGAAAAATCCAATGCTTCAGATTTTCCAGATTGTGTTGCCATGAGAACGCAGGCAAAGAGTCACTGTGAAGAAAGAGATTCTTACTGCAGAAGACAGAATACTGGGGAATGCTGGACTTGCTGAAAAACCATCTTCTTCCAGGAAAAGAAAAGAAGATTGAGGATAGAAACTATCAGAACATTTTGGTACTGGGCGATGAGTTTCTCAGACTGTTCTATCTTCAGCATTGGTCCCTTTCCTGAAGTTGTCCCTATGTCGGAAGAACAACTCTGTTTTCTTAAAGGCCTACTGAAATGAGATTTTCTTATTTAAACGGGGATAGCAGGTCCATTCTATGTGTCATACTTGATCATTTCGCGATATTGTCCATATTTCTGCTGAAAGGATTTAGTAGAGAACAAGGCATCCTGGGAAATACTTTCAGCGGCGTCAAGCAGACGAAGAGTGAATTGTTTACTTACTGTGAGTAAAAAAGCCGGCGTGATTCAAGAATATGACTGCGAAACACAAGAAACTCGAGGAAAAATAAGGCATCAACATACAGTGATGGCTAAAATTGTGGAATTCTCTTTATAAAGAGATAAAAAACTGTAAAAATATATAAAGATAGAACAATAATATATGGACAGCCATAAGTGTTTAAATTTTGTTTTTTATTTATTATTTTACTTATTTTTTGTCTGGTTTTGTATTTGCTCTGTATCATTCCGTGAGGTGTACATCATTACTATTATTTTCTTGGTTTGGTTTATACTTCATGAAGTTTTGCACTTGTGTTTTTCTTGTGTTTTTTGTTTTTGATTGTTTCATTACATTTGGATATATGTGTCGGCTTAAATGATATTCATGAAGTAAGATAATGTACTATGTCAAAGGGGGCAGGAAATTATAAGATTTTCTTCATCCTGCTCCTTCTCAGGAATTGTGTGGATTCAAATTGTATAATTGTGATATAATTATGTATCGTTCTAAATGCACATCAATGAATGAGATAAATAAAAATGAAATGAAAAAAAAAAAATGAATAAAAACATCAACGATAAAGTTCGCAACTTTTGTTCGCTAATAAAAAAGCCTTGCCTTTACCGGAAGTAGCAGATGATGTGCGCGTGACGTCACGGGTTGTAGGGCTCCTCACATCCTCACATTGTTTATAATCATAGCCTCCAGCAGCAACAGCTATTCAAACCAAGAAAGAGACAATTTCCCAATTAATTTGAGCGAGGATTAAAGATTCGTGGATGAGGAAAGTTAGAGTGAGGCGCTAAAAAAAAAAAAAGAAAAAGCGACGGCTCTGGGCGGCGGCAGTGGTAGGGTTTCAGATGAAATTGGACACATTTACTAGGATAATTCTGGAAAATCCCTTATCTGCTTATTGTTTTAATAGTGTTTTAGTGAGATTCTAAAGTCATACCTGAAAGTCGGATGGCTGCGGTGAACGCCAGTGTCTCAGAGAGAAGCCAATGGAGGAGCCAAGATCACAGATGCCTTTTTGACAGCTACAGGAGGAGGTCCCATAATCCACTGAAGTCTCCGGTAAGAGCTGACTTAATATCACAATTTTCCCATCCAAAAACTTGCTGGTTGACGTAGAGAAACATGTTCGCTTGACCGCTATGTGTTAAAGCTTCACAACAAAGAAACACCGGCTGTGTCTCGGTGTTAAAGGCAGCTGCAATCCACCGCTTTCCACCAACAGAATAATTATTTATGGTCTCCATTATTAATTGAACAAATTGCAAAAGATTCAGCAACAAAGATGTCAAAATTACTGTGTAATTATGCGATGAAAAGAGACAACTTTTAGCCGTGTGTGGTGCTGGGCTAATATGTCCGCTACAACCCGAGACGTCGATCGCACGCGTCATCATACGCATCATCATTCCGCGACGTTTTCAACAAGAAACTCCGCCGGAAATTTAAAATTGTAATTTAGTAAACTAAAAAGGCCGTATTGGCATGTGTTGCAATGTTAATATTTCATCATTGATATATAAACTATCAGACTGTGTGGTGGGTAGTATTGGGTTTCAGTAGGCCTTTAATGTAGAGTCTAAATCAAGTAGTCCTGATGTACACCAGACCCACCTATCTATGTCCCGCATACCACGCTATTCTTTCATCCATAATTTAGCCTCTAACACAGTGTTTTTCACATGTTTGGGTTAAAAACATTTTTTTTTTATAAACCAGTAATCATAATCTGCAAATGATGTGTTGTTGTTGAGTGTCGGTGCTGTCTAGAGCCCGGCAGAGTAACCGTGTAATACTTTTCCATGTCAGTAGGTGGCAGCCGGTAGCTAATTGCATTGTAGATGCATGTAAAAAGGTGTCTTATGCTTAAACAAAAAATAAACAAAAGGTGATTGCCCTTAAGAAAAAGCATTGAAGCTTAGGGAACGCTATGCAGAACGAAAGTAAAACTGAACTGACTACAAAGTAAACAAAAACAGAATTCTGGACGACAGCAAAAACTTACTGTGGAGCAAAGACGGCGTCCACAATGTACATCCGAATATGACATGACTATCAACAATGTCCCCACAAAGATGGATGAAAACAACTGAAATATTCTTGATTGCTAAAACAAAGTAGATGCAGGAAATATAAGACATGAAACGGCTACAGCAAAATTCCAAAAAAAGAGAAGAAGCCACCAGAATAGGAGCGTAAGACAAGACCTAAAACACTACATATAAGAAAACAGCAAAAATCTCCAAATAAGTCAGGGCGTGATGTGACAGGTGGTGACAGTACACCTACTTTGAGACAAGAGCTATATTGATACATGCTTGGTTATGCTTTAAAGTCATATCCAACAATTGCAACAAGGACTTTTAACTGTCAACTGAGTTTATGATTTCTGCCTCCGGATTTTTTCAACACAAAAAATGTGCTTTGGCTCAAAAAAGGTTGAAAAACACTGCACTAACAAATAACAAAGAAGACATAGGCACTTTTGGTTTCAGGTGTGTCCTTAACCATTGATATAATTGAATGAAATGGTAACTAGGGCGATTCCAACCTATCTACTGTTTTTGTGCTGGCAGAGATCCCACTCTATCGTATCTTAAAGGGGAACTGCACTTTTGGGGGAATGTTTTCATTCACAATCATTATGAAATACATTTTCTAATACATTGTAACCTGTAAATAAACATAAATAAAAGTCTGCTTACAGCAGAGCCGATGGGGGGCTGTATTCTGCCAATGAAATCTCCCCCAAAAAACTTCAAAAAAGCGGCAACAATACTCCTATTACATTTTGGGATTTAAATATTAATCAAGTAGCCTGTACTGGCTCACCTGCACTGGCTTCCTGTGCACTTAAGATGTGACTTTAAGGTTTTACTACTTACGTATAAAATACTACACGGTCTAGCTCCATCTTATCTTGCCGATTGTATTGTACCATATGTCCCGGCAAGAAATCTGCGTTCAAAGGACTCCGGCTTATTAGTGATTCCCAAAGCCCAAAAAAAGTCTGCGGGCTATAGAGCGTTTTCCGTTCGGGCTCCAGTACTCTGGAATGCCCTCCCGGTAACAGTTCGCGATGCCACCTCAGTAGAAGCATTTAAGTCTCACCTTAAAACTCATTTGTATACTCTAGCCTTTAAATAGACTCCCTTTTTAGACCAGTTGATCTGCCGTTTCTTTTCTTTTTCTTCTATGTCCCACTCTCCCGTGTGGAGGGGGTCCGGTCCGATCCGGTGGCCATGTACTGCTCGCCTGTGTATCGGCTGGGGACATCTCTGCGCTGCTGGTCCGCCTACGCTTGGGATGGTTTCCTGCTGGCTCCGCTGTGAACGGGACTCTCGCTGCTGTGTCTTGGATCCTCTTTGGACTGGACTCTCGCGACTGTGTTGTATCCATTGTGGATTGAACTTTCACAGTATCATGTTAGATCCGCTCGACATCCATTGCTTTCCTCCTCTCTAAGGTTCTCATAGTCATCATTGTCACCGACGTCCCACTGGGTCATTATTGTCACCAATGTCCCACTGGGTGTGAGTTTTCCTACCGAGGATGTCGTGGTGGTTTGTGCAGCCCTTTGAGACACTAGTGATTTAGGGCTATATAAGTAAACATTGATTGATTGATTGAAGTATTAGTGATATATTTGTTTTAAGCGCTAGAGCAGACTAACTATTTATAGCGGTGCTGTGATCCCAAGCGTGCGTGTAATGTTTACATTATCGAGTGGTCAGGTGTTTCCTTGCTTCCTTGCTCCCTGGAAGTTTAGTCTAGATCGGGGGTCGGCAACCCGCGGCTCTAGAGCCGCCCTAGTGGCTCTCTGGAGCTTTAAAAAAAATGTATGAAAAAGGGAAAAAGATGAGGGGGAAATTTTTTTTTTTTTGTGTTAATATGATTTCTGTAGGTGGACAAACATGACACAAACCTCCCTAATTGTTATAAAGCACACTGTTTATATTATACATGCTTCACTGATTCCAGTATTTGGCAAGCGCCGTTTTGTCCTACTAATTTTGGCGGTCCTTGAACCCTCCGTAGTTTGTTTACATGTATAACTTTCTCCGACATTCTAAGATGTGAGTTATGCCACTTCTTTTTCTGTCTCATTTTGTCCACCAAACTTTTAACGTTGTGCTTGAATGCACAAAGGTGAGTTTTGTTGATGTTATTGACTTGTGTGGAGTGCTAATCAAACACATTTGTTCACTGCATGACTGCGAGCTAATCGATGCTAACATGCTGTTTCGGCTAGCTGTATGTACACATTGCATCATCATGCCTCATTTGTTGCTATATTTGAGCTCATTTAGTTTCCTTTAAGTCCTCTTAATTCAATTCGTATCTCATTACACACTATCTGGATGTAATCCATCCCATCCATTTTCTATCGCTTGTCCCTTTTGGGGTCTTTATATAATATGGCTTTCAATTTTTTTGCGGCTCCAGACGGATTTGTTTTTGTATTTTTGGTCCATTATGGCTCTTTCAACATTTTGGGTTGCCCACCCCTGCTGTAGATCATAAACCATGCCTTTCACCTCGATAGTAGAAGGTTGAGGACGTACTCTGAAAAGTTGGTACACTTTGACAGCCAACTTAAAACCGTAAATGGCAAGAACGACACAAAAAGACACCTGAGTCCACCTCCTTTCTTTGCGAGGATTATGAGTCATTCTTCATCTAAATGGGAATACATGAAAAGCCTAGCAGTCTGCATTCTTATTACAGCGGACATTATACAGTAAGTGATGTTCTATTGTGTTTGTTGTCTCTCATAAAGTCTGAAGTGAGTAGTATCAGTGATGTTGATGATCATCCAGGGTGTACCTCGCCTTAAGCTCGAATGCAGCTGGGTTAGGCTCCAGCCTCCTGCAAATTCAAGGGGGACAAGCGATAGAAAATGGATGGATGTATATAAAAATGTAATTGAGGTGTTTGGATGGTTTGTTAAGTGTTTTCTAGGCAGAATAGAGCGGCTCCCATTTGCTCCATAGTAAGTGGACTTTTTATTTAAAGGCCTACTGAAACCCACTACTACCGACCACTCAGTCAGATAGTTTATATATCAATGATGAAATATTAACATTGCAACACATGCCAATACAGCCTTTTTAGTTTACTAAATTGCAATTTTAAATTTCCCGCAAAGTATCCTGCTGAAAACGTCGCGAAATGATGACGCGTGCTTGTAACGTTATTGGTTGTAGCGGACATTTTATTCTGTGTTGCTGAATCTTTTGCAATTTGTTCAATTTGTAATGGAGACTACAAAGAAGAATGATGTTGGTGGAAAGCAGTGTATTGCAGCTGCCTTTAGCAACACAAACACAGCCGGTGTTTCTTTGTTTGTTGTGAAACTTTACTATGGAACAGAGCGGTCAAGCGAACATGTTTCTCTACCACATGTCAACCGGCAGGTTTCGGTGAGAAAATTGTGGTAATAAGTCGGCTTTTACCGTAAACATGAGCGGAGCTTGTGTTGTTCTTCCTGCAGCTGTCAAAGAGGCAGCTGCGACTTTCTTGGCTCCTCCATGGCTTCCCTCAGAGACATTGGCGGTCACCACACCCCTCCAACTTTCAGGTATGTCTATATAATCTCATTAAAACACTAGTAACACAATAAGCAGATAAGGGATTTTCCAGAATTATCCTAGTAAATGTGTCTAATAACATCTGAATCGCTCCCACTGCCCTCGTCTTTTTTTTTTCTTCTAGTCCTTCACTCTCACTTTCCTCATCCACGAATCTTTCATCCTCGCTCAAATTAATGGGGAAATCGTCGCTTTCTCGGTCCGAATCGCTCTTGCTGCTGGTGGCTATGATTATAAACAATGTGAGGATGTGAGGAGCCCTACAACCAGTGACGTCACGCGCACATCGTCTGCTACTTCCGGTACAGGCAAGGCTTTTTTATTAGCGACCAAAAATTGCGAACTTTATCGGCGATGTTTCCTTTCAGCAAAAATATGGCAGTATCGCGAAATGATCAAGTATGACACATAGAATGGACCTGCTATCCTCGTTTAAATAAGAACATCTCATTTCAGTAGGCCTTCAATTCATTTAATATTTAGCATGCATATAAAAAAAATGTAGTCATGTCTTTCATAATAATTGTAAACGATGAGCAAAACTCCAAATAAATAAAACACAGTTCCCCTTTAACAACTGAGCCTCACATTTGAAAAAAAAACATCCATGTCTGGGCATGTCCTTACTTTTAGAGGATAACATATCTAGCACCATCGTCTCAGACTACTGTGATACATTGATAAACTGATGAGACCTGCTCTGAAAACAGTCTGAACAGTCTAGCTGAGATCAATACAATGCCCTGGGAATACAATGACTTGGATAATTGAGAATATTCACAGGCATCAGGAGAGCGAGGGAGGAATGTGTCAAGAAGGGCATCCGGCAAACCTCAGACTCTCAAACTCTCAAGCAAAGTCCATGTGGATTCAACCCCTGCCCTGGACATGTTGACAATATACTGTAGCATTATTCTTGAAAAGACAATCCACTTTATGCTGTAATCAATCTGAATTGTCTATCGAGTGTGATGGTAGTTGACTTCTCTTCCTGACAGATCCGAGGACAATCATTAAGCAGTAAGTCAGCAAGCCACAATAACAGAATGCATGTGAAACCCTCAGAACTCCAGAGACCTCAGTAGTTAGGAACTGACATCACTTGGTTGTTACCGGGCAGAATTGCCAAAAGTGAGCCTGGAGTGTCATCTGAATCCCTGCATGACCCTGCTGTGGGTAAGTAGGATTTTCACCTCCAAATCCAAGATTAGGAATATTCTGTCTGACTCAACTATATCCAGCTCTAGTTGAGCAATTATTTCTTCAAAGTTGCAACAACAATTCACCACGGAAACACAAACAAATGCTTTAAGTACTTAACTGTACCACTTGACGGAAACTGATTATACATGCTCCCTGTTGTACACAATTGTTGAGGTTCTATCAGTAATATGGGTCCATTGAGCCTGTTTATGAGCACCAAACCATAGAAACAACTATTTTTTACTCTTAACCATTTTCTTAAAATACAGCCTACAGTGGGGCAAAAAAAAGTATTTAGTCAGCTACCGATAGGTACACTTCAACTGAGAGACAGAATGTGAAAAAAAAATCCAGGAATTCACATTGTAGGAATTTTAAAGAATTTATTTGTAAATTATGGTGGAAAACCAGTATTTGGTTAACCATTCAAAGCTCTCACTGATGGAAGGAGGTTTTGGCTCAAAATCTCACGATACATGGCCCCATTCATTCTTTCCTTAACACGGATCAATCGTCCTGTCCCCTTAGCAGAAAAACAGCCCCAAAGCATGATGTTTCCACCCCCATGTTTCACAGTAGGTATGGTGTTCTTGGGATGCAACTCAGTATTCTTCTTCCTCCAAACACGACGAGTTGAGTTTATACCAAAACGTTCTATTTTGGTTTCATCTGACCACATGACATTCTCCCAATCCTCTGTTGTATCATCCATGTATCCATTTTGGTATAACAGTGACGTGCGGTGAGGTTCATGGCTGGTGAGGCACTGACTTCATCACAGTCAAATTTATAAACATGTGAACCCTAAAGAGTATCTTATTCACCATTTGATTGGCAGCAGTTAACGGGTTATGTTTAAAAGATCCTACCAGCATTCTTTACACATACAAACTGTAGCACACAAAAAAACACATTTAATAAAAAAAAAAAAACTTTATTATGGTCTTACCTTTACTTATAAATGAAGTCAATGCGCCGCTCCTTCTGAACAAAAGCATGGATAACTTGTTTATAGAAGTCTTCCTAATCTTTCTTCAGTTTTAAAAGTCTCCCTGTTTTGATGGAGATCACTGTGCTGAAGCACACCTTTTAGCTCCGGCGTTGGTCTTCCTTTAACTATTACCTCCTACTTCCATTGAAAGTCCAGTTTAGAAAACAGTTTTTTTTATTTAAGTAATCCTCCGTGTTAAAAGTCCAGGGGAGAGGAAAAAATAAATGATCGCTACCACTGCACTTGACTTGCTAACTGTAGCTTGTTTGCACTTCTTCTGCAGCAGAGTAATCGCAAGAATGATCCCTGGGATCACTAGCGCCCTTTACCACCAGGAGGCGGGAAAACAGGTGCCTTTGCAGCCGTTTTATAATTGCCCAGCACAAGAAATACGTTACACACATACAGTTATTGACAAAATACACTGTACATTATATACCTCAGCTAACTAAACTATGGAAATGTATAATATAATTCATATAGCAAAATGGTCTCACTGCACAGCAACCAGCAGTTAGCCGAGTCATTGCGCAATCCATGTAGACTGTTTAACAGCCCTCTGCAGTCTGAATGACCCTCCGCGGCTGCAGGCCTTTCACACAATAGTGTTTGAAGCGACGTGTGTGAATTGGTCATGAATTTCCAGCTCTGGGCAGCAGAGGCGCTGCCAAGTATAGACTAAACACTCACACACTTTCAAGTCCCCTCTTGGCAAACGTTGAGAAAATGCACAAAAATATTTTAGGCATGTTTTTAGCTTGATTTAAGGCATGACCAAAAGGGGACCTGAAGGCAAAAGTTGAGAAAATGCACAAAAATATTTTAGACACGTTTTTAGCTTGATTTAAGGCATGACCAAGAGGGGACCTGAAAAAGTTCCACTCTTGGCTCGGAGGTCCCCTATCCGTGAAGGTGTTACGACGCCATGTTCCCCTGTTGGATAGTTAGGCAAGTGCAGTGACATTTCTGCATCAATCACTTGTTTATTTGGTTATGGTTTAAGTTTATTTCAAACATGCTATATAGATGGGCAAAACTCTAGTTTGATCAGATTTGAATGAATTTATTTTAGGAGCAAAATGCAATTAAAGGGTTGAAATCCCCTAGTTTTTTGTTTTTTCAGTCGCACGATCTATTTTTAGGCGCATTTGCGAGTAAATTTGTCGAACTGTACAGCACTTAAAAATTATCAAACATAGCTCCTACGTCTGTAGATGATGGACAGACAGTGCTGTATATACAGTGGGGCAAAAAAGTATTTAGTGCAAGTTCTCCCACTTAAAATGATAACAGAGGTCTGTAATTGTCATCATAGGTACACTTCAACTGTGAGAGACAGAATGTGAAAAAATCCATGAATTCACATTTTAAAGAATTTGTAAATTATGGTGGAAAATAAGTATTTGGTCAACCATTCAAAGCTCTCACTGATGGGAGGAGGTTTTGGCTCAAAATCTCACGATACATGCCCCCATTCTGATATATACGTCACTGTATATATACATATCCAGTTATTTTGCAAGTAAAGTTGCCCCAACAATGTTGTCATTGTGGCTTTTTGAGTGAGTTGTATTTAAAGCTTTTACATCTATAAGTTATATATCTAAGAATAGCAACAACAGAACTTGTTATTTTGGATATTGCCAGAGAACAATTTAGCACGGTATATAGGACAGAGGCCCAGAAATCCTAAGTTTGTCTGAGATACAACCAGAGGTGGGTAGAGTAGCCAGAAATTGTACTCAAGTAAGAGTACAGTTACTTTAGAGATTTATTACTCAAGTAAAAGTAAGGAGTAGTTAGTCACCCAAATATTTACTTGAGTAAAAGTAAAAAGTATGTTGTGAAAAAACTACTCAAGTACTGAGTAACTGATGAGTAACCTGATTACGGCAAAAAATAATGCACAAAAACATAAAAATAGCAATGAACAAATTCAGAGGCAGGAATATCTCTTAAGCAACTAAAACAATATTATATATTAAATAATAGTACATTAAAATAAAATGAAAAAAATGGCACATTGAGCCACAATAACTTAACAGCACCATAGCCTCAGTAGGAATTCATTGATTTGATTGATTGATTAAAACATGTATTATTAGATTGCACAGTACAGTACATATTCCGTACAATTGATCACTAAATGGTAACACCCCAATAAGTTTTTCAACGTTTATCAATTACTTAATAAATGACCAAGTCGAGGTGATCTACCTCATATATACATATACATACACACACATCATATACATACACACACATATCATATATATATATATATATACATATATATGTATATATATGTATATTATATATATATATATATATATATATACATATATACATTTATATATACAGTGTATAATTTATATTTATTTATTTTGCCGTTTTTGTTGACATGTTAAAGGTGTTTTAATGAATATACATGCATGTTTAACATATAGATTCCTATCTTTCATGAAGACAAGAATATAAGTTGGTGTATTACCTGATTCTGATGACTTGCAATGATTGGAATCAGACGTTCACGTTTTCAAATGGAGGAGAAAAAAGTTTCTCTTTTCTGTCTAATACCACATGAAAGTCGTTGGTTTTTGGCATCTTATTTGTCCAGCTTCCATATTAGTTTTTATACACTTTACAAGAAATACATTGGCGGCAAACTCCGTAGCTTGCTAGCTTGTTTGCGCTGGCTTTCGGAGACTCTTATTTTGTTAGCGCAGGCGTGATGGAGCGGCACTTTTATTGTGAAGATAGGAACTGTGCGATCAGTCTTTAGGTTTATGACGGGAAGTACGGTTGAAATAAAAAGTGTCTTTTTTCCTTTACACTTTTGATTGATAAATTGAAACTTTTATTAGATTGCACAGTACAGTACATAATCCGTACAATTGACCGCTAAATGGTAACAACCGAATACGTTTTTTAACTTGTTTAAGTCGGGTCATGTGACCGCCTGGCTCTGTTTGATTGGTCCAACGTCACCAGTGACTGCATGTGATTGGTGAAACGCAGGCATGCGTAGATTCTACTTTGAAGCTCTGTCATTAACCAAAACAAACATTAACAGATCGATAAAAAAAAGTAGCGAGTAGCGAGCTGAATGTAGATAAATGGAACGGAGTAAAAGTAGCGTTTCTTCTCTATAAATATACTCAAGTAAAAGTAAAAGTATGTTGCATAAAAACTACTTGTAGAAGTACAATTTATCCCAAAAGTTACTCAAGTAAATGTAACGGAGTAAATGTAACGCGTTACTACCCACCTCTGGATACAACGGACAAGTCAGCTATAGGATGGCTTAATTTCACAAAAGACATGAACACAAATTTCTAAACTTAGTAAGGTTTTTGTTTTTTTACAACTACAAACTTGTGTGGTTAGTCTACTGCTAAAGGAATGCATTTTATCTGTTGATTTACATAACGCAACTTTTTTGTATGTAATGACAGAGGTCCACTGTTGGCTATTAGAAAATGACACAAGTGCCTTCTTAGATAGCCTGGAGCGACATTCACACTTCTGGTTTTATGAATGGAGGAAATAAAAAATATATTGTAATGAAAAGATAGTAACTCAAGTAAATCTCAACTAATGTAATAATTATTCGTCCAACACAATGTTAATATGTTTTTGTAACAGAATCTAAACGGTCAGCTTTAATGGATTGCTTAACCATTGTCAAGTATGACACTGTATTAAATAAAGGGCTACACAAAAGGCAAGAAAGTAGTAAGTACTTTAGAATTTAAAAAATGCAGGTAAAGGAAAAAAAAACACCAAGCTGTAATCAGGAAAATAACATATTAAAAAATGTAAACAAGTCTGGTCATTTAAAAAAAAAAAAGACTTTTAGACAAGGGGTGTCAAACTCAAATACAGAGTGCGCCAAAATTTTAAACGGAACAAATCCGGGGGCCAAGGTTGAACAAATTAACCTTTTAATAGGGACCCAAACAAGTTTTGCGTTAAATATTGAACAAGCAAGGCTTATATAACTTTAGTGACATGCAAAATCCAGTGTCAAATAATAATAAAAAAAAATATCAATGGCATATCAAATAAAATAAAAATAAAAATGTTATGCCTTTTTTTCTATTTGCAATCTTCTGAGGTAAATATCAATTTTTTTTTCAACAGGCTAATAAGTTTGAAAATATAATAATGAATGAACCAAATATTCAAGCCTTGAAGTAGCAAGAAAAAATGCATGAATAAAACGTTAATTATTGGTCAGTTTGCTGGAAGTTTCCAGGAATACTTAGTGCTGCAAGGGGTTCTGGGTATTTGTTCTGTTGTGTTACGGTGCGGATGTTCACCCGAAATGTGTTTGTCATTCTTGTTTGGTGTGGGTTCACAGTGTGGCGCATATTTGTAACAGTGCTAAAGTTGTTTATACGGCCACCCTCAGTGTGACCTGTATGGCTGTTGACCAAGTATGCCTTCGATTCACTTGTGCGTGTGTGTTTTTACAAGCCACAAATATGTGACACGCTGTTAGTATGGAGGAAAAGCGGACGTGACGACAGGTTGTAGAGAAGGCTAAAGGCAGTGCTTTAAATGCATGCCCCCAATATAGTTGTCCAGGTGGAAATCGGTAGAAATTCGGGAGAATGGTTGCCCCGGGAGATTTTCGGGAGGGGCACTGAACTTCGGGAGTCTACCGGGAAAATAAGGAGGGTTGGCAAGTATGAGTATTAGCGGTGAATGCGGTGTTACAGCGGCACCGACGCTGTATAACACCGGCAGGCCAGCTCTAATGCTTAATTGATATTGCCTCAAGGGCCAAATTAAATTACACGGCGGGCCAGAGTTTGACACCCCTGGACTAGACCTTTAAAATAGTTCAATCCCCAAAATGTACCTTTATCTTCCATCTAACAGTGATTTCCATACATTTTACAATGTGCGTCAGTCCCCAATCTACATCTAAAGAAATGCATTAGAATTGTTGATTTCCATCAAAGAAAATGGTCAATCAATAAATAAATGTTTATTTATATAGGCCTAAATCACTAGTGTCTCAAAGGGCTGCACAAACCACAACAACATCCTCGGTAGAGCCCACATAAGGGCAAGGAAAACTCACCCCAGTGGGACGTCAGTGACGATGACTATGAGAAACCTTGGAGAGGACCGCATATGTAGGCAACACCCCCCCTCAGGGGACCGAAAGCAATGGATGTCGAGCGGGTCTAACATGATACTGTGAAAGTTCAATCCATGGTGGATCCAACACAAAAGAAAATGGTCAACACTTATACTGTATGGAATGACAGGGGTCCACTGTCATAGTGCAAGCTCCCAGTATTCAGCAGTTAATTTAGATTATTGGTCTTCTATTGGCACAAGTTCCTCTTTATAGACATTATTTTGTTGTACATGAAGTATTTCACTGCTTTCCAGTCTCTTCCACTATCCCTTAGCCTCGGATTTCCAATCAAGAATCTTTGACAGTCAGTTTTTCCAGGGATCTTCATTTGCTTCAGAAAGTCCTTGAAATGATGTTCAACAGCTTGTCTCTCGGTCTTTGACAAAAGTATTCTGGGTTTCGCTATAAATAAATTGAGAAAGTAATTAATGGATAAAGGCAAATGACAATTCTTGTAATTCTCTAGATAGCAATATTATCTCCATGGAACACCATGATATTTTGTTAACAAGTTAAAATATGAAGGTGTTCCATGGAGATAATATTCTGTAGGTCAAAATAACGCACCCACTGGACTTGATTTTTGAATGTCTCCAATTGCTTGTCTTGAGGTAGCAGCCAATTCATCAGAATGTCCATCCTTTCCTGAAAAAGTAAAAAAAACAAAGTGATTTAATAATTTAGAACAGGGGTCACCAACCTTTTTGAAACCAAGAGCTACTTCTTGGGTACTGATTAATGTGAAGGGCTCCCAGTTTGATACACACTTAAATAAATTGCCAGAAATAGCCAATTTGCTCAATTTACCTTTAATAAATATATATATATAAAAATGGGTATTTCTGTCTGTCATTCCGTCATACATTTTTCCTTTTACGGAAGATTTTTTGTAGAGAATAAATGAAGAAAAAAACCACTTAATTGAACTGTTTAAAAGAGGACAAAACACACAAAAAAAATAATTTTGAAACAGTTTCTTCAATTTCGACTCTTTAAAATTCAACCAAAAAATAAATTAAAAAATGAACTAGCTAATTCAAATATTTTTGAAAAAATTTAAAATTTATATTTATGAATCATCATTAGTAATTTTTCCTGATTAAGATTGATTTTAGAATTTTGATATCATGTTTTAAATAGGTTAAAATCCAATCTGCACTTTGTTAGAATATATAACAAATTGGACCAAGCAATATTTCTAACAAAGACAAATAATTTCTTCAAGATTTTCCAGAATTTTTTTTTAAAAGAAATTCAAAAGACTTTCAAAAAAATATTGAAATTTGATTCTACAGATTTTCTAGATTTGCCAAAATAATTTTTATGAATTTTAATCATACTAAGTTTGAAGAAATATTTAACAAATATTCTTTAGCAAAAAAACAGAAGCTAAAATGAAGAATTAAATTAAAATGTATTTATTCTTTACAATAAAACAAAAAACTTGAACATTGATTTAAATTGTCAGGAAAGAAGAGGAAGGAATTTAAAAAGGTAAAATGTATGTGTTTAAAAATCCTAAAATCATTTTTAAGGCTGTATTTTTTCTCTAAAATTGTCTTTCTGAAAGTTATAACAAAGTAAAAAAATTAATGAATTTATTTAAACAAGTGAAGACCAAGTCTTTAAAATATTTTGTTGGATGTTCAAATTCTGAGTTTTGTCTCTCTTAGAATTAAAAATGTCAAGCAAATAGAGACCAGCTTGCTAATAAATAAGTAAAATTTAAAAAATAGAGGCAGCTCACTGGTAAGTGCTGCTATTTGAGCTAATTTTAGAACAGGCCAGCGGACGACTCATCTGGTCCTTACGGGCACCACGTTGGTGACCACTGGTCTAGAGTCACAATACAGTGTCTATATGTATTAATATAACTGGTGTAAAATCTTACCTTCTTGACTTGTGGCAGTCTGCTCAGATTGGACATCCTCTGCATCCAAGTCGCTGAACTCCTCTTCAGCTGCATTTAAACATTTCAATTAATGTGTGCACATAAGCAAGTAATTTTTCTACACAGTATAAAGCCTTTACTTTGTTCAATAAAATGCGTAACATTTCTTGAAATGCTGTACTTACAGTTGTTTGGGGTAATGTCTTCCAGGGATTGTCCCTTGAATTTTCCCATTCCATCTTGCAGGGCATAAAGAATTCTGGTAACTTTAGCAATTTGAAGGGTTTCTTCAATATCATGACCCATGAATGTTGCTAGTTGGTCAAGTTTGTGAGCTTGAAGGTTCAGGAGCTGTGACACTGTCGCTACATGCTCGCGTAGTTTTGTTGATGTGATGTTTTCTGGATGTTGAGCTCCACAGCTTTCGGAATATCGCTTTAAGCTTTCACTACCACGAATGTTCTCCAGAGATCCATAATATGGGCGGGCAAAAATGTAAGGGTTGCTTGGGGAAATTCCAACCTCATCTCTTGTTTTTATCAGAAGTTCCACGGACTCGTGTACGTTCGTTGGAAACAGCACTGGTACCTTGCGGCCTCTTTTCCCCGGATTTCCACCCCGATGAGATTGTGGCACAATTTCTTCTCACATGGTGACAGGCTCTTTAGAATTTCATCATGCATACCGCTTTTGTTTCTCAGCAGGTATGTCTGTACTTCCATTCTTGAAACATCTCCTTCGCGATGTCGATTAAATAAAATCAGCTGTGTCAGGGTGACTCGCGAGAGCTCACTCCAGGAGCTTTTTGATGGATGGTCAACGAGAGCCTTTTTGTTCAACTCTTCAAGGGATTTTAAATGATCCTGGAGCTTTTTGATGTCTTCGGATAGAGGCAACGTTTGGGGGCTGTTCCATTTCTTCTGGTACAGGGTTTTCAGTGCCTTGGATGACACATGTGTTGTCCATTCTAGTTCAATTAATTTGATGAACTGTTCCGCCCTTCCATTTAAGGCATTGTCCTCTTGACGCAGAACCTGTCCTTGCACAATATGCGACACCTTCACAAGGGATTGGCGCAGTCTCAAAGCTGTTGAGGGAACTGAGAATCTGTTCGCTAAGGCATCAAACCCAGTCATATTTTTTACAGCCTGAAGTACTGTGTTGAACTTTCCTGGGTTGATCAAGTCCTTCAAAAAGATAACGTCTTTGTCAATTTTTCGAGCCGACAAAACCAATCTGGCTAGTTCCCTCATCTTGTTCCTGATGTCTGCCCAATGACGTCGAACTTCTCCATTTTTGAGGAACAATCTTTCTCCCAGTGAAAGAATCAGGTCATCAGATTTCACCACTTGTGTAACAATGTCATATGTCATGTCCTGAAGAATTTCTTTGAGTCCGGTAGAAATTGTTGTGTCCAAGGGCAACATCAGGGAAGAACTTGCCTGAACTTTTCTTTTCACCGGTCTATCGTTTTTCACTTGCAGTTTGCAACGCTTATGATGTCTCTTGAGGTCAGTTCTGACATACATAGCGAAGCAAAACTTGCAAGGCAGATAGTCTGTTGCTGAGGAAAGATAGGTTGCTTGTCTTTTTGGTATTATTAGTCCATTCCCAGAGGATAGCACTGAACAGTTATGGTGGTAATTCCCCATATTTCGTATTTTCTCCAGCAGAAGACTGTGCTGTGTGGAACCTTGCCTGTGTGCGAGTGCCTTAGCTACTTCAACCTTATCAGCGTGCTTTTGCTTCAGATGTCTTGAGAGCTTCGCAAACGGCTTCTCACAGTAAAGGCAGTAATTCTTCTTGTCATATATCCGCTGGTGTTCCTTGTTTGAGGACATTTTCACGTTGATATGACGTTGTTGAGGGTTACTTCCATGAACAGTTTTATCCATTTTTGAAGATGGTTTTCTTGTGCGTGTTACTTTTTCGTCTTCTTCATCTGATGTTTCCAGAGAAAGGGAAACATGTGGCTCAGTTGTCTGAAAAAAAAAAAGAGAAAGTATTATTTAATAAAATATAATAAACTAATGCCTGCGTTACCAGTTTGTACAAAATTTTCATGTACAGGTGAACCTCGAAATTTTTTTTACATTTTGCAAAAGTTCATATATTTCAGTAATTAAAATTGCAGTGAAACTAATATATAGCAGGGGTCACCACCTTTTTTGAAACCAAGAGCTACTTCTTGGGTACTGATTAATGCGAAGGGCTACCAGTGTGATACACACTTAAATTGCCAGAAATGGCCAATTTACCTTATAAATAAATCTATATATATATTTAAAAAAAAAAAAAAGAGTATTTCTGTCTGTCACCCCGTCGTACATTTATTTCCTTTTACAGAAGGTTTTTTTGTAGAGAACAAATGATGAAAAAAAAAACAACTTAATTGAACGGTTTAAAAGGAGAAACCGAAAAAAAATTACAATTACATTTTGAAACAGTTTATCTTCAATTTCGACTCTTTAAAAGTCAAAATTCAAACGAAGAAAAATTGAGAAAAACTAGCTAATTCGAATCTTTTTGAAAAATTCAAAAAAATTTATGGAACATTAGTATTTTTTCCTGATTAAGATTAATTTTTAATTTTAATTTTAAAATTAAAATCCATTTTTCACTTTGATATAATATATAACAAATTGGACCAAGCTATATTTCTAACAAAGACAAATTATTTCTTCTACATTTTCCAGAACAAAATTCTAAAAGAAATTCCCAAGACTTTTTAATAAGATTGAAATGTGATTCCACAGATTTTCTAGATTTGCCAGAATATTTTTTTTTATTTTAATCATAATAAGTTTGAATAAATATTTCACAAATATTCTTTATCGAAAAAAACAGAAGGTAAAATGAAGAATTGAATTTTAAAAATTATTATTTTTTTACAATAAAATAAAATAAAAAAAATAAACATTTAAATTTTCAGCAAAGAAGAGGAAGGAATTTTAAAAAGGTATAAATGTGTTTAAAAATCCTAAAATCATTTTTAACGTTGTATTTTTTTCCTCTAAAATTGTCTGAAAGTTATAAGAAGCAAAGTAAAAAAATGAATTTATTCAAACAAGTGAAGACCAAGTCTTTAAAATATTTTCTTGGATTTTCAAATTCTATGAGTTTTGTCTCTGAGTAAAAATTTCAAGCAAAAAGACCAGTTTGCTAGTAAATAAATACAATTAAAAAAATAGAGGCAGCTCACTGGTAAGTGCTGCTATTTGAGCTATTTTTAGAACAGGCCAGCGGGCTACTCATCTGGTCCTTAAGGGCGACCTGGTGCCCGCGGGCACAGTGTTGGTGACCCCTGTTATATAGACTCATTACATGCAAAGTGAGATATTTTAAGCCTTTGTTATAATTTTGATGATTATGGCTTACAGCTTATGCAAACCCCAAACAGAAATGTTGGACCTATTTTGCCTTACCTTACTGAATTACTGATAGCATCCATGCCACGCCGCATTGAGGCATCAATTCATGCCCAAACCAAGTACTGAGTACATACAGTATGCATGATTATACTTTTCAGATATAAATCCTTTCAGTGATTTTATGTAATTATTCTAATTTTCTGAGATTTTGAAATTGGGGTTTTCATAAGCTGTCATAATCAAAATTATCATCATCATCATCATTTCACAAAGATATCATATATGTATTTAACCCCCTCTTACACTTGTACCCTAATAAAACCAACAATTACCATTTCACACACAGATAATTCCTCTTCAGTGGGAGATGATGATTCTTTAAGGTCACTGCTAGTGATCTCTAGCTGATCGCTGAGAATACTCTCTGAGATGTCTATCTCATCTGGTGTTTGGGGACCGCAATTTGCTGCAATGGTCCTGTCCTGTAACACAAAAAACAGCTTATGAGTCTACACATAATTTCCTGATGTGTGGACTCTTTTTCTGATTGTTTCCATTCCTGCCATTTTTGCTGTTGATCATGAAAAAAAAAAAAAAAAGTGAGATTTTCTTTAGTGGCACCATTTCAGTACATATTACTGATCAGAGGTGGGTAGTAACGCACTACATTTACATCTACTTGAGTAACTTTTGGTGTAAATTGTACTTCTAAGAGTAGTTTTAATGCAACATACTTTTACTTGAGTATATTTATAGAGAAGAAACGCTACTTTTACTCCGCTCCATTTATCTACATTCAGCTCGCTACCGATTGTTATTGATCTGTTAATGCACGCTTTGTTTTGTCAGACCGACCTTCAAAGTAGGCTCCATCACATGCCTGCGTTTCACCAATCAAATGCAGTCACTGGTAACGTTTGACTCCGTTTCACCAATCAAATGCAGTTACTGGTGGCGTTTGACTCTGTTTCACCAATCAAACAGAGCCAGGTGGTCACATGATTAACTGCACATTTTTATTTTTAATAAACCTTTATTTATAAATGTCAACATTTACAAACAGTTGAAAATAAGTACAAAAACCGTACAAAACAGCGTCAGGGTTTGTAAATTCAAAGTAACTAAAATAGAATGCAAAATATAGATATATATAAAAAATAAACAAAGTGCAAAGCCATAGGCTCACTCAATCTCAGTAAATAACTTAATTTTGGAACACATCATCGTTTTCACAGCTTTTTGGTTGTTAGAGGTAGAGTGTTTTAATGTAGAGTTCTAAATCTTTTTTTAAAAGGCAAAAAACAGGTCGGGTATTGAGAAACTTACAATTATGAATATAACATAGCCAATAGTAGAATGAGGTTGCAAAGGTAAAATACATCTAAAACATTTTTTTCAATACACTGTATAACCAAATATATATTTAGTATTGTTTTAGTTGCTTAAGACAGTGGTCCCAACCTTTTTGTATCCGCGGAACGGTCAACGCTTAATAATTTGTCATGAAAAAGGGACGTTTTCATGGTTGGTGCACTAATTGTAAGTGTATATTGTGTTTATGTTGATTTAATTTAAAAAAAATAAAATAAGCCAGTGGTTGGGGACCACTGGCTTAAGAGATAGTCCTGGCTCTGAATTTGTTCATTGCTATTTTTATGTTTGTGCATTACTTGTTGCCGCCATCATTAAACAAACAGGTAACTCAGTACTTGAGTAGATTTTTTCACAACATACTTTTCACTTTTACTCAAGTAAATATTTGGGTGACTACTCCTTACTTTTACTTGAGTAATAAATCTCTAAACAGTACTCTTGAGTACAATTTCTGGCTACTTTACCCACCTCTGTAACTGTCAAATGGTGAAAAGTCCCTCTCCCAACTCCTATACACATACTTCTCACCTACTTAGGGCCCACCTGAAAATCTATTCAAATTAACCACCTCACACTTTTCCACTAAAGCACTGATTCATCAGCCCATGAGATCATTAGGTTGGATGAGGATCAGATGGCACATCTCATTAGGCTGATAGTGGAGGACTTTGCTTTGCTGATCCTTGCTGTGTTCCTTAAAGATTTGGTCAAAATATGTTGATATCACATTTATGGTTTAATATAGGTGTAGACAACATGGATCTTTTCACTGTAATATCACTCTTCTGGATATTTAATTAAATGAACACTCTTCACAAATAAATGATACAAATGGGACATTAGATTTTGACTAATCTAGAAAAAAACAAAGCATTACTACATGTTAATTTACAGCCCAAAACAGGAACAATCCTTGTTTTCAGACTGTAAATAATCTTGACAATACCTAAAGTCTCTTAAAAAAAAAAGTACTTACATTTTTATTCTTGTGGCCAGACATGTTTGTTGTTCCAGTGAAATTAGACACGCGTGTGAAACCTGTAAAGACATAATAGGGTCTGTTATTTTCACAGAAGTGATTAAAATATACCTTTTCCAATCCATCTATATTTTATTAATGTGAACAATTAACGCATAGTATTAAGTAGTAGTTGTCTGTGCACTTACATGTGATAGCTTGAAGGCATTCTTCAATAGTAGGACGTTCTTCAAATGTTCTACTCAGCATTCTTGAAATAATGCCCTTTTGGCCCATCAGTCTTTCTTCACATTGAAGAGTAAAGTTGCCTTTTCTCACATTTTGAGATAGCCCTACTGGGTCACTGGAGTAGGGTGTTGTGGTTTGATAGGGATGTTGCCCATCAGTCAGGATATAATGCACCAAGCACCCTGCTACCTAAAATGCAATGGATTTATTATATATAATGATGCAAATAAGACATTTCTTTGCAAATACATTTTAGCAATTTACTGGCCAAACTGTGCACAATCAATAATAACATTATGAATATTAACATGAACAATTTTAATATGCCATAATTGAGTGTGGGGATAATGGATTAAAAAAATACCAGGGGTGTGGGAAAAAGAATCGATTCAAATCGAATACATTGTGCGATTCAGAATAGATTCTCTTTTTTTTTTTTAAATATTCTTCCTCCCACTTCCAAAGACATGCACCTAGGTTGATTGGCAACACTAAAAATTGGCCCTGGTGTGTGAATGTTGTCTGTCTATCTGTGTTGGCCCTGCGATGAGGTGGCGACTTGTCCAGGGTGTTCCCCGCCTTCCGCCCGATTGTAGCTGAGATAGGCGCCGGCGCCCCCCGCGACCCCAAAAGGGAATAAGCGGTAGAAAATGGATGGATGGATAAATGGGTTGTACTTGTATAGCGCTTTTCTACCTTCAAGGTACTCAAAGCGCTTTGACACTACTTCCACATTTACCCATTCACACACACATTCACACACTGATGGAGGGAGCTGCCATGCAAGGCGCCAACCAGCACCCATCAGGAGCAAGGGTGAAGTGTCTTGCTCAGGACACAACGGACGCGACGAGGTTGGTACTAGGGGGGAATTGAACCAGGGACGCTCGGGTTGCGCACGGCCACTCTCCCCACTGCGCCACGCCGTCCCTAAATGGATGGATTTTTTTTATTCATTAATCCAACAAACCACTACACAGCAATGCCATAACAATGCAATTCAATTCCAAAACCAAACCTGACCCAGCAAAACTCAGAACTGCAATAAACAGAGCAATTGAGAGGAGACACAAACACGACACAGAACAAACCAAAAGTAGTGAAACAAAAATAAATAACAGTATCAAAATTTGTTATAATTTCAGCATAGCAGTGATTAAAAATCCCTCATTGACATTGTTAAACATTTATAAAAATAAAAAAAAGAATAGTGTCAGTGGCTTATCTCATAAGCTTGACACACTGTGTGCAATATTTTCACAAAAATAAGTCACTTTTGGTTCGTTTAATAGTTAAAACAAATTTACATTATTGCAATCAGTTGATAAAACATTGTCCTTTACAATTATAAAAGCTTTTTAAAAAATATTTACTACTCTGCTAGCATGTCAGCAGACTGGGGTAGATCCTGCTGAAATCTTATTGAATACAGAATCGTTTTGAAATGGGAAAAATATCGATTTTGAATCGAGAATCACGTTGAATCGAAAAAAAAGCGATATATTATCGAATCGTGACCCCATGAATCGATATTGAATCGAATCGTGAGACACCCAAATATTCGCAGCCCTAGAAAATACCACCATAATGTACATTTAAATCGATATTTTCAAGCCCAACTTACTTGTATATCTGATTCCTTCTTGTACTTGCATTGAATGCCTCCAACATCCTCATAACTAGACCAAGAAAATGATCCAGCCAATGGGGTTTGTGCAAGATTTAGTTTTCTGCTTGCTCCAAAGTCAGTGATATACAGTTTGTCGTTGATATCTGGAAAAAAAAAATCCCTATTCATATACCAATTGCAACAACATCCACACGATTACAGCATGACATTATTAAATAAACGTATGTTACAAGATAATTCATCCAAAAAGTTTCATTTACCAAACAACATGTTTTCAGGCTTCAGGTCTCTGTGCAAAATCCCATGTGAGTGGAGTTCCTGAAGTCCCAGCATTAACTCCTGGCAGATTCCCAGTCTTCGCTCCTCAGTCAGGCTCTGTCTCTCTGGAAAATCTTTGTTTTCAATCAGTTCCATGAGACTGTATTCACAGAGAGGGGAGACAAAATAGGCGAAGTAAGCATCTGTGAACACAGCAATTGGTTGCAAAAGATGTTCTGCCTTTAAATTTTCTGAACACAGGAAGTACGCCATTTCCAGTTCTTTTTTGGAAATATGTTTGGCAACTCGTTTCACTGCAACGAGGCGGTTCTTAAAGAGTCCTGGGAAAATCTCAGCAGCATTGCATCCATTCGCAATCTTCATTTCCACGTTGAAAACAAGGTCGTCGATTTTCATCATGCCGGGCTTGGAGTCAAGATTTTTAAATGCTGTCTTCCATCGAGATTCCTTGAAAATGCAAAAAAAAAAAAACAAGTGTGAGAGCGCATATAAAGAAAAACAATTTCATCTATCTTTACCTTTTGAGTGTGCTCCTCACAGGAGGAAGTACTGGTTTTCTGAAACAGATGTCATGTATGGCATTAAATCAATCATTTTAAATATGCAAAGTTCCCATGATATGTACAATTTTAATACCGGGTATAAACTTGACTGAAAAGATTGGGTAGATTATCAGATTACAGTCTTATTTTATGGTCCACTAATAAAGGCCACTCTACCTTTTAGGTGTCAACAGTACACTTAGAAGTATTATTGTGTCAGGACTTTGACTTGGATTTGAATTGCTTCTTCGATGCAGAGAATATTTGGGACGAGCCAGGAGTGAACGTGAGTACTAGAGATGCGCGGATAGGCAATTATATCATTCGACACCGCATCACTAAAGTCGTCATCCACCCGAACCAACATTTTATCAGAACCGCAACCACCCATTGTTATATATCACCACTAAAAGAGCTAGATTGACCCGTATCACAAAGTAAAGAAGGCAATGGGAGCTGCCAACGTTCTCGCGAATATCCGATGGTGATCATTCAGATAACGGGAATAAGGGCGTGCTGTGAAGCCATTGCCTTTGACACCTTCAACAACATGTACGAACCGTTTGCCAGTCCAGCAACATGCTGTATGCAGCTCACGCAAACACACGTACAAGATTGAACGGCATACTGGGTGATAGAGTACACTAATGGTTGTGATATAAACAATTTCAACACTCTTACTAATATGCGCCACACTGAAGCCACATCAAACAAGAATGACAAACACATTTCGGGAGAACATCCTCACAGTAACACAACATAAACGCAACACAACAAATACCCAGAATCCTTTGCATCCATGACACATCCTGAATATACTTTACACCCCCGCGCCCCCAACCCCGCCCACCTTGCCGATGCATGGGGGGGGGGGTCGTTTGCTGCTAGTGGGGTGTATAATATAGTAAGGAATTCTCATGGATGCAAAGGATTCTGGGTATTTGTTGTGTTGTGTTTATGTTGTGTTACTGTAGAAGCCACATACAACATATTGCTGGACTTGCAAGTAAATTGTACATGTTGTAGAAGGCGTCAAAGGCAAAGGCTTCATAGCACGCCCTAATACTTAACTGGGTGACTGCCGGCAGACATTCTTAAGAATGTTTACGTCAACTAATGTCTTCTTCGCTTTGTGACACGGGTCCAAAATGGCTCTTTGAACGGTAAAGGTTACCGATCTCTGAACCATACATATATATGTATATCATATATTTCCAAATGGTTCAACCGCCACCCGCCCAGATCTATTTAAAATCTATTTTTTCGTCATGTCACCCGCACGGCCCACGGTTTATCCGCGGACTCCGGATGAGACCTCAAACCGCGCATTTCTAGTGAGTACATATTTAAATTATTTACACTTTACAATACAAAAACAGGAAAACAAACTAGACTATACTCAAAAACAAAAACAGCACAATGGCATGGCTGTATACAAATAAACTAAAGATACTATCGATGGCACAAAGCGAAACAAAAACTTGCACTGAGGCATAAATATAAAACGTCTTACGTGGCGTGGTCAAACAATAAACAGCGTGGCAAGGCATGAAGGTCGGCAAGGAAAGGTAGGCGCGTGGTCATGAGGGTTCAATACAAAGTCCGGTAGGTAGGTAACGTTCCCAGGCCGAGGAACAGAAAACAAATGGCTTAAATATTAGCTGTGGTAATTGGAAACAGGTGTGAGAGCTGAGGACCGGGGCGTGACTAGGAGACCAGGTGGAAATTAATGGGTTACTATGGAAACAAATAAAACCAGGAAGGGCAAAACAGGAAACAAAAGTCCAAAAAACAAAACATAACATGATCAAACATAAAACCTGATTCACAGGCATGACATAATGCCAGTTTACAAAGCATATGTCTTTAATATCCTTATCACAAACTTAAAAAAGGAAATTCCTGAAATTAATGCTGGGTAGCAAAATGTTTAAATATAAATAAACATACATGTCTCCATTGACAGTTGGGGTCTCCGTAGTCGTAGACAACTTCTTCTCCTGCATTTATTTTTTTCACTGCAAATGCACACAGATGTGGGCTTTTCTGCTCATCCAATATCTGTAGGTCAGATAAGCATGAACAAAAATAATCTGAATACCAAATTTTACGACGTGTAACAGTAAATGTTTACATAGTGTGATTAAAACAATCCAAAATCAAAGACAGGGTGACAAAGACAGAGTGTTACTCACTATTTTAATTTTGCTATTTGGATTGATGTGATTGCCATTGATGAATCTTCCAAGTCTTGCTGTACTTTTAGTCCCATCAACACTGTACAGAGAAATACATTTTTTAAAGTTTAGAAATATTATTAAACATAGTTTAAAGGCCTACTGAAGTGAGATTTTCTTATTTAAACGGGGATAGCAGGTCCATTCTTTGTGTCATACTTGATCATTTCGCGATATTGCCATATTTTTGCTGAAAGGATTTAGTAGAGAACATCGACGATAAAGTTCGCAACTTTTGGTAGCCAACAGAAAAGCCCTGCCTTTACTGGATGTCGCAGACAATGACGTCACCCGTTGATGGCTCCTCACATCCTCACAATTTTTTTACAAAAATAGCTATTCGGATCGAGAAAACGACAAATTCCCCATTAATTTGAGCAAGGATGAAAGATTCATGTTTGAGGAGATTGATAGCGACGGACTACAAAAAAAAAAAAAAATCTAGTTAAGAAAAAAAAACGCGATTGCATTGGGACGGATTCAGATGTTTTAGACACAATTACTAGGATCATGCTGGGAAATCCCTTATCTTTCTATTGTGTTGCTAGTGTTTTAGTGAGTTTAATAGTACCTGATAGTCGGAGGGGTGTATCCACGGGTGTGTTGACGCCAGTGTCACAGGGAAGTCGACGGCAGCTGTACGGACGGCACAAGCTCAGCTGATCTCCGGTAAGTGGCGACTTTTTACCACAATTTTCTCACCGAAAACTGCTGGTTGACATTTGGTCGGGACCCATGTTCGCTTGACCGCTCTGATCCATAGTAAAGTTTCACCTCTGGGAATTTTAAACAAGGAATCACCGTGTGTTTGTGTGGCTAAAGGCTAAAGCTTCCCAACTCCATCTTTCTAATTTGACTTCTCCATTATTTATTGAACAAATTGCAAAAGATTCAGCGACACAGATCCCCAAAATACTGTGTAATTATGCCGTTAAAGCAGACGACTTTTAGCTGTGTGTGTTTGTGTGTGCAGCGCTCATATTTCCTAACAGTCCGTGACGTCACGCGTACAAATCAGCTTTCCACGACGTTTTCAACAGGACACTTCGCGGGAAATTTCAAATTTTAATTTAGTAAACTAAAAAGGCCGTATTGGCATGTGTTGCAATGTTAATATTTCATCATTGATATATAAACTATCAGACTGCGTGGTCGGTAGAAGTGGGTTTCAGTAGGCCTTTAATCATCTGTAGTTAGAAGTGATCATTTCAATTCCCTTACCAAAAAGTATTTCCTTCAAAGGAGTAGAAATACACAAAGGCTGCATCTGCATCCGGGTACTCTTTCAACAGGGTCTCTCCTTCCAAGCCAGTGGTGTGTCTTCCAACATACTCAAGCAAGAATTCTCCAGCCTCAATGTCCTTAGTGGCAATAACTCCATAACCTGAAAACATAATTAAAAGGTTTTAGTTATTTATTCATAAATAGTACAATATAATTATGAAATACACTTTCCTGGCATATTAATTATTAGAAAAGCAACTAAGTTTCTTTCCTGAGTTACATACAGATTTTAAACAGAGAATCTAACAGTCTTATCTCAGAACATACCTTTCTCCTCATTGATTAATTTCTTCTGGAAATTGTCTTTATCTTTTCCAGATGCAATGAAATGCAAGGCTTCCTTTTCCGGACAAATTATTTCGGCGCTCATCTTTCTCTGAAATAATTTATAATCAAAGATGAATGAAAAACATGATAACTTGGGAAATTTGTCAAAGGATATGATATTTTTGCAAATATTTAATCAACCAAGAAATACATGGTGAATTGTAAAAATGTGGAACTTACCTCTCACAATGGCCTCATCGATGTAGAAAAAAGTGGTCTCCTGGAAAAGTGGTCTATTTACTACTTCTACTACTTTTTTCCCCCCCAAAATGGCCAGAATATATACACAATCTCAACTAGCTATCTGGACAGCGATTGGTTCTTAGGATCAGACAATAATTGCTCACTAATGCTGGCATAGTCATGCAAATTGTCTCTGGCAATGTAACTGCAAACAGGTCCACCTCCAGTTTTAGTCCAGAACAGGGGTCACCAACCTTTTTGAAACCAAGAGCTACTTCTTGGGTACTGATTAATGCAAAGGTGTACCAGTTTGATACACACTTAAATAAATTGCCAGAAATAGCCAATTTGCTCAATTTACCTTTAATAAATAAATCTGTATATATGAAATTAAATGGGCATTTCTGTCTGTCATTCCGTTGCACATTTTTTTTCCTTTTACGGAAGGTTTTTTATAGAGAATGAATGATGCAAAAAACACTTGATTGAACGGTTTAAAAGAGGACAAAACACGAAAAAAAATAAAATTAAATTTTGAAACATAGTTTATCTTCAATTTCGACTCTTTAAAATTCAAAATTCAAACGAAAAAAATGGAGAAAAACTAGCTAATAGTACTGGTAATTTGAAAAAATTAAAAATTTGAAAAAAAAAAATTCTTTTATAGAACATCATTAGTAATTTTTCCTAAATAAGATTAATTTTAGAATTTTGATGACATGTTTTAAATGGGTTGAAATCCACTTTAAAATAAAATTTAAATTTGATTCTACAGATTTTCTACATTTGAATTTTAATCATAATAAGAAATATTTCACAAACATTCTTTGTCGGAAAAACAGAAGCTGAAATGAAGAATTAAATTAAAATGTGTTTATTATTCTTTACAATAATAAAAAAAAATACTTGAACATTGATTTAAATTTTCAGGAAAGAAGAGGAAGGAATTTAAAAGGTAAAAAGGTATATGTGTTTAAAAATCCTAAAATAATTTTTAAGGTTGTATTTTTTCTCTAAAATTGTCTTTCTGAAAGTTATAAGAAGCAAAGTAAAAAAAATAATTAATTTATTTAAACAAGTGAAGACCAAGTTTTTAAAATATTTTGTTGGATTTTCAAATTCTATTGGAGTTTTGTCACTCTTAGAATTAATAATGTCAAGAAAAGCAAGACAAGCTTGCTAGTAAATAAAAAAAAAAAATAGAAGCAGCTCACTGGTAAGCGCTGCTATTTGTGCTATTTTTAGAACAGGCCAGCGGGCGACTCATCTGGTCCTTACGGGCTACCTGGTGCCACCGTGTTGGTGACCCCTGGTCTAGAAACTATCAAACTAGCAGGTTTATTGATTTGAATTCTAATAAATTGCTAAAGACTAATTTAACTATCGAGATAAAGTATGATTTTGTTACCATACCATTTTGTTTCTAATTACCACATTATATACCGCTTTTAGAGGGGGGGAATGTGGAATGAATTTACATACTTTTTGCTACTTAGTCAGACTTGTGTTGGAGGCATCACGGTGGAAGAGGGGTTAGTGCGTCTGCCTCACTATACAAAGGTCCTGAGTAGTCCGGTTCAATCCCGGGCTTCCTCCCACGTCGCGGAATGATGACGCGTACGCGTGACGTCACGTAATGTCAGGAAATATTAGCAGGTGCACCACTGGCGGCTAAAAGTCGTCTGCTTTAACCGCATAATTATACAGTATATTGGACATCTGTGTTGCTGAATCTTTTGCAATTTGTTCATTTAATAATGGAGACTATAAAGAAGAATGCTGTTGGTGGATTGCAGCTGTCTTTAGCACCAAGACACAGCCGGTGTTTCTTGGTTTGTTGTGAAGCTTTAACACAGAGCGGTCAAGCGAACATGTTTTCTCTACGTCAACCAGCATGTTTTTGGATGGGGAAATTGTGATATATATCTTATCGGAGACATCAGTGGATTATTCGTCGTCCTGCAGTAGCTGTTTAAAAGACAGCTGTGAGCTTGGCTCCTCGGCTTCTCTCTGAGACACTGCGTGTTCACCGCAGCCATCCGACCTCGAGGTATGTCTTTACAATCTTTAAAATCTCACTAAAACACTATTAAAACAATAAGCAGATAAGGTATCTTCCAGAATTATCCTAGTAAATGTGTCTAATTACATCTGAAACGCTCACACTGCCTTCACTATCAATATCCTAATTCACAAATCTTTCATCCTCGCTCAATTTAATGGGGAAATTGTCGCTTTCTCTGTCTGAATTGCTCTTACTGCTGGTGGCTCCCATTATAAACAATGTGAATATGTGTGGAGCCCTGCAACTTGTGACGTCACACGCTTATACTTCCGGTAAAGGCAGGGCTTTTCTATTAGCGACCAAAAGTTGCGAACTTTATCGCCGATGTTCTCTACTAAATCCTTTCAGCAAAAATACTGCAATATCGCAAAATGATCAAGTATGACACATAGAATGGACCTGCTATCCCCGTTTAAATAAGAAAATCTCATTTCAGTAGGCCTTTAAATTATCATTCATGTCTCTATGATAATTTCATTGTATGTTATTGTGCATGCTGCAATAATGTGTTCCTTGCATTCATAAGACACCACGCACTTCAAATATCCTAACTTTAAAGGCCTACTGAAATGAGATTTTCTTATTTAAACGGGGATAGCAGGTCCATTCACGTCACAAGTGTGATGACTCCTCACATATTCACATTATTTTTAATGGGAGCCTCCAACAAAAAGAGCTGTTCGGATCGAGAAAACGACAATTTCCCCATTAATTTGAGCGAGGATGAAAGATTCGTGTTTGAGGATATTGATAGCGACGGATTAGAAAAAAAAAAATAAAAAAAATAAAAAAGTTTGAAAAAAAACAAAAAACGCTATTGCATTGGGAAGGATTCCGATGTTTTGAGAGACATTTACTAGGATAATTCTGGGAATTTCATTATCTTTCTATTGTGTTGCTAGTGTTTTAGTGAGTTTAATAGTACCTGACAGTCGGAGGTGTGTCTCCATGGGTGTCTTGACGCGCAGTGTCTCAGGGGAGTCGACGGCAGCTATGGATGGCACAAGCGTAGCTTTTCTCTGGTAAGAACTGACTTTAACCACAAATTTCTCACCGAAAACTGCTGGTTGACATTTGGTCAGGATCCATGTTGGCTTGACCGCTCTGATCCATAGGAAAGTTTCACCTCCAGGAATTTTAAACAAGGAATCACCGTGTGTTTGTGTGGCTAAAGGCTAAAGCTTCCCAACTCCATCTTTCTACTGTGACTTCTCCAATATTAATTGAACAAATTGCTAAAGATTCAGCAACACAGATCTCCAACATACTGTGTAATTATGCCGTTAAAGCAGACTACTTTTAGCTGTGTGTGTGTGTGCAGCGCTCATATTTCCTTAAAACCTGTGACGTCTTGCATACGCGTCATCATTACACGACGTTTTCAAGACGAAACTCCCGGGAAATTTAAAATTGTAATTTAGTAAACTAAATAGGCCGTATTGGCATGTGTTGCAATGTTAATATCTCATCATTGATATATAAACTATCAGACTGCGTGGTCGGTAGTAGTGGGTTTCAGTAGGCCTTTAAGGTTAAATTGTGGCGAGTGCTGCCTATGAGAAGTGACTTAGAGTGGGGGAGGGGTGTTGCTCTCTGCACATCACTCTGTGACAGCCTGTGCCAGTCTGATCATCTGCAGTGTGGGGGATGGTTACCTGGAGTTGACGATAGTCGTTAGGCCTTTCTACAGTGAGTTCCAAGGTTGATAACTTCTAAAAGCCGAGCTGTTGTATCCAACTCAGACCGACTCGACTCAGGTATGCTTGATTGTGCATGTCCTCTAAAAAAACCTAACCTAACCTATCCCATAACCCCGGAGAGTCGTTCGGGGCACCACATACGATCCGTTGACCAGCTCTCCCCACCCCTCCCTGTCCTCAGCAGCTCTCATTGCCTCAGTGAGTTTCAGGTGAGTCCATTCTCCGATGTTATCTTCCCATCTTTCCTTTTGTCTCCCTCGTCTCCTGCCACCTTGTACGGTGCCTTGCAGGATGTGTTTTGCAAGTCCTGAGGATCTGGTGATGTGTCCTTACCACCTCAGTTCCCGCTTTATGACCGTGGTGAGCAGGTCATCATGCGGGCCGATGGCTTGGCTGATCTTTTGCCGTGATCTTCGTTTGTGACATGTTGGGTGTAGGAGATCAATCAATGTTTATTTATATAGCCCTAAATCACAAATGTCTCGAAGGACTGTACAAACCACTACGAATACGACATCCTCGGAAGAACCCACATAAGGGCAAAGAAAACTCACACCCAGTGGGCAAGGAGAACTCACACAGTGGGACGCCAGTGACAATGATGACTATGAGAACCTTGGAGAGGACCTCATATGTGAGATACCCATGAGTCTTCTGTGGCATCTCATCTCCATGTTCTGAATTCTGTTCTGCAGCTCTGCTGTAAGGCATACTTGCCAACGTTGAGACCTCCGAATTCGGGAGATGGGGAGGTGTTGAGGTGGAGCGGGTAGTGGGGGGTGTATATATTTTGAAGTATTTCTATATCCGTTCGGCCACCGTGTTCAATGGAGAAGTCTGATCTACAAAATTTGCAGGCAGCATACCCCGTCCCCTTCGAGCTGTCCTGGATGAACTGAAATGATTTGTTTCCAATCATTGTGGGACTTGCAAGCGTACTTCTTCTTCTTACTCGTCGTCGCCATGACTCTTCTTCGTTCTTCTGCTTCGTCTCGGTTATATTTTTGGACATTACGATTTTCCATAGTTTTGAAGCAATGCATGAAAGGGATCCGGATGTTGTGTGTCAGTGTATTAACGTGCCGGCTGAAATAAACACACGCTGAGAAATGGCTCCGTGCCGGCCTACTTTATGGGTTATAGATAAACCTATGGATAACGGTGATACATATAATAGTCTCCTTTTCAGGTGAGAGAGGACGCTAAAGGCAGTGCCTTTAAGGCACGCCCCAATATTGTTGTACGGGTGGAAATCGGGAGAAATTTGGGAGAATGGTTGCCCCGGGAGGTTTTGGGGAGGGGCACTGAAATTCGGGAGTCCATCCATACATCTATTTTCTACCGCTTGTCCCTTTTGGGGTCGCAGGGGTTGCTGGAGCCTATTTCAGCTGCATTCGGGCGGAAGGCGGAGGAGTACACCCTGGACAAGTTGCCCCCTCATCGCAGGGCCTAAACAGATAGACAGACATCATTCACACACTAGGGCCAATTTAGTGTTGCCAATCAACCTATCCCCAGGTGCATGTTTTTGGGAGTCTCCCTGGAAAATCGGGAGGGTTGGCAAGTATCCTGTAAGGGTCCATGTTTCACAGGCGTAAAGGAAGATCGACATTACAAGTGAGCGCTGTGATCTCACCGTTGATGACGGACTGATGTTTGTGTCTTTCCATATGGGCTTGAGTTTTGCCAGGGCAGCAGTTGTTTGAGCACTTCTGGTGCGAAGGACTTCCCGTTCGGATCCTTCATCGGACACGATTGCACCGAGGTACTTGAAGTTTGACGCCGTGTCCAGTGCCTGTCCGTTGACTTTGATGTCTGAGCGGATGCAATTGTTGTTGTTGGTCATCATTTGTTTTTTTTCAGCATGGATTTCCATTCCATAGGCTTTCAACTAGACTGGCAAGTTCTCTTTCTTCTCCAGCTAGCCCAGCGATATCATCTGCAAAACGGAGGTTGGTGATTGGTCTGCCTCCAATGCTGACAGTTCCTTCGTGATCTGCCAGGGCATCCGTCATGATACGCTCCAGAAAGTTGTTGAAGAGAATGGGAGAGAGACGGCATCCTTGGGACACTCCAATTGTTGTCCTGAACCAGTATCCGATAGCGCCGTTGTACAGAACTGCGCTGGTAGCTTTATTGTACAGATCTTGAATGACTCTGACAAGGTTATATTTCCTCATGGTTGCCCACACTGCAGCAAAAAAAACAGAGCACTTTATTTCACATTCTTCTTGGTTTTAGTTAGCTGAAGAATTGAGCATAGCCAAATATTCTTTTAAAGAAGATTGGACAATATATTGGACTTTTCTTATATTATGTTCAAGACCTTTTCTTTTTTCTTATCTCAAAACACCTCTTAAAGTGGAACTACACTTCGTTTAAAATCATCATGAAAGACATGAGGGATGGATTTAAAAAAAAAAAATGCATTCTTAATCCATCCATTTTCTACCGCTTATTCCCTTTTTGGAGTCGTGGGGGGCGCTGGCGCCTATCTCAGCTACAATCGGGCGGAAGGCGGGGTACACCCTGTACAAGTCGCCACCTCATCACAGGGCCAACACAGATGGACAGACAACATTCACATTCACATTCACACACTAGGGCCAATTTAGTGTTGCCAATCAACCTATCCCCAGGTGCATGTCTTTGGAGGTGGGAGGAAGCCGGAGTACCCGGAGGGAACCCACGCATTCACGGGGAGAACATGCAAACTCCACACGGAAAGATCCCGAGCCTGGGATTGAACCCAGGACTGCAGGACCTTCGTATTGTGAGGCAGACACACTAACCCCTCTGCCACCGTGAAGCCCATGCATTCTTAATATTAAACGTAAATAAAAGTCAGCTTACTGTGGAGCCAGTGGGAGCTCCACTATTTTCAAGTATTTCTTATATATATATATATATATATATATATATATATATATATATCCATTCATGGATGAGTATATCCGTTCAGCCACCGTGTTCAATGTAGAAGTCTGATCTACAAAATGTGAAGGCAGCATACCCCTTCCCCTTCGAGCTGTCCAGGATGAACTGAAATCATTTTTTCCAATCATTTTGTAATTTGCAAGCTTACTTCTTCTTCTTACTCGTCGTCGCCTTGTCTCTTCTGTTGGACATTACTACTTGCCGTAGTTTTGAAGCAATGCATGATGGGAATCCGGATGTTGTGTGTCAGTGTATTAATGTCCATAACGTTTTTTTTTCAACAGTTAACAGTTTTTTTAAACCAAGGAAACAATAACTGATAGCAGTAATAAAATAAGATTCAATCTGTGGTCGCCTGTGGTCCTGTCTCAGTCCACCCCATGCCAGAGAGCTTACCATGAATTGATTAACTTGGTCCCCGACTTAAAGGCCTACTGAAAATTACAATTTTAAATTTCCCGCAGAGTTTCTTGTTAAAAAAACGTTGCGGAATGATGACGCGTATCATGACGTGTGTTTGTGACGTTTTGAGTTGGAGGGGACATACTAGCCCAGCACCACTTACGGCTAAAATTTGTCTCTTTTCATCGCATAATTACACAGTAATTTCGACATCTGTGTTGCTGAATCTTTTGCAATTTGTTCAATTAATAATGGAGGCTATAAAAAACAATGCTGTTGGTGGAAAGCGGTGTATTGCAGCTGTCTTTAGCACCGATACACAGCCGGTGTTTCTTTGTTTGTTGTGAAGCTTTAACACAGAGCGGTCAAGTGAACATGTTTTCTCTACGTCAACCAGCATGTTTTTGGATGGGAAAATTGTGATATATATCTTACCGGAGACATCAGTGGATTATTCGTTGTCCTGCAGTAGGTGTTTCAAAAGCAGTTGTGAGCTTGGCTCCTCGGCTTCTCTCTGAGACACTGCGTGTTCACCGCAGCCATCCGACCTCGAGGTATGTCTTTACAATCTCACTAAAACACTATTAAATAATAAGCAGATAAGGAATCTTCCAGAATCATCCTAGTAAATGTGTCTAATTACATCTGAAACGCTCACCCTGCTGCCGCCCGGAGCTGTCGCTTTTTATTTTATGTTTTTTAATTTTAATTTTTTGTAGTCCTTCACTATCAATATCCTCATTTACGAATCTTTCATCCTCGCTCAAATTAATGGGGAAATTGTCGCTTTCTCTGTCCGAATTGCTCTTACTGCTGGTGGCTCCCATTATAAACAATGTGAGGATGTGAGGAGCCCTCACACCGGTGACGTCAGGCGCACATACTTCCGGTAAAGGCAAGGTTTTTTATTAGTGACCAAAAGTTGCGAACTTTATCGTGGATGTTCTCTACTAAATCCTTTCAGCAAAAATATGGCAATATCGCGAAATGATCAAGTATGACACATAGAATGGACCTGCTATCCCCGTTTGAATAAGAAAATCTCATTTCAGTAGGCGTTCAAACAAGTTGAAAAACTTATTCGGGTGTTACCATTTAGTGGTCAATTGTACGGAATATGTTTCGATCAATTAATCAATCAATCATTTAAATTGGCACCAATATTACTCTATAAGCCCTGCGATGAGTTGGCCACTTGTCCAGGGTGTATGCCGCCTTCCGCCCGATTGTAGCTGAGATAGGCACCAGTGCCCCCCGCCACCCCAAAGGGAATAAGCGGTAGAAAATGGATAGATGGATTACTCTATAGGTGGTCATCATTGGGATGGTGGAGCGGTCATGCCGGCATCTTGAGGGCAGTAACAAGCTACTTGTCACTAAGCTATGAAGCTTAACCTCACTTTCCAGTAACTTGGAAACCCATGGAGTGTTGAGAGGGAGTGGGACGCGGGGGAAGAACAAGGAACACAACAAATACGCTGTGTTTGGACATTTTCATCGCATAATTACACAGTAATTGTATTGATATTACGATATTTTCTTAATTCATTCACATCTTGTTTAAAAATATATCAATATAGCTTACAAACTCGATATATCGCCCAGCCCTAGTCACGCCCGTTGAGTTCTGGACATAAACATTGCATAATAAAGGTTACACAACAAGTGATTGAGCGCCTTCCAAGGACGGGCTGATTCCCCTTTGGCAGGTCTGTGTTGACTAAGGAAGAGTCCTCAGGTATTAGCAGGGAAGGACGCCCAGAGAGATTCTTCTAGTTTCCTCACACCTCCTCAGTGGAACATCTTTCTTTCACTTCCGGATGAATAGAGGAACTCACAAAGCCTTTCTCCAGGTCTCATTAAGTCTGCGCTTGCAAAGCCAAGCAGCGACAAGGAGGACGATGGTTGTGGCAGATGTGTAATCCTGCAACCCCCGTCCCACACACACACACACACACACACACACGCACACACACACACACGCACACACACACACACACACACACACATTTCCTTCTGCTCAATCTACAAGCTGGCAGTGAATTCCAAATGTCCATAATGACTGCTGGAGAAGGGAACGACACACACACACACACACACACACACACACACACACACATGCATGGGAGGCGGTGATGAAAAAATAAATCTCTTATTGACCAACAGCCCACTTCATCAGAGCAGAACTAAAATGTCCTCCATCTCAGAACGCCACACAAGCTAAAATCCAATAGGAGTCCACTGGGGAGTTTTATTTTTCAGTGTGTGGAACATTTTAATGCACCAGCGGTTGAACAACTTTGTAACTTTTGGGGGAAATTTGCCATTTTAATTTTACAGTAGTTAACTTCTTTATACACTAAAATGGCTTTCAGGTCCAGATTGGTAATTTGTTTTTATATTTCATTTTTGACTGTGATATGGTTTGTTCCAGACATAACCAAGATGGTTAGACCAGTTGATCTGCCGTTTCTTTTCTTTTTCTCCTCTGTCCCACTGGAGGGGGTCTGGTCCGGTGTCCATGGATGAGGTGCTGGCTGTCCTGAGTAGGGACCAGTGTTAATTTTGACAGCAAAATTTGATTTAGTTTTAGTCATAGTCTTTTGACTAAAATGTAATTTAGTTTTAGTCATAATTTAGTTATTTAAATTGTTTTAGTTTTAGTTGACGAAATATCTTAAGATTATAATCGACGAAAACTACAGTAGATTTCGTCGACTAAAGGGTAATATGTAAACTTTCCCTTCAATTTTTGAAAGTCAAAGCAAAACAGCGGAAAAATCACCGATCCAAGTTGTATTTTGATGAAAATCATGTCTCAAATTTACTATTTCACGAGTAAGCCGTGTAATAAACGGGATAACGTCGAGCGAGTTGTATGTTGGGGAAAATGCTTACCTGTGTGTGGATTTCGGGGTGATTCGACTGTAAATGTCGCTTCAAATTGTTGTGTTTTTCCCCGTAATCCTCGCGCTGCATTTCTTACACTGCGTCTCGTTATCTTTGACGTCAAATATAAAATTTCCCCATATGTCCTCTCTCCTCTTCCTCCCCGGCGTTGACTCGTTGTCTTCTGGAGTCTCAAACGCAAACTACGTTTACGTAACTTCCTTACCACGTCGCTCTGATTGGTTCTCTTCCCAACTCCTCCTGCCTCTTCCTAACGAAATGAGTTCCGATTGGATCTCATCTCTCGTTTTTATTCGTTGACGAATATGTCAATACACCTCATCATCGTCTTAGTCCACCTAAATTATTTTTTATTTAATTATTGTCTCGTTTTAGTCAGAAAAAAAAGGCTGTTGACAATAACTATGACGAAAATTTTTCGGCAACAAAATTAACACTGGTAGGGACCCAGGATGGACCGCTCGTCCAGAGCCGGGACCCAGGATGGACCGCTCGCCTGTGTATCGGTTGGGACATCTCTGCACTGCTGATCCGCCTCCGCTTGGTATGGTTTCCTGCTGACGGGACTCTCTCTGGTGTGTTGGATCCACTTTGGATTGGACTCACACGGATGTGTTGGATCCACTATGGATTAAACTTTCACAGTATCATGTTAGACCTGCCTGACAACCATTACTTTCGGTTCCCCTAGAAGGGGGGTTGCCCACATATGTGGTCCTCTCCAAGGTTTCTTATAGTCATCATTGTCACCGACGTCCCACTGGGTGTAAGTCCCACAGCCCTTTAAAACACTAGTGATTTAGGACTATATAAATAATCATTGATTGATTGATTGACTTTCTTATACAAGTTATACCACGTACACTGTAGTTATATTTGCCTACTTCAACATGTCCAAAAGGAGCCAAACCATCCATCCATTTTGTACCGCTTGTCCCTTTTGGCATCGTAGGGGGTGCTGGAGCCGATATCAGCTACATACAGGCGGAAGGCGGCGTACACCCTGGACAAGTTGCCACCTCATCGCAGAGGCCAACACAGATAGAAAGACAACATTCACACTCACATTCACAATTTCCAATTTAGTGTTGCCAATCCACCTATCCCCAGGTGCATGTCTTTGGAGGTGGGAGGAAGCCGGAGTACCCGGAGGGAACCCACGCACTCACGGGGAGAACATGCAAACTCCACACAGAAGGATCCTGAAGCCGGGATTGAACTCAGGACCTTCGTATTGTGAGGCACTTGCACTAAACCCAGTTCCACCATGCCTTATTTAAAATAATATACACAGTAATTCCATCCATCCATTTTCTATTATTGGGGTCGTGGGGGGTGTTGGAGCCTATCTCAGCTGCATTTAGGCGGAAGGCGCAGTACACCCTGGACAAGTCATAAATAAGATGAAAGGTAAACTCATTTATATAAGATCTCTACTTGTACATTTCATAAAAGTTGTATGATGGGGAAAGTTTAAGCCTGGAAAGTATCGTTTCTATTCTATGTTTTTCCATTATTTCTTAAGAGAGAACATATTACACTGCAAAAAGTCAGTGTTCAAAATTAAGGAAAAAAAAAATACAAAAGTTAGAGGTATTTTATTTGAACTAATCAAAATGATCTGACATTAGAACAAGAAAATCCGGCTTGTCAAGACTTTCCAAAACAAATATAATTAGCTAACCTCAATGAACCCAGAAATAACTTAAAATAAGTATATGCTCACTAATAACAACTGTACTACTATATGAGTACATATTTTCTATTGTTTCATTGAAAATAAAACAGCAAAGTCCATTTGGCTGTCATCTGTTTTAATTATGAGACACGATTGTGTCAAAGTCATGATTTGTTTTTTTCACGCTCGAAGTAAGAAATTATTACTTTAAAAAGTAGTTTTATACTTGTGAGTGTTGATGCCTCAGCTTTGCAACAGTTGATATTCTAGTTTCAAGCAGGTTTTACTCAATATAGGTCATCAAATCTCTGCAACAAGCTATAATATCTTACTGAGATCATTTAGGACCAAAACCTTTAAAACAAGTAAAACACTCTAACATAAAATCTGCTTAGTGAGAAGAATTATCTTATCAGACAGAAAATAAGCAAATATCACTCTTATTTAAAATATTTAGTCTTACTTAGATTTCAGTTTTTGCTGTGTGGCCTTTGACTTGCCAACCATCTCGATTTTACCGGGAGACTCCCGAATTTCAGTGCCCCTCCCGAAAATCTCCCGGGGCAACCATTCTCCCGAATTTCTCCCGATTTCCACCCGGACAACAATATTGGGGGCGTGCCTTAAAGGCACTGCCTTTAGCATCCTCTACAACCTGAAACCTTCACCCCTTACATGCTATACAGGCATCGGCTTTTCCTCCATATAAACAGCGTGCCGGCCCAGTCAAATAAAAATGTAGCCTTGGACGGGTTTAACAATGGTCTTTACTCGGCGATGGCAAGAAATGCTGAAACGTCGTATGATCTTTTAACTGGTTTAATGATAACACTAATATCGCACGCATGCATGTATTAGGGGGCCGTAAGGGACATTATCCAGAATTACCTCTTACATACACTACTGAAATGCTCTCAAATAAACAACTGAAATGTGTTTCTCTCACGCACACGACTGAAACACTCTCAAACACACTACTGAGACACTCTTATACACACTACTGAAATGCTCTCACATAAGCCTCTGAAATGTGTTTCTCTCACATACACTACTGAAACCTTCTCATACTCACTACTGAAACACTCTTATACACATTCCTTAAATGCTCTCACATAACAACTGAAATCTTTTTGTAACACACACACTACTGAAACACTCTCCTAAACTCTATAGAATTGTTTTTCTCTTACGCACAGGCGCACACACACACACACACACCTAGAATTATTTTTCACCAGTATGTGTAAAAGGATTTCACTTGTATTTGTGAGAACATTTCACTCGTGTGTGATGAGAGTGTTTCAGTAGTGTGTGTGTGAGAAAAAAGATTTCAGTTGTTTATGTGAGAGCATTTCAGTAATGTGTATAAGAGTGTTTCAGTAGTGTGTATGAGAGCATTTCAGTAGTGTGTATAAGAGTGTTTCAGTAGTGTATGAGAGTGTTTCAGTAGTGTGTGTGAGAGAAAAAAATTTCAGTTGTTTATGTGAAAGAATTTCAGTTATGTGTATAAGAGTATTTCAGTAGTGTGTATGAGAGCATTTCAGTAGTGTATCCATTTATCCATTTTCTACTGCTTGTCCCTTTTGGGGTTGCGGGGGGTCGCTGAAGCCTATCTCAGCTGCATTCGGGCGGTAGGCGGGGTACACCCTGGACAAGTCGCCACCTCATCGCAGGGCCGACACAGATAGACAACATTCACACTCACATTCACACACTAGGGCCAATTCAGTAGGCAATTCTGAATAATGTCCCTAACGGCCCCTCATAATACTTGATCAACAGCCATACAGGCCACACTGAGGGTGGCCGTAAAAACAACTTTAACACTGTTAAAAATATGCGCCACACTGTGAACCCCCACCAAACAAGAATGACAAACAGATTTTGGGAGAACATCTGCACCGTAACACAACATAAACACAACAGAACAAATATGCAGAACCCCTTGCAACACTAACACTTCCGGGACGCTACAATAACATCTACAGCTTTTGGAGCTCAGTGCACAACTACACACACAACGAAAAGGAGACGAAGCAGAAGAACGAAGAAGAGACATGGCGACGACAAGTAAGAAGAAGAAATATGGTTGCAAGTTGTCATGATCTGTGGTCTGGATTATGTTTTTGTTATTTTTTGTTAGTTTTTTGGAATCTTTTAGTTCCTGTTTGAGCTCCCTTGTTTTGTTTGGTTACCATGCCGACTTAGGATTTTCACCTCCCTCTGGTGTTCGGACCGCGCACCTGTTTCTAATCAAGACCCCTATTTAAGCCAGTCTTTGCCAGTCAGTCGGCCTGGCGTCATTGCATGTTTTCACGCAATACCATAGTTCATGTTGTTTGCTTCATGCCGTGTCCAAGTAGGTTTTGTTTGTTCCATGACATAGTTTATGCTGTTTGTCTCATGCCATGAGTTTTGTGTTTGTTCCACGCCATAGTTTGTTTGTTTACCTCATGCCCTGCCAAGATTTCTTGAGTTAGATTAATTAATATGTTACTACCTTCACGCATGGTCCGGAATCGTTCGTTTGCATCCTGGGAGAACAAACTTCTCAACAAGCTGCGAAAACTCACCCGTCATGACACAAGTTCCAAAATGATTAATTTCATCCAGGACAGCTTGAAGGGGAAGGGGTATGCTTACTGCACCTCAACCCCGCCCCCCCAATCCTGATCTGGGGTCTGAATGATGTTTTTGTTATATTTTGTTAGTTTTAGGACTCTTTTAGTTCCTGTTTGAGCTCCCTTGTTTTGTTTGGTTACCATGCCGACTTAGGATTTTCACCTGCCTATGGTGTTCGGACCGCGCACCTGTTTTTAATCAAGACCTTTATTTAAGCCTGTCTTTGCCAGACAGTCGGCCTGGCGTCATTGCATGTTTTCACGCAATACCATAGTTCATGTTGTTCGCTTCATGCCGTGTCCAAATAAGTTTTGTTTGTTCCACGCCAGAGTTTATGCTGTTTATTTCATGCCACAAGTTTTGTGTTTGTTCCACGCCATATTTTATGTTTTTTTTACCTAATACCCTGCCAAGTTATCTTGAGTTAGAATAATAAATATGTTCCTACCTTCACGCCTGGTCCAGAAAAGTCCGTTTTCAACCCGGGAGAACAAACTTGTTCAGACCGCGCACCCGTTTCTAATCAAGACCCTTATTTAAGCCTGTCTTTGCCAGTCAGTCTGCCTGGTGTCATTGCATGTTTTCACGCGATACCATAGTTCATGTTGTTCGCTTCAAGCCGTGTCCAAGTAAGTTTTGTTTGTTCCACGCCAGAGTTTATGCTGTTTGTTTCATGCCACAAGTTTTTTGTTTGTTCCACGCCATAGTTTATGTTTGTTTACCTAATGCCCTGCCAAGATTTATTGAGATAGATTAACAAATATGTTCCTATCTTCACGCCTGGTCCGGAGTAGTCCTTTTGCATCTTGGGAGAACAAACTTGTTCGGACCGCACACCTGTTTCTAATCAAGACCCTTATTTGAGCCCGTCTTTGCCAGTCAGCCGGCCTGGCGTCATTGCATGTTTTTACGTGATACCATAGTTCATGTTATTCGCTTCAAGCCGTATCTAAGTAGGTTTTTGAAACCTGTCACAAATCCCCATTAAACATCCTTTCTCCGACAAAACCACTCCGGACACTGCCACCACAACGTGGACTATGCAGGGCCGTTTAATGAACTCTGAACTCATGCTGTGCTCATACCATCGTTGGTAGAAAAATAAGGACTGAATGGAGTACTCTGATACTGTAAATGTTGGACGTTCTGTGACTTTGTTGATTATGTGAATGGCCATTCAAATTTACATGTCTATTGTTTGTTTATTTTTCCTTTTATTCTTTAATATAATTTGGTACCACTTAAACTTAAATCCTGTGTTCAGTCTTCATTACTCGCCATTCCTAGAGCTGAATTTAGTTTCTTCTGATCCAGCCCAGTCATATCATTCACTGTTTACTTAGTACGTCGTTGTGGTTTGTGCAGCCCTTTGAGACACTAGTGATTTAGAGCTATATAAATAATCATTGATTGATTGATTGATTGATTGACTTGTACAGTGCTTTACTAGAGTAACATACAGGCTACATTTTGTTTGTTACATGCCATAGTTTATGCTGTTTGTTTCATGCCACAAGTTTTGTGTTTGTTCCATGCCATAGTTTGTTTGTTTACCTCATGCCCTGCCAAGATTTCTTGAGTTAGATTAATAAATATGTTCCTACCTTCACGCCTGGTCCGGAATAGTCCGTTTGCATCCCGGAAGAACAAACTTCACTGCAAGCTGCGAAAACCCCCCCGTCATGACACAAGTTCCAAAATGATTGGAAAAAAGAATTTCATTTCATCCAGGACAGCTCGAAGGGGAAGGGGTAAGCTGCCTGCACCGCAACCACGCCCACCCAACCATATCCCCAACACCCCCGCCCCCCATCTCCCGAATTTGGAGGTCTCAAGGTTGGCAAGTATGCCTTCCACTGTAGTGTCAAGTGTCCATTGTCTGCAGCATTTTCTGCACAAAACATTTGAAGCGCTTCAGTGTTCTGCCGTTTATTTCCTGCACTCTTGTTTTTAAAGGCCTACTGAAACCCACTACTACCGACCAGGCAGTCAGATAGTTTATATATCAATGATGAAATATTAACATTGCAACACATGCCAATACGGCCGGTTTAGTTTACTAAATTACAATTTTAAATTTCCCGTGGAGTTTCATGTTGAAAACGTCGCGGAATGATGACGCGTGAGATGACGTGTGTTTGTGACGTTATTGGTTGGAGGGGACATATTAGCTCAGCACCACTTACGGCTTAAAGTCGTCTCTTTTCATCGCATAATTACACAGTAATTATGCGATGAAATAGTTATTATTATCTTTTTTGTTGCTGAATCTTTTGCAATTTGTTCAATTAATAATGGAGACGTCAAATTAGAATGCTGTTGGTGTAAAATTGTGGATTGCAGCTGCCTTTAGCAACCGAGACACAGCCTGTGTTTGTTTGTTGTGAAGCTTTAACACAGAGCGGTCAAGGGAACATGTTTCTCTATGTCAACCAGCATGTTTTTGGATGGGAAAATTGTGATATATATCTTACCGGAGACATCAGTGGATTATGCGTCTTGCAGTAGCTGTCTAAAAAGGCAGCTGTGAGCTTTGCTCCTCGGCTTCTCTCTGAGACAGTGGCGTGTTCACCGCAGCCATCCGACTTTGAGGTATGTCTTTACAATCTCACTAAAACACTATTAAACAATAAGCAGAGAAGGGATCTTCCAGAATTATCCTAGTAAATGTGTCTAATTACATCTGAAACACTCACACTGCCACCGCCCGGAGCCGTCGCTTTTTATTTTATTCTATTATTTTTTTTTTTTCTTCTAGTCCAGGGGTGTCAAACTCAAATACAGAGTGGGCCAAAATTTAAAACTGAACAAAGTCGCGGGCCAAGGTTGAAAAAAATTAACCTTTTAATACGGACCCAAACAAGTTTTGCATTGAATATTGAAGCAAGGCTTATACAACTTTATAGTGACATGCAAAATCGAGTTTCAAATAATAATTATAATTATTAAAAAATATCAAAGGCATATCAAATACAATCTAAATAAAAAGTGTGTGTGTGTGTGGGGGGGGTTTGGTGGTAGCGGGGGTGTATATTGTAGCGTCCCGGAAGAGTTAGTACTGCAAAGGGTTCTGGGTATTTGTTCTGTTGTGTTTATGTTGTTGTGTTAAGGTGCGGCTGTTCTCCCAAAATGTGTTTGCCATTCTTGTTTGGTGTGAGTTCACGGTGTGGCGCATATTTGTAACAGTATCAAGATTTTTTATATGGCCACTGTCGGTATGATCTGTATGGCTGTTGACTAAGTATGTTTTGCAGCCGTATGTGTGTGTGTTTAAAAGCTGCATATATTATGTGACTGGGTTAGTAGGGGACACTAAAGACAATGTCTATAAGGCACATCATCAATATAGATGAGTCTCAAGGGAATTTGGGAGGGTTGACAAGTATGTTAGTGGTGAATGCGGTGTTACAGCGGCATTGTCACTGTATAATGCCGGCGAGCCAGCTCTAATGGTAATTTGATATTGCCTCAAGGGCCAAATGAAATTACTCGACGGGCCAAATTTGGCCCACGGGCCAGAGTTTGACACCCATGTTCTAGTCCTTCAATATCAACATCCTCATCCATTATTCTTTCATCCTCGCTCAAATTAACGTGGAAATTGTCGCTTTCTCAGTCCGAGATGCTCTTACGGCTGGTGGCTCACATTATAAACAGATTTCTACACATAGTGAAGTGAATTGTATTTATATAGCGCTTTTCTCTATAGCCTCAAAGCGCTTTACATAGTGAAACCCAATATCTAAGTTACATTTAAACCAGTGTGGGTGGCACTGGGAGCAGGTGGGTAAAGTGTCTTGCCCAAGGACACAACAGCAGTAACTCGGATGCGGAAGCGGGAATCGAACCTGCAACCCTCAAGTTGCTGGCACGGCCACTCTACCAACCGAGCTATACCGCCGTTGGTAGGTCTCCAATGTGAGGATGTGAGGAGCCCTCACACCGGTGACGTCATCGTCTGCTACTTCCGGTAAAGGCAAGGCTTTTAAATTAGCAACCAAAAGTTGCAAACTTTATCGTCGATGTTCTCTACTAAATCCTTTCAGCTAAAAATATGGCAATATCACGAAATGATCAAGTACGACACATAGAATGGACCTGCTATCCCCGTTTGAATAAGAAAATATCATTTCAGTAGGCCTTCAAATCTTCTGCATGCTCATGGAGAAGGAAGCGTCGTCGCTGTTTAACTCCCTGACTTTGGAAATGAGAATGGAAGATGAGTCAGCGCTTTTCATCAAGGAGGATGAATCATTCAGCCATGGCCAGCAGCAGCAACAGCAGGCAGGCAGGCAGGCGGGCGGGGTCTACCGGACAGGGATGGCAGTGGAAGACCCTAATGGTGACTTCCCGTGTTGATGCATTGTGTATGAGCTGAGATACCTGCATGAGGGGAACATACGTAGAAAACACATCTATCTGGATGCTCAACAATCTGCCTTCCTGCAGCACGGCATCCTTGTTTCAGCTCCTTTCTTGACACCGTGGACTGATAGAGAATCCCGCTGTAGGACGACCTCCAAAAGAAAGGAGGAGAGAGAGGGCATTGCAGCGCAGAGCTAAAGCTCGGAAGAGGCATGGATTGACCTCCACTGCTCTCTTCTCCATTGTGGTGGAGCATAAGAGCAGCTCGGGCTGGAGGCCAGCAGAGGGGGAAGAATACATTAGAAAGCATGAGAGTGAAAGTAAACATGGCCTTACAGCTTGTAGAGCGAGGAAATGGATGGTGGTGGAGAGTTAAAGGGGAACATTATCACCAGACCTGTATAAGTGTCAATATATACCTTGATGGTGCAGAAAAAGGATCATATGTTTTTTTAACCGATTTATGAACTCTAAAAGGGTGAATTTGGCGATTTAAACGCCTTTCAATTGTTTGCCTGTCGGAGCAATGACGTCACATCGTGAAGCGACCCACCATTTTCTCAAACACATTACACACACCAAGTCGAATCAGCTCTGTTATTTTCCGTTTTTTCGACTGTTTTCCGGTACCTTGGAGACATCATGCCTCGTCGGTGTGTTGTCGGAGGGTGTAACAACACAAACGAACTCTATTTAATAATACAACTCTAACATTTGACAACCAAACAATTAAACAAGGCGACACGGTAAAGAATCTGGGTATTATCTTCGACCCAACTCTCTCCTTTGAGACACACATTAAAAGCGTTACTAAAACGGCCTTCTTTCATGTTACGTCTCGCCTCGACTACTGTAACGTATTATTTTCGGGTCTCCCCATGTCTAGCATTAAAAGATTACAATTAGGTACAAAATGCGGCTGCTAGACTTTTGACAAGAACAAGAAAGTTTGATCACATTACGCCTGTACTGGCTCACCTGCACTGGCTTCCTGTGCACATAAGATGTGACTTTAAGGTTTTACTACTTACGTATAAAATACTACACGGTCTAGCTCCATCCTATCTTGCCGATTGTATTGTACAATATGTCCCGGCAAGAAATCTGCGTTCAAAGGACTCCGGCTTATTAGTGATTCCCAAAGCCCAAATAAGGTCTGCGGGCTATAGAGCGTTTTCCGTTCGGGCCCCAGTACTCTGGAATGCCCTCCTGGTAACAGTTCGAGATGCCACCTCAGTAGAAGCATTTAAGTCTCACCTTAAAATTCATTTGTATACTCTAGCCTTTAAATAGACTCCCTTTTTAGACCAGTTGATCTGCCGTTTCTTTTCTTTTTCTTCTATGTCCCACTCTCCCTTGTGGAGGGGATCCGGTCCGATCTGGTGGCCATGTACTGCTCGCCTGTGTATCGGCTGGGGACATCTCTGCGCTGCTGATCCGCCTCTGCTTGGGATGGTTTCCTGCTGGCTCCGCTGTGAACGGGAATCTCGCTGCTGTGTTGGATCCGCTTTGGACTGGACTCTCGCGACTGTGTTGGATCCATTATGGATTGAACTTTCACAGTATCATGTTAGACCCGCTCAACATCCATTGCTTTCCTCCTCTCCAAGGTTCTCATAGTCATCATTGTCACCGACGTCCCACTGGGTCATTATTGTCACCAACGTCCCACTGGGTGTGAGTTTTCCTTGCCCTTATGTGGGCCTACCGAGGATGTCGTAGTGGTTTGTGCAGCCCTTTGAGACACTAGTGATTTAGGGCTATATAAGTAAACATTGATTGATTGATTGAAACAGAGACGGATTCAAGTTGCAACAGTGGTCAAAAGATGCAAAAGTCCCTCATTTGTTTTGCACACTTTACCGAGGACAGCTATGCTACGACAGAGATGGCAAGAATGTGTGGATATCCTGCGACACTCAAAGCATTTCCAACGATAAAGTCAACAAAATCACAAAGGTTGATGTTATTGACTTATATTTGGTCACGGCATGACTGCAAGCTAATCGATGCTGCGTGTAATGTGTTTGGGAAAATGGCGTTGACTACCTAGGTTTCACCAAAATTCACCCATTTACAGTTCGGAAATCGGTTCAAAAAACAAACAAACAACAAAAGGCAACAACGGCCTTTTTTTCTGCAACATCAAGGTATTTATTGATGCTTACATAGGTCTGGTGATAATGTTCCCCTTTAAAGGAGTTATCCGGCTTAATGTAGACCAGGGGCGCTCACACTTTTTCTCCAGGCGAGCTACTTTTCAATTGACCAAGTCGAGGAGATCTACCTCATTCCTATTTATAATTTATATTTATTTATTTATGAAAGAGACATTTTTGTTAACAAGTTAATGGTGTTTAATGATAATACAAGCATGTTTAACACACATAGATTCCTTTCTTTCATGAAGACAAGAATATAAGTTGGTGTATTTGATTCTGATGACTTGCATTGATTGGAATTAGACAGCGGTGCTGATAACGTCCGCATTTTCAAATGGAGGAAAAAAAAAGTCCTCCTTTCTGTTCAATAGCACATGAAAGTGGTTGGATTTGGCATCTCATTTGTCCAACTTGCATACTCGTTTTTAAACACTTTGTTATGAGAGTAGCATATGTGTGTGGCCCTTTAATGTCTGGCAGCAGGTGAGTGACGTCAGTAAGTGTGCGGGTGGGCAAGCAAGTGAGAAAGCGTTCGCTGAGGGCGGGGGAGAAATACATTGGCATCAAACTCCGTAGCTTGCTAGCTTGTGCACGCTAGCTTTCTGAGACTCTTATTTTGTTAGCACAGGGAGGATGAAACAGGTCTTTTATGGTGAAGACAGGAACTGTGCTGTCGGTCTTTAGAGTTTTGACAGTAGGTACGGAGTCTCTAGAAATAAAATGTGTTTCTCTGCGTCCGCCCTGTCAGTGATTTTTTTCTTAAATATGAGCTCGCAGCAGCCAGCGTCATCTCACAAGATCCTAGGGTGCTGAGAATGTCAAACAACTGACGAAAGTGAAGTCTTGGTATGATTGATGATTGCTCATTTTTATGTATATTTTTTAATGCCTGGCTTGAGATCGACTGACACACCCTCCGAGATCGACGTAATGGGCACCCCTGATGTAGACAGTGCCTCAAGAAAGACTCCCATTTGGGCAGCAGACTACTCACAACACTGCTGTTGAGTGCGCTGTTGGTGTGAAATCCACTTGTTGCATTGTTGTTTACAATGTACAATGTTCAGTAGCATTAATGCTGACTAAGCAGTGTGTTCCTTACCGCTATTGAGCCTTAGACTGTTGCACTTTGTACAGTTTTGTACCCCGGGCAGTCAGTGGCCCCTCTAAGCTGGAATGCACTCCCGTATGAGTTCATAGCTGCACCTTCTCTTGACGTTTTTAAAAGGCAGTTAAAAACACATTTAAGAGTGCATTCCTGTTATATTTAATTTCCCTTTTTCTATTATTTGTATTATCCTATTTATTATTTCATTCGGCAATGTTTCTGTTGTTGCATCATCTTGTATGCTTGTTTTGATTGTACTATTTGTGTTTGAACCATGTGAAGCACTTTGCGAGCTCTCTCTGTGAGAAGTGCTACGTAGATACATTTTACTTACTCACAGTACTAACTTCCATCCACAGTGCAAGAAGGAGATGTACCGCAGGTCCTTTCTACCCACAGCCATAAGACTTTACAACGCACATACTTGAGTATGTTATGATCCGCTGACCGGATCATATTTTGATTGGATTTTTGAGTCACTTGTGTTTTCTGTTGGTTTTGGACTCCTTCGGTTCCTGTTTGTGCACCTCTCAATTGGTTACCATTCATCCATCCATCCATTTTCTACCGCTTATTCCCTTTTGGGGTGGCGGGGGGCGCTAGCGCCTATCTCAGCTACAATCGTTACTTATTATTTTCACCTGCCGCTTGTTCCGGACGCGCACCTGTTTTGTCATCACTGACATTATTTTAGCCTGCCTTCTCCAATCAGTCAATCTGGCTTCCTAATTTTAATTCGCAACAGATGACGACTTTTATTCCCGGCTCTGTGTCTGCTAGTTTCCCCGCTAGGCTTTTTGTACTTGCTAGCTCCCATGCTAGCTCCTTTGTTTTTGCCTTCTGTGCTTTAAGCACGTTTTTCTTTTTTGAGGTCTGATTTATTATTAAATAAATAATTTGTTCCTACCTTCACGCTGTGTCCGAAGCCCGTCTGCATTCCTGGGAGAACGAACTCCGCACCACGATGCAACCCAGTCATTACAGACTACTGGGATCTTTTTCTTTCCTCGCTGGAGCTGGTCTCCTGCTGGCCGCACCATGGACTGGACTCTCACTGTTATGTCAGATCCACTACGGACTGGACTATCACAATATTATTCTAGACCCACTCGACGTCCATTGCAACCGGTTTCCCTTACACATCTGCGGTCCTCTCCAAGGTTTCTCATAGTCATTCACATTGACATCCCACTGGGTTGTGAGTTTTTCCTTGCCTCTGAACCAAGGATGTCGTTGTGGCTTGTGCAGCCCTTTGAGACACTTGTGATTTGGGGGCTATATAAATAAACATTGATTGATTGAATTATTTTTTTCATGGTGTGCAAAAGTGTTTTTTGTTGTATTTTGTATTATATTTATCAATACCTATTAGTGGGCAAATTGTAGTATTTATTACAAATTTTTGTTTTTTCAATCAAATTGAGATCCGGACTATTTGCACACTGAAATTAATGATTTATGTATCTTTTTCTTTAAGGAAAGTTTTTAAAGTTTTTGCTCTATGGCAAGATGCATTATAATTTTGAAAAATGATGTCCCCATGACATGGAGCCCATCTAATCAAGGACTGTGAACATGTGCATGTTTTCTTCAGGCAGTCGTCTTCATAAATCTCATTGGAACAGCACCAAACAAAAAGTTCCAACACCAACACTTTGCTCAATGCAGATTTGTAAATCATTACTGAATATGACTTTCATCCAGTCATCCATAGTCAGTGACTGCTTTTCCATAGCCTATTGTCACCTTGTTTTTTTCCGTTTAAATGTTAATGACCGCTTTTGTTTCACTTTTTTGTATTAAAATCCCTTTTTCTTTAGACACTATCTTACAGTTTGGTCACGGACGACACCAGTTTCCGCTAATTTGTTCTTCATATGTTCTGCTGTGCATTTTCTGTTTTCAAGATATTTAGTTTTAGGTTATCTGTCTTGATACTTTATGTTGGTCTACCAGTATGCTTGATTTTTACAAACTTCCCATGCTTTTTGTACTTAGTCCAGATTTTAGACACAGTTTATTGTGAACAATCAACATCTTTTTCAACATTTTGTGATGATTCACCTCCTTGAGAAAGTTTGATCATCCTCTCCTTTGTTTCAATTGACATCGGTCAGGTTACAGCCATGATTCATGTCCATTCACCTGGTGCAACAGCTCTCCAAGGTGTGAACACTCCTTTTTAAATGCAAAATAAAGATCAGATTTAATCTGACGAAGGTGTTTGCTTTAGAAAGGAACATTTACACCTCTATTCTGTTTTTCTTTAGAATTGAGTGACTCCTTTTTACCCAGTCTGCTCCCTCTTAAAATGAAACTGTGACTAACCTGGTTTATATTCTTGACATCTTTTAGTGTTTTTTTTTAAAGCCAGAAAGTTGCCATTTAAAATAACTTTAGTTTTGTGTCATGTCTGTTATCTGTTTTATTTTCCTACAAAATAAAATAACTGAAACAAAATGAAACAACTAATGAACATCCTCCAAGTCTGTTGATTCCATGTAGCTGTTTTTTTTTTTTAATTTAGGACTGCAGTTTATTGAGAGATTTGAGCAAAAACAGTGGAAAAAAATATAAACCAAAATGTTTTTGTACACTCTTAACTCCCTGATGACTTTTTTGTCCTGGAGTTACTTTACTAAATGATATATGTCTCACGGATACAAAATTATTTCAATTTATTGAGATTTGCCTGTGCTTTTTAATAATACAAAACCATGTTGCCCAAGAAGTGAAGTAAATTATATTTATATAGCACTTTTCTCTAGTGACTCAAAGCGCTTTACATAGTGAAACCCAATATCTAAGTTACATTGAAACCAGTGTGGGTGGCACTAGGAGCAGGTGGTGGGTAAAGTGTCTTGCCCAAGGACACAACGGCAGTGACTAGGATGGCGAAGCGGGAATCGAACCTGCAACCTATGTTTTCCTTTGCACTTTCTCATGCACTCCAAATCAATATTTAAGTCAAAAAATATAAAGTTATTAATCCTGCTTGAATCCAGTGTCCACTTTAGTGGACATTTGTGTTTTGCACAATAAGAGTATTAGAAATAAGAATAAGTTTTCCCAACATTTCTCACTGACAACATAAACAAATGTTCACTACAGAGAACACTGGTTCCCAGGATATATGTAAATAGTTTCATCCATTGCAAAAGTTGTATTTATTTTTCCCTGAAATCGATTGATCGAAAATTGATTGATTGGAACTTTAATGAGTAGATTGCACAGTTCATTACATATTCCATACAATTGAACAATAAATGGTCACACTTGAATATGTTTTTCAATTCATGGTAAATATTATAACTTATTTCCATCAATCCATCCATCCATTTTCTACCGCTTATTCCCTTATGGGGTCGCGGGGGCGCAGGCGCCTATCTCAGCTACAATCGGGCGGAAGGCGGTGTACACCCTGGACAAGTTGCCACCTCATCACAGATAACTTATTTCAAATGATACTATTCTTGTTAAATACTGCAATGATTTAATATTCCCTACAGTTTCCCCAAACATTAGAACAACATGAAACATGTTTATTTTAGTTTAGATCCCTTTCAATGGCGCAGCATAGCTCTGTTGGTAGAGTGGCCGTGCCAGCAACTTGAGGGTTGCAGGTTCGATTCCCACTTGTGCCATCCTAGTTACTGCCGTTGTGTCCTTGGGCAAGACACTTTACCCACCTGCTCCCAGTGCCACCCACACTGGTTTAAATGTAACTTAGATATTGGGTGTCACTATGTAAAGTGCTTTGAGTCACTTGAGAAAAGTGCTATATAAATATAATTCACTTCACTTCACAAAAGCCACATACTTAAATACTGTTTATAAGCATTGTTTAGTAGCAAAATTTGCAGTAAAACTCCATGTTCTGTTTGGTCACCATGTAGTTGTTGTATTTAGTATTAGTGTTCTCAAATTTTTTTCACCAAGTGCCACCTAAAAAAATACTTGGCTCTCTAAGTACCACCATGATGACCAACATTAAAATGCAGTAGCGTAGTAGGCCTAAGTATTTATTAAAAACAAAGCAGATGTTTTATTTAACAAGTTTATTGAAAATTGTTGGCTACTGTAACATTACACACATTTTGAACAGTAACACTGCACTGCAAAAAGTCAGTGTTCATAAACAAGAATTTTTTTTTTTTTAAATTAGGGGTATTTTATTTGAACTAAGCAAAATTATCTGCCAATAGAACAAGAAAATTTGGCTTGTCAAGACTTTCCCCAAAAAGTAACATTAGCTAACATCATAGAACTCCAAAAATACTTTAAAATAAGTATTTTTTCACTAATAAGTGCACTTTTCTTGGTAGAAAAATAAATTGAGACCTTTTTGCTCAATATGTTGAAAAATGTTCTTAAATTAAGTAAATGCTAGTGCCATTATCTTGACATAATAATATCCATCCATCCATTTTCTACCGCTTATTCCCTTTTGGAAGAAAATCTGTGCACACACGAGCCAAACTATTGAAATCATAGCATTAAAACTAAAAAAATAAAGATTGTTATCTTTGTCTTACTTTGGCCAAAAATCTAACAAACACGTTCTGAAAATATTACAATAAAAATCTAGAAAATAAATACAGGTGGTGGTAATGTTTAGATCAATGAAGGACAGAAGAATGTTAATGAATATTTATTACTGAATGCATTTACATAAAATACTGTTTTTTTGGTAATATTTTCTTTAATGATTTAAAGGCCTACTGGAACCCACTGCTACCCACCACACAGTCTGATAGTTTATATATCAATGATGAAATATTAACATTGCAACACATGCCAATACGGCCTTTTTAGTTCACTAAATTACAATTTTAAATTTCCCGCGGAGTTTCCTGTTAAAAATGTTGCAGAATGATGATGCGATGATGACGCGTGTTTGTGACGTTATTGGTTGGAGGGGACATATTAGCCCAGCACCACTTGCGGCTAAAAGTCGTCTCTTTTCATCGCATAATTACACAGTATTTTGGACATCTGTGTTGCTGAATCTTTTGCAATTTGTTCAATTAATAATGGAGAAATCAAAGTAGAAAGATGTAGGTCGGAAGCTTTTAGCCTTTAGCAACACAAACACAGTGTTTCCTTGTTTAAAATTCCCTGAGGTGAAGCTTTACTATGGATCGGAGCTGTCAAGCGAACATGGATCCCGACTACATGTCGACCGTCAGTTTTCGGTGAGAAAATTGTGGGAATAATTCGCCTCTTACCGGAAATCAGCGGAGCTTTTGTCTTGCTGCAGCTGCCGTGACTTCCCTCAGAGACTCTGGCGTCAACACACCCGTGGACAAACCCCTCCGACTATCAGGTACTATTTAACTCACTAAAACACTAGCAACACAATAGAAAGATAAGGGATTTCCCATTATTATCCTAGTAAATGTGTCTAAAAACATCTGAATCGCTCCCAATGCAATCGCCTTTTTTTTTTCTTCTAGTCCTTCACTCTAAATTTCCTCATCCACAAATCTTTCATCCTCGCTCAAATTAATGGGGAAATTGTCGCTTTCTCGGTCCGAATAGCTCTTGCTAATGGAGGCTCACATTATAAACAATGTGAGGATGTGAGGAGCCCTACAATCGGTAAAGGCAAGGCTTTTTTATTAGCGACCAAAAGTTGCGAACTTTTTTATTGCTGTTCTCTACTAAATCTTTTCAGCAAAAATATGGCAATATCGCAAAATGATCGAGTATGACACATAGAATGGACCTGCTATCCCCATTTAAATAAGGAAATCTCATTTCAGTAGGCCTATACGTAACGTTTATTTTTCCAAAACACAATATCGAATGTGAGATATAACAGGATACTGCGTATATTTATCATTTCTTTTCAAAACGGTTACAAATAAGTGGGACCCCAAAAATTTACTGTGGGACCCTGTTTTTATGACTTGATATTCATTCGTGGGCTTTGACTTTGACACATAGGCACTAGATGGTACGTGTACCACAGTTTGAGAATGACTGCTGTAGTAAATAAAACCACCAGTGTTTTTAAAGGGCCAGCACATGTTATTTATGATCTACTGCACGCTTAATGTGGCCTTCACTGCCTGACACTTCTTGTGGGTTTTCCCAGCTTGTGTGATCATCTCCCCCTTCCTTAAAAATGTAATCACATTGTATGATGATGATGATGATGGATATAACTGCGCCAAGGTAAAACGACCATTACGGAACCTCTTGTTGTTGATATTGTCTCCCCGACGTGTACTGACAAGGCTCATTAGCAAGGAGAAGGTCAACAGTGTTAAGCTTGTGTACTTCAACTTGATGATGATGATGATAATGTATATCCAGCCAAAAGGGAACGTTTCCTTTGGTGGTGAAAAAGGGTGTTTGTTACTCAACTGCAGAGAGTTCCAGATACCTGTGTGCTGTTGCTCTCTGTTCATTGGTGTCTCTTTCTTTCGGTCACACTTTTTTTGTCTGAAGCAGGTCAAACCACTCATTTGTTGTTGTTTTTTTGTGTCAAACATTTGTTCGTTCAGATGCTGTGCAGTGTGGATATAATTTCTCCAGTTCTGAATTTACATACCTGAATGCACATTAGTCTATAAAAATGTGAATAAATAATTATATAAACAGATGGTGTCACGTTGAACACATTTAAACACACGCTGCAGCAGTGTTTAAATCTTGAAACTCGAGAAGTACGGGGTTCAATAGGGGACAGAGAGAGAAAAAAGACAGCAAATAGTAATTCTGCCACTTAGATTCTGTATTGAACGGGGGACACAGGTAGAGATCAGAGCATAAAAAGACAACAAAAGGCTTAAGAGGGGACAGAAAAAAAAGAAAACAAGTAAAGGCAATTACAATAACACTGGCTTGTACTTAGCTTGAGAGGGGACAGAGAGAACAGAAGAAAAAAAGTAACCAGAGGCAATGTCATCAGTTTGTACTTGGCTTATTAGGGGACAGACAGCAGTGAAAGATTAAACAACAGTGGCCCATACCAGCTTTAAGAGGGGACAAAATGAAAACAAAGCTAAGACAATTACAACAGGCAAGGCTTAAGCAGGGACCAACACAAAACAAACACCATAAGACAGCAGCAGCAACAAAAGCTAGTATTTGACTTAAGAGGGGACAGACAGAGAAGGGAAAATTGACAACATCAACACTCGTTGGTACTTTGAAAAAGAGGGGACAGGCCGAGAGAGTAATGCAAAAAAAAAAAAGCTAAAATAAATACAAACAACAAAAGGCAACGGCATTGGGTAATAGCATTGGGCATTGGCTTGAGAGGTGACAAACAAAAATGGGAACATTGAGAGCAATAACATCAACAATAACTGGTACTTTGAATAAGAGGGGACGGACAGAGAGAGTAATGCAAATTAAATACAAACAACAAAAGACAACTGCATTGGGTAATACTTGGCTCAAGAAGGGACAGGCAGAAAAGGGAAAATTGAGAGCAATAATGACAATATCAACACTAACTGGTTCTTTGAACAAGAGGGGACGGACGAGAGAGAAATGCAAATTAAATACAAACAACAGCATTCGGTAATACTTGGCTTAAGAAGGGACAGACAGAAAAGTGAAAATTGAGAGCAATATTGACAATATCAACACTAGCTGGTACTTTGAATAAGAGTGGGCAGGCAGAAAGAAATGCAAAAATAAACAACAAAAGGCAACAACGGCATTGAGTAATACTTGGCTTAAGAGGGGACGGACAGTAAAGGAAAATATTGAGAACAATAATGACAATATCAACACTAACTGGTACTTTGAATAAGAGGGGATAGACAGAGAGAGTAATGCAAATTAAATACTAACAACAAAATACAACAACAGCATTGGGTAATACTTGGCTTAAGAGGGGACAGACAGAAAAGGAAAACATTGAGAGCAATAATGACAATATCAACACTAACTGGTACTAATTGGGCAATACTTGGCTTAAGAGGGGACTGAAAGAAAAGGTAAATTGAGAGCAACAATGACATTATCAACACTAACTGGTACTTTGAATAAGAGGGGACAGACACAAAGTAATGCAAATAAAATACAACCAACAAAAGACCAGAGCATTGGGTAATACTTGGCTTAAGGGGACATACATAAAAGTGAAAATTGAGAGGAATATTGACAATATCAACACTAACTGGTACTTTGAATAAGAGGGGACAGGCAGAAAGAAATGCAAAAATGAACACAAACAAACAACAAAAGTCAACAACGGCATTGAGTAATACTTGGCTTAAGAGGGGACAGACAGAAAAGGAAAATATTGAGAACAATAATGACAATATCAACACTAACTGGTACTTTGAATAAGAGGGGATAGACAGAGAGAGTAATGCAAAATAAATACTAACAACAAAAGACAACAACAGCATTGGGTAATACTTGGCTTAAGAGGGGACAGACAGAAAAGGAAAACATTGAGAGCAATAATGACAATATCAACACTAACTGGGCAATACTTGGCTTAAGAGGGGACTGAAAGAAAAGGTAAATTGAGAGCAACAATGACATTATCAACACTAACTGGTACTTTGAATAAGAGGGGACAGACACAGAGTAATGCAAATAAAATACAACCAACAAAAGACCAGAGCTTTGGGTAATACTTGGCTTAAGGGGACTGACATAAAAGTGAAAATTGAGAGCAATATTGACAATATCAACACTAACTGGTACTTTGAATAAGAGGGGACAGGCAGAAAGAAATGCAAAAATGAACACAAACAAACAACAAAAGGCAACAACGGCATTGAGTAATACTTAGCTTAAGAGGGGACAGACAGAAAAGGAAAACATTGAGAGCAATAATGACAATATCAACACTAACTGGTACTTTCAATAAGAGGGGATAGACAGAGAGAGTAATGCAAATTGAATACTAACAACAACAGCATTGGGTAATACTTGGCTTAAGAGGGGACAGACAGAAAAAGGAATAATTACAATATCAACACTAACTGGTGCTTTGAATAAGAAGGGACAGGCAGAAAGAAATGCAAAAATAAATACGAACAACAAAAGGCAAAAACAGCATTGGCTTAAGAGGGGACTGAAAGAAAAGGGAAATTGAGAGCAATAATGACATTATTAACACTAACTGGTACTTTGAATAAGAGGGGACAAGCAGAGAGTAATGCAAATTAAATACAACCAATAAAAGACCAGGGCATTGGGTAATACTTGGGTTAAGAGGGGACAGACAGAAAAAGGAATAATGACAATATCAACACTAACTGGTACTTTGAAAAAGAGGGGACGGGCAGAAAGAAATGCAAAAATAAATACGAACAACAAAAGGCAACAACAGCATTGGGTAATACTTGGCTTAAGAGGGGACAGACCGAGAGAACAAAGAGTAACAGCAACACCAAAACTCTCCACTCCTCGACCTGAGAGGGGACAGACTGAGAGAAAAGAGCCTCGAGCAACAAAACAAAGACGTAACAGCATTAAGAGTGGCCAGCGCTTGGCCTTAGGAGGGGACAGAGACAGAGAGAGCAGAGCTAATTAGGGCAAGCTCGTACTTGGCATAAAAGTCATGTGATTGACAGGTAATCCGTCAAGTGTGTCCCGCCTCTCCCCAGCTGGGGTGGACTCATGAAGCCGGACGACTGCAACAAAGGCTGGGATCCCGCAACCTGACCGCCAACCCTCGTCACTCCGCTGCGTTGTCAGGTGCAAGATTGTTAGTATGATTGGTTTTATGCTGCAGTTGACCAAAGTAAACACGGCTGACGACCACTCGTTAATTGAAGTGTCACTCATTCTAACGACGTAAACAAATGAGTCCACGCACCGGAGGTCAGCGCCTCAGAAGACTACGTCCCGTCAGTTAATGGACGTCAGTATGGTTGTGTTGTGCCTTATCTGCGGCCGCTGCACCGTGACTGACATGCACATTAGCGCCTCCCTTCCCAGGGCTCGCCAACACATCATATTTTTCCCTCAAGTCTCATTTTCTTTTCTCTTATTTGCGACCGCAGCCGGCGTGTTCTTTCCATACTAATTGGGCGGCGTTCACCTCTGAGAAGGTGTCGCGGCGAGAAAGCAATTTTTCACCGATGCCGCCGCAATGAGAAAAAGTGTCAGCCAAGACGGGCGCAGGGATATCCAGGAGCCGTCACGGAGCGCCGTGGAAATATGTTTGAAAGGGGAGGTCACGTGACTTGAAGCCTTCAGACTTCATGCTGGTTCTGACCGGCTTCACATTGACTGCAGCCAACATTTAGCTGAAATGTTGTAAATAACACATTTTAATGAGCGTTCCCCAGGATCATCGTTCTCGTCAGGAACAATTTTTCATAGTTACGACTTTTTTTCTAAAAAGTGCGATTCGGGAACATTATCACCAGACCTATGTAAGCGTCAATACAGTTGTGATCCAAATTATTCAACCCCCACACAATATTGGTGTTTTAGCAAGTTGGACATTTATTCCGTATTTTGTTTATAGTCATATCAAATAAAGATGCATTAAATAAACAAATGCAACTTGAATTACGACATTATATTTTGTAACATACCAAACAGTGTCATTTCTCTTCATATCTCATTGACAAAATTATTCAACCCCTTGAAGATCATAACTCTTAAGAACAGAATTTGAATAAGGTTTTTTTAATCAGGTGTTGAAAACACCTTTAGATGTGATTAGAACCATAACGAGCAACAATAAAACTGATTGAAAAAGACTGTGACGCTCAGCTTCTTGTAGATGGTCAATGGTGTATTTGCAACATGGTGAAGTCCAGGGAGTGGTCAAAGAAGTCAAGAGAGGAGGTAATTTCTCTTCATAAGAAAGGATATGGATATAAGAAAATAGCAAAGACATTACAAATTCCAAGAGACACAGTTGGGGGCATAATTCGCAAGTTTAAAGCTAAAGGCACAGTAGAAACACTACCTGGGCATGGTAGAAAGAGGATGCTGTGTGCAACTGCTGTCCGGTATTTGAAGCATACAGTGGTGAAAAACCCCCGGGTAACAGCTGAGGAACTACAACAGGATATTGCAGAAGGGGGAACGCAGGTTTTGTCCCAGACAATAAGGCGCGCACTACGAGATGAAGGCCTCCATGCCAGAACTCCCAGGCGCACCCCACTTCTGACTACCAGGTACAAGAAAAATAAACTCCAGTATGCCAAAAATCATCTGGACGAACCCCAAAGGTTTTGGGAAACGGTTCTATGGAGTGATGAGACAAAACTGGAACTATTTGGGCCTATGAATTAACGTTATGTCTGGAGGAGAAAACATTAAGCTTACACAGAGAAGAACACCTTGCCTACTGTTAAGCATGGTGGGGGGTCAATCATGCTCTGGGGCTGTTTCTCTGCCTCAGGTACCGAGAATCTCCAGCGCGTTGAAGGCATTATGAATTCTATTTCCTACCAGGATATATTAGCTGCAAATGTCATGAAGTCAGTGACAAAGCTGAGGCTTGGGAGACGTTGGACCTCCCAACAGGAGAACGATCCCAAGCATACCTCCAAGCCAACATCAGAGTGGTTGCAGAAGAAGGGCTTTGATTGATTGATTGATTGATTGATACTTTTATTAGTAGATTGCATAGTACAGTACATATTCCGTACAATTGACCACTAAATGGTAACACCCCAATAAGTTTTTCAACTTGTTTAAGTCGGGGTCCACGTTAATCAATTCATGGTAATCCATGGCTGGAAGTCCCTGGAGTGGCCTTCACAGTCGTCAGACCTAAATCCTGTAGAAAACCTGTAGTGGGACTTGAAGAAGGCAGTTGCAGCACGCAAGCCCAAGAATATGAATGAACTGCAGGCCTTTGCCCAAGAGGAATGGGCTAAAATACCTGTAGATGGTTGCAAGAAGCTTGTGTCCGGTTATGTATCACGTTTGAAGGATGGAATTACTGCCAAAGGGTGTTCTACTAAGTACTAAAGATGCATGTAACTAGGGGGTTGAATCCTTTTGTCAATGAGATATTAAGAAAAATGTCCTTTTTTGGTATCTTGTAAAATACAGTGTTACAATTTAAGTTGCATTTGTCTATTTGACACGTCTTTATTTGATATGACTATAAACAAAATACAGAATAAATGTCCAACTTGCTAAAACACCAAAATTGTGTGGGGGTTGAATAATTTTGATCACAACTGTATATATTTTGATGTTGCAGAAAAAAGAGCATGTTTTTTTTAACCGATTTCCGAACTCTCGAAGGGTGAATTTGGCAATTTAAACGCCTTTCAATTGTTCGTCTGTCGGAGTAATGACCTTTCACCTGTGACGTCACATCGTGAAGCGACCCACCATTTTCTCAAACACATTACACACACCAAGTCAAATCAGCTCTGTTATTTTCCGTTTTTTCGACTGTTTTCCGGTACCTTGGAGACATCATGCCTCGTCGGCGTGTTGTCGGGGGGTGTAACAACACCAACCGAGACGGATTCAAGTTGCAACAGAGGACAAAAGATGCAAAAGTCACTCGTTTGTTCTGCACACTGTACCCACGACAGCTATGCTACGACAGAGATGGCACAGAGATGGCATGAATGTGTGGATATCCTGCGACACTCAAAGCATTTTCAACGATAAAGTCAACGAAATCACAAAGGTGAGTTTTGTTGATGTTATTGACTTATGTGTAGTATGCTAATCAGACATATTTGGTCACGGCATGACTGCAAGCTAATCGATGCTAACATGCTATTTAGGCTAGCTGTATGTACATATTGCATCATTATGCCTCATTTGTAGCTATATGTGCATCCAGCCTTTCCCTCCACCCACATTTAATGCCAAACAAACACATACCAATCGTTGGTTAAAAGGCGATGGCCGAATTCGTCCGTGCTTCGTCCCGTGCCGCAGTCTGTCGTGATATGGCTCAAAAGCTTCTGTTTCTTCTTTAATTTCATTTTCGGTACCTGCCTCGACACTCCAACCATCCGTTTCAATACATGCGTAATCTGTGGAATCGCTTACGGCGCTGAAATCCGAGTCTGAATCTGAGCTGGTATGCTATACCGTTCTGCGCTGTCCGCCATGTTTGTTTCTGGTGGCTTCACGCAGTGACGTCACAGGACAATAGACAGGTGGATATAGCGATGGTGTAAATCAGGCACTTTGAAGCCGTTTTTCGGGATATTGCGTGATGGGTAAAATTTTGAGAAAAACTTCTAAATATAAAATGAGCCACTAGGAACTGATTTTTATTGGTTTTTAACCATTCAGAAATTGTGATAATGTTCCCCTTTAAGACTTTTTCTTACACGGTATCATTCCTGTATTTGTAAAATTATGACTATTTCTTGCTATATTGGACCATTTCTTACATTTTCTCATATCACGACTTTTTGGCAATGTTACGACTTTTTTTCTCTTAAGAGTATGATTTGGTATTGTATAATTCTTTTATTCGCCTTCTTCTTGTTGTATAGAATCATTTCTTACATTTTATCATATGAATACAACTGTTTGTAATGTAACGACTTTGGTAAAATTACGACTTTTTTCTAAAGAGTGCGTCTCGACTTAAGTTAAGACTTTTTCTTGCAAGGTATCATTCCTGTATTCGTAAAATTACGACAATTTCTTGTCATATTCGACCATTTCTTACATTTTGTCATATTACGACTTTTTGGCAAAGTTACGACTTTTGTGATGGGTATTGTATAATTTGTATATTCGCCTTCAGGTTGTACAGGATCAACTTTTTGTAGCGTAACGACTTTGGTAAAATTGCGACTTCTTTCTTATAGGAGTGTGACTTCATCAAGGTAAGACATTTTCTTGTTATATACTGTATCTTTCTTGTGTTCAGAAAATTCCAACTATTTCTTGTCATATTGGACCATATCTTACATTTTATCATTTGGTTATGACTTATTGGCAAAGTTACGACTTTTTTCTCCCAAGAGTATGATTTGTTATTGTAAAATTATTGTATTCAGCTTCTTCTTGTTGTATAGAATCATTTATTACATTTAATCATATGAGTACAACTTTTTGTAATGTAACGACTGGTAAAATTACGACTTTTTTCTAAAGAGTGCGACTTGATTTAAGTTAAGACTTTTTTTTGCAAGGTATCATTTCTGTATTTGTAAAATTACGAATATTTCTTGTCATATTGGACCATTTCTTACATTTTATCATATGATTACGACTTTTTGGCAAAATTACAACTTTTTTCTCTTCAGAATATAATTTGGTATTGTATAATTCTTGTAGGGGCTTCACGGTGGCAGAGGGGTTAGTGCGTCTGCCTCACAATACGAAGGTCCTGCAGTCCTGGGTTCAAATCCAGGCTCGGGATCTTTCTGTGTGGAGTTTGCATGTCCTCCCCGTGAATGCGTGGGTTCCCTCCGGGTACTCCGGCTTCCTCCCACTTCCAAAGACATGCACCTGGGGATAGGTTGATTGGCAACACTAAATTGGCCCTAGTGTGTGAATGTGAGTGTGAATGTTGTTTGTCTATCTGTGTTGGCCCTGCGATGAGGTGGCGACTTGTCCAGGGTGTACCCTGCCTTCCGCCCGATTGTAGCTGAGATAGGCGCCAGCGCCCCCCGCGACCCCGAAAGGGAATAAGCGGTAGAAAATGGATGGATGGATGGATAATTCTTGTATTTGCCTTCTTTTTGTTGTATAGAATCATTTCTTACATTTTATCATATAATTACAACTTTTTGTAATGTAACGACTTTGGTAAAATTACAACTTTGTTCTAAAACGTGCGACTTGATTTAAGTTAAGAATTTTTCTTGCAAAGTATCATTCCTCTATTCGTAAAATTACGACTATTTCTTGTCATATTGGACCATTTATTACATTTTCTCATATTACGACTTTTTAGCAAAGTTACGACTTTTGTGATGGGTAGTGTATAATTCTTATATTTGCCTTCTTCTTGTTATACAGGATCATTTGTTACATTCTATCGTACGATTGCAACTTTTGTAGCGTAACGACTTTGGTAAAATTACGACTTTTTTCTCTTAAAAAGTATGTGACTTGATCAAGATAAGAAATTTTCTTGCAATATACTGTATCTTTCTTGTGTTCGTAAAATTAGGACTATTTCTTGTCATATTGGACCATTTTGGGATATTTTCTCAGATTACAATTTTTTGGTAAAGTTAACAACTTTTTTCTCTTAAGAGTGTGACTTGATAAAGTGAAGACCTTTTCTTGTAATGTAGCGTTCTTATATTCGCCTTTTTCTTACTATACAGGATCATTTCTTACATTCTATTGTATGATTACAACTTTTTGTAGCGTGACTACTTCGGTAAAATAACACTTTTTTTTCTCTTAAAAGTGTGACTTGATTAATATAAGACATTTTCTTGCAATATATATTTCTTGAATATGTAAAATTACAACTTTTTTCTCTTAAGAGTGTACATTGATCAAGATAAGACATTTTTTGCTATATATATTTCGCTTATTCGTAAAATTACGACTTTTTGTTGTCATATTGGACCATTTCTTACGTTTTATCTTTACGTTTTGGCAAAGGTTCGTATGACTTTTTTCTCTTAAGAGTATGATTTGGTATTATACAATTCTTATATTTGCCTTCTTGTTGTATAGAATAATGTCTTACATTTTATTGTATGATTCCAACTTTTTGTAATGTAACAACTTTGGTAAAATTACAACTTTTTTTCTAAAGAGTGCGATTGATTTTCGTTAAGACTTTTTCTTGCAAGGTATCATCCCTGTATTCGTAAAATTACGACTATTTCTTTTCATATTGGACCATTTCTTCCATTTTCTCATATTACGACTTTTCGGTAAAGTTGTATCTTTTTTCATCCTAAGAGTGTGACTTGATGACCTTTTCTTGTAATGTAGCGTTCTTGTATTCGCCTTCTTCTTGTTCTTATACAGGATAATTTCTTACATTCTATCGTATGATTACAACTTTTTGTAGCGTAACGACTTTGCTAAAATTTCGACGTTTTTCTCTCAAGAGTGTGACTTAATCCAAATGAGATGTTTTCTTGCTATATATCTTTCCTGTATTCGTAAAATTACGACTTTTTCTTGTCACATTGTACCATTTCTTACATTTTATCATACTGTATGGTTATGACTGTTTGGCAAAGTTACGACTTTTTTCTCTTAAGAGTATGATTTGATATTGTGTATTTCTTATATTCGCTTTCTTCTTGTTGTATAGAATCATTTCTTACATTTTATCATATGAATACAACTTTTTGTAATGTAACGACTTTGGTAAAATTACGACTTTTTTCTAAAGAGTGCGACCTGATTTAAGTTAAGATTTTTTCTTGCAAGGTAACCTTCTGGCAAGCTTCTGGTTGAATTTTTGACCACTCCTCTTGACAAAATTGGTGCAGTTCAGCTAAATGTTTTGGTTTTCTGACATTGACTCGTTTCTTCAGCATTGTCCACACATTTAAGTCAGGACTTTGGGAAGGCCATTCTAAAACCTTCATTCTAGCCTGATTTAGCCATTCCTTTACCACTTTGAATACTACTACCACCACCATGCTAGACGGTAGGAATGATGTGCTTGGGATTAAAGGCCTCTCCAACAAACTTTTTTTATCCTTAACTGATTTTTTTTTTCTTCAGTATTCTGACTTTATTTGATGAAGTGAATTTTTTATCATAAAGGTATAATTTTATTCTTGGAGGATTGCCTTATCTTTCATGGTAAAATTGTGTTAATTTTAAAGTGTAAAATAGCTTGATTTTTCCTTTTAATGACTCATTCAATAGTATAACTTTGTTTTATGAAAACGTGATATTAGAATGTTACATCGCAGATAAATTCCAACTTTAAAATTTTCACTTGTACAAAAAAATATATATATCTTTATTGATGTAATATGGGGGATGTTTGTTTTAACAATGTTTCCGTAAATAAAAACGAGAGAAGGACATCAGACAGGATTGAAATACTTTATTATTTCTATATGCAGATTTATTTCACAACCTTTTGTACCCCTGATGGCTTCATCAAGTGCGTGTGCGTGCATGTGTGTGTGTGTGCCTGTGTGTGTGCGTGTGTGTGTGTGTGCTAGCTGGGTCAGACAAAGGAATGTGTGAGTGAAATGAATGCAGGTTAAATCTGTCCATCAATAAGCAGCTTGGGAGAGCGCCATGCCAGGCAGCCACATGATGCAGTCGCAGCTCCTCTCATGTCAGAAAAAAAAAAAAAAAAAAATGGAGTGAGAGAGCGATGCATCTGGATGTCAAATAGCGAGCGTGTCAACGTGTGTGTGTGCGTGCCCAACGCATGCAACTTGATGCTCCTTCCAACAGGGATTAAACTCAGACACGGACTCGTCTAATCACTGCTGGCCCAAATGGAGAGAGAAAATCTCATCCAACCCTCCCACCATGCAGCAGATCACAAAACCAATTTATGACTTGGTAGAAGTATATTCTTGTTTAAGCAGTGTAACATATAACATTGCCCCCCCACCCCAATACAACTCAAAACTATTGTGTCAATCAAATACTATCATTTTGCTATAAAAACATAATTTGCTTTGAAAACAATATTTTGCCATGAAAGCACTAAAATGTTGAACAAAACGTACCACTGGAATGCTTTATTTTTTTGCAAAACACAACAATATACCACTAAAAATTAAGAGCTTGATTTACTAATATCCAAATACCAAGCACTAAAGAGAGCATGTGCAAAATATAAAATTGCATGTACTATGAGTGGCTATGTTGTGTGTGATCTACTAAGACTGTTTGTACAATTCATAACAAGTGCAAAAGTGGTGCAGACCATCCTATTCAAATGAGGATTTTGCAGGTACTAAATGTCTTCACCATGGAAACACTCATTTACTGCACAGTCATTTCATTTCATGGAGTGCTAAAATGCTGACTTTACAGGAAAACGCACAAGTTTACAATTTAAATGCTGTATTTTATTTACATGAAAACATTACAATATATATTTAGCCATAAAAATATGAAAAAATACCCATTAAACACTATATTTTGTCATATAAATAACATATAGTGCCATGAAAGAAATATACCTAGTCATTTAACACCATATTTTGCTGTAAAAAGAACATTTGCTTTCTAAAGATGAACAGTTTTACATAAAAACTGTATAATAAATTGTCGCGGCTACAGGGCATCGTGATGCGGGGGGCGCTCTTCCAAGATGCAGTCGGGCAACGGACATAGCGTGGAGGTAAGAAATAAAGATTTATTAACAAATAAAACAGACTATGGAACAGAAACACTGGCACGAGGCACAAAAGGCAAAACCAACAGAACTAGCATGGGAGCTAGACAAAAACAAAAGCATAGCGCGGAAGCTGGCAAGTATAAAGGAGGTTTTACTAGAATCGGGAATCAGCGTAGTCAGTTGCGTGCAGCAAAACTTTACAAGGCGAAAATGAGTCACTGAAAGGGCAGGCTTAAATAAGGATGGTAATCAACAAATAGGTGTGAGTCCGGAAACAAGGAACAGGGGAAACAAATAAACAACTATGGTGACAGAACAAAACAAGAAAGTGCACAAACCAACTCAACAATCCACAAAACCTATGAGCCGGGTAGCGGATCATGACAATAAACATGCTGTATTTTGCAAAAAAACAGTAAAATATACCATGGAAACATTATTCTGCTAAAAAAACATTGAAACATTTACCACTAAAGCACTACACAATATTTACCCGGGAAAGTACTAAAATTATCTACTGGAATGTTATATTTTAGGACAAAAATTCATATTTTTGACAAAAAAGACTAAAATGTAGTATCGAAATGCAATTTTTTACAGAAAAAGACTAAAATTTACCATCTAAAGGTTATATTTTTGACATGAAAACATACAAAAATGCTATATGTCGCCACATAGACAAAGCACTATTAAAACGTATTTTGCCATTGAAACACAAAAAATACCATTTAAACATTATATTTTGTCATTTGGATGATATATTGTGCCATAAAATAATATAATTATACATTTGCATTGAAAACATGATTTATTTTTGACATTACAAACCATAATAGTCACCACAAAAATTATGTATGTTGCAATGAAAACAGTCAAATATACAATTTTGTCATATAAATGATGTATTGTGCCATAAAAAATATACCTGGACATTTTAACACCATATTTTTCTACAAAAAACAAAATTTTCTTTGAAAACATGAAAAATTTTTTACCTGAAACCCATATAATGCAACACAAAAATGCTGTATGTTGCAATGAAAACAGTAAAATATACCACAGAAACACTTTTCTGACAAAAGAAATCCACAGATTTACCCACAAAAGAACTGTAAAATATTCAACGAGGAAACCACTGATACTATCCACTGCTATATGTTTGGACAAGAAGTCAGGTTATTGACTGAAAAAGACTAAAATGTATTATTGAAATTCTATAATTTTTGCAGAAAAAGACTAAAATGTACTATTTAAACTATTTTAACACCATATTTTGTATAAAAAGCTTTAAAAACATGAACGTTTTTTTTTTTACATAAAACCCATAAAAAGACTAAAATTTAGTAGTTAAAGGTTGTATTTCTGACATTATAACAATCAAAGGTACCATTGAGATGCTATATTTTGCCCCAAAAACAAAGTACCATTGAAACATTATATATTTGCCATTTAAACCACCCCAAAGGGAATAAGCGGTAGGAAATGGATGGATGGAAATACAATATTTTTGCCAGGAAAACAGTAATTTATACATATTTTTTACCTTGTCATAAAAATGATATACTGTGCCATAAAAAATATACCTGTATATTTTAGCACCATACTTTTCTATAAAAAAATAAAGAAATTTTAAAAACATTAAAAAAAATTTGGACATAAAACCCATAAAAAGACTAAAATTTAGTAGTTAAAGGTTGTATTTCTGACATGATAGCAATCAAAGGTACCATTGATATGTTATATTTTGCCCCAAAAACAAAGTACCATGGAAACATTATATATTCGCCATTCGAACCACCCCAAAGGGAATAAGCGGTAGACAATGGACGGATGGAAGTACTATATTTTTGCCATGAAAACAGTAAAATATATATTTTTTTTACTTTGTCGTATAAATTATATATTGTGCCATAAAAAATATGCCGGGACATTTTAACACCATGTTGTTCTTTAAAAAATTAGTTGGCTTTGAAAACATGAACAATTTTTTGACATAAAACCCATAAAAAGACTAAAATTTAGTAGTTAAAGGTTGTATTTCTGACATGATAACAATCAAAAGTACCATTGAGATGCTATATTTTGCCCCCAAAACAAAGTACCATTGAAACATTATATATTTGCCATTTAAACCACCCCAAAGGGAATAAGCGGTAGAAATGGATGGATGGAAGTACAATATTTTTGCCAGGAAAACAGTAATTTATACATATTTTTTACCTTGTCATAAAAATGATATACTGTGCCATAAAAAATATACCTGGATATTTTAACACCATACTTTTCTATAAAAAAATTAAGAAATTTTAAAAACATTAACATTTTTTTTGACATAAAACCCATAAAAAGACTAAAATTTAGTAGTTAAAGGTTGTATTTCTGACATGATAGCAATCAAAGGTACCATTGATATGTTATATTTTGCCCCAAAAACAAAGTACCATGGAAACATTATATATTCGCCATTTGAACCACCCCAAAGGGAATAAGCAGTAGAAAATGGATGGATGGAAGTACTATATTTTTGCCATGAAAACAGTAAAATATATATATTTTTTACTTTGTCGTATAAATTATATATTGTGCCATATAAAATATACCGGGATATTTTAACACCATGTTGTTCTTTAAAAAATTAGTTGGCTTTGAAAACATGAACAATTTTTTGACATAAAACCCATAAAAAGACTAAAATTTAGTAGTTAAAGGTTGTATTTCTGACATGATAACAATCAAAAGTACCATTGAGATGCTATATTTTGCCCCCAAAACAAAGTACCATTGAAACATTATATATTTGCCATTTAAACCACCCCAAAGGGAATAAGCGGTAGAAAATGGATGGATGGAAGTACAATATTTTTGCCAGGAAAACAGTAATTTATACATATTTTTTACCTTGTCATAAAAATGATATACTGTGCCATAAAAAATATACCTGGATATTTTAACACCATACTTTTCTATAAAAAAATTAAGAAATTTTAAAAACATTAACATTTTTTTTGACATAAAACCCATAAAAAGACTAACATTTAGTAGTTAAAGGTTGTATTTCTGACATGATAGCAATCAAAGGTACCATTGATATGTTATATTTTGCCCCAAAAACAAAGTACCATGGAAACATTATATATTCGCCATTTGAACCACCCCAAAGGGAATAAGCAGTAGAAAATGGATGGATGGAAGTACTATATTTTTGCCATGAAAACAGTAAAATATATATATTTTTTACTTTGTCGTATAAATTATATATTGTGCCATATAAAATATACCGGGATATTTTAACACCATGTTGTTCTATAAAAAATTAGTTGGCTTTAAAAACGTGAACAATTTTTTGACATAAAACCCATAAAAAGAGTAAAATTTAGTGGTTAAAGGTTGTATTTCTGACATGATAACAATCAAAGGTACCATTGAGATGCTATATTTTGCCCCCAAAACAAAGTACTATTTAAACATTATATAATTGTCATTTGAACCTTTCAAGTACTATATTTTTGCAATGAAAACAGTAAAATATACTTTTTTTTTTTACTTTGTCGTATAAATGATATATTGTGCCATAAAAAATATACCTGGACATTTTAACACCATATTTTTCTATAAAAAATAAATTGGCTTAGAAAACATGAACAATTTTTTGACATAAAACCCATAAAAAGAGTAAAATTTTGTAGTTAAAGGTTGTATTTCTGACATGATAGCAATCAAAGATATCATTGAGATGCTATATTTTGCCACCAAAACAAAGTACCATTGAAACATTATATATTTGCCATTTGAACCTTTCAAGTACTATATTTTTGTTATGAAAACAGTAAAATATATTTTTTTTTTTACTTTGACATATAAATGATATATTGTGCCATAAACAATATACCTGGACATTTTAACACCATATTTTTCAAGAAAAACAAAATTTGCTTTGAAAACATGAACAATTTTTTGACATAAAACCCATAAAAAGACTAAAATTTAATAGCTATAGGTTGTATTTCTGACATGATATTAATCAAAGGTATCATTGAGATGCTATATTTTGCCCCAAAAACAAAGTACCATGGAAACATTATATATTCGCCATTTGCACCACCCCAAAGGGAATAAGCGGTAGAAAATGGATGGATGGAAGTACTATTTTTTTGCCATGAAAACAGTAAAAAACATTTTTGTTTTTTACTTTGTTGTATAAATGATATAATGCGCCATAAAAAATATACCGGGACATTTTAACACCATATTTTTCTATAAAAAATTAATTGGCTTTGAAAACGTGAACAATTTTTTGACATAAAACCCATAAAAAGAGTAAAATTTTGTAGTTAAAGGTTGTATTTCTGACATGATAGCAATCAAAGGTATCATTGAGATGCTATATTTTGCCACCAAAACAAAGTACCATTGAAACATTATATATTTGCCATTTGAACCTTTTAAGTACTATATTTTTGTCATGAAAACAGTAAAATATAAAAAATTTTTACTTTGTCATATAAATGACATATTGTGCCATAAAAAATATACCGGGACATTTTAACACCATATTTTTCTATAAAAAACTAAATTTGCTTTGAAAACATGAACAATTTTTGACATGAAACCCAGATAATGCACCACCTTTTTCTTTCTTATTTTTTTTTTTCTTTGACATGAAAAAGGGACGATTTTGTCATGAAAAGGGGAGGTTTTTGTGGTTGGTGCACTAATTGTAAGTGTATATTGGGTTTTTTATGTTGATTTAATAAAAGTAAAAAAATAAGAAATAGAAACAATTTTTTTTTTCTTTTTTTTTTTTTTATAAAAATGAATAAAACATTCTTCTGCGGCCCGGTACCAATCGAGCCACGGCCCAGTGGTTGGGGACCACTGCCCTAAAGGGAATAAGCGGTAGTAAATGGATGGATGGAAGTACAATATTTTTGCCAGGAAAACAGTGATTTATACATATTTTTTACCTTCTCATATAAATGATGTACTGTGCCATAAAAAATATACCTGGATATTTTAACACCATACTTTTCTATAAAAAATAAATTTGCTTTAAAAACATGACATTTTTTTTAACATAAAACCTATAAAAACACTAGAATGTAGTAGTTAAAGGTTGTATTTCTGACATGATAGCAATCAAAGGTACCATTGAGATGCTATATTTTGCCCCAAAAACAAAGTACCATTGAAACATTATATAGTTGTCATTCGAACCTTTCAAGTACTAAATTTTTGCCATGAAAACACTAAAAGTTACCATTGAAATGCTATACAGTGTTAGTAATTTGCCACAAAAACCGTATAATTTAGCATTGAAATGCAATATTTTATTCATATATTATTTCAGCAAGGCTACACGGGGCATTGTTGTCTTTGTACAGGGAGAAGTTATGACATATTGAACATAATCCAAACAAAAAAAAAAAAAAAATTGTTTAAGGTGTCTCATTTATCATTCATGGAGGGAGCTGAGCGTATTGAAGTGAAATTAAGAAGAATGGAGCAGGCAGGGAGGCAGATGTGACTTTGCTTTGATTGAATCGTGCGCACACACGGAGGCCTCGTCCACCTGGGTTCATGTGTTCATTTCCATCCACACATCAGACAGCATCAGACGTTCTGACAGGGCCGCCTGCCTCCGGCGGCGTCTGCCGCCATAAACATGCTTTCTTGTCGCCACGCTTCCCGTGGGTGAGGAGGCGCATGCAAAGCCAGGCCAGGATAATGCTGGAAAGGTTACTGCGGTATAATTATTCCATTTCTGATTGGCACCACACTGATGCTTCGTCTTTCTGTTTCTCTCACCAGCAACACTCCAAACCTACTCGAGTTCAAATTGGGCAGGATCATTTCGCCATTTTTCTTTCTGATGGCACAGCCTGATAAACGTTTTTTCTATAACTTCTTCAGTTATTTAGCAACAGCCAACCACCGTGCAATGTGTGTTAGCGCCACCCGCTGCACTGGAGTGGAACAGCACCAACTTGTTTAGCTGTCACAAGTCAAAGAAACTGCCCTCACGTCTCATTGTGAACTTTCTCGCTTGTCACGCAAGTGCAGAACATAAGTTAAAATGGGAAGTGAATTACAAACTCCGTTTCCATATGAGTTGGGAAATTGCGTTAGATGTAAATATAAACAAAATACAATGATTTGCAAATCATTTTCAACCCATATGCAGTTGAATATGCTACAAAGACAACATATTTGATGTTCAAACTCATAAACTTTATTTTTTTTTGCAAACAATAATTAACTTAGAATTTCATGGCTGCAATATCCCAAAGTAGTTGGGAAAGGGCATGTTCACCACTGTGTTACATCACCTTTTCCTTTAACAACACTCAATAAATGTTTGGGAACTGAGGAAACTAATTGTTGAAGCTTTGAAAGTGGAATTATTTCCCATTCTTGTTTTATGTAGAGCTTCAGTCGTTCAACAGTCCGGGGTCTCCGATGTCGTATTTTACGCTTCATAATGCGCCACACATTTTCGATGGGAGACAGGTCTGGACTGCAGGCGGGCCTGGAAAGTACCCACACTTTTTTTTTACGAAGCCACGCTGTTGTAACACGTGCTGAATGTGGCTTGGCATTGTCTTGCTGAAATAAGCAGGGCGTCCACGAAAAAGACGGCGCTTAGATGGCGGCATATGTTTTTCCAAAACCTGTATGTACCTTTCAGCATTAATGGTGCCTTCACAGATGTGTAAGTTACCCATGTCTCGGGCACTAATGCACCCCCATACCATCACAGATGCTGGCTTTTCAACTTTGCGTCGATAACAATCTGGATGGTTCGCTTCCCCTTTGGTCCGGATGACACAATGTCGAATATTTCCAAAAACAATTTGAAATGTAAACTTGTCAGACCACAGAACACTTTTCCACTTTGCATCGGTCCATCTCAGATGATCTCGGGCCCAGAGAAGCCGGCGGCGTTTCTGGATGTTGTTGATAAATGGCTTTCGCTTTGCATAGTAGAGCTTTAATTTGCACTTACAGATGTAGCGATAAACTGTATTTAGTGACAGTGGTTTTCTGAAGTGTTCCTGAGCCCCATGTGGTGATATCCTTTAGAGATTGATGTCGGTTTTTGATACAGTGCCGTCTGAGGGATCGAAGGTCACGGTCATTCAATGTTGGTTTCCGGCTATGCCGCTTACGTGGAGTGATTTCTCCAGCTTCTCTGAACCTTTTGATGATATTACGGACAATAAATGTTGAAATCCCTAAATTTCTTGCGATTGCATTTTGAGAAATGTTGTTCTTAAACTGTTTGACTATTTGCTCACGCAGTTGTGGACAAAGGGGTGTACCTCGCCCCATCCTTTCTTGTGAAAGACAGCATTTTTTGGGAAGCTGTTTTTATACCCAATCATGGCACCCACCTGTTCCCAATTAGCCTGCACACCTGTGGGATGTTCCAAATAAGTGCTTAATGAGCATTCCTCAACTTTATCAGTATTTATTGCCACCTTTCCCAACTTCTTTGTCACGTGTTGCTGGCATCAAATTCTAAAGTTAATGATTATTTGCATAAAAAAAAAATGTTTATCAGTTTGAACATCAAATATGTTGTCTTTGTAGCAGATTCAACTGAATATGGGTTGAAAATGATTTGCAAATCATTGTATTCCGTTTATATTTACAGCTAACACAATTTCCTAACTCATATGGAAACGGGGTTTGTATATTTATATAGCGCTTTTTCCCTAAAGACTCAAAGCGCTTTACATGGTGAAACCCACTATCTACAAACCCCAAAACCAGTGAAGTTGGCACGTCGCGTAAATCGTAAATAAAAAGAGAATACAATGATTTGCTAATGGGGCGGTATTGCTCGGTTGGTAGAGTGGTCGTGCCAGCAACTTAAGGGGTTCCAGGTTCGATTCCCGCGTCTGCCATCCTAGTCACTGCCGTTGTGTCCTTGGGCAAGACACTTAACCCACCTGCTCCCAGTGCCACCCACACTGCTTTAAATGGGTTTCCCTTTGTAAAGCGCTTTGAGTCATTAGAGAAAAGCGCTATATAAATACAATTCACTTCACAAATCCTTTTGAACCTATATTCAATTGAAGACAAATACAAGATACTTAATCTTCAAACTGGAAAACTTAATTTTTTTGCAAATATTAGCTCATTTGGATTTTGATGCCTGCAACATGTTTCATAAAAGTTGGCACAAGTGGCAAAAAGGACAGAAAGTTGAGGAATGCTCATCAAACACTTATTTGGAGAATCCCACAGGTGAACAGGCTAAATGGGAACATGTGTGTGCCATGATTGGGTATAAAAGCAGTTTCCATGAAATGCTCAGTCATTCACAAAAAAGGATGGGGCAAGAGTCACAATTTTAATAATAATTATAATAATAATAACAATGGATTAGATTTTATATAGCGCTTAACTATTGTTATATACTCAAAGCGCTCACAGAGAAGTGAGAACCCATCATTCCTTCACACCTGGTGGTGGTGAGCTACATTTGTAGCCACAGCTGCCCTGGGGTTGACTGACGGAAGCGTGGCTGCCAGTTTGCGCCTACGTGCTCTCCGATCACTACCTATCATTCATTCATCATCCATTCACCAGTGTGAGCGGCACCGGGGGCAAGGGTGAAGTGTTCTGCCCAAGGACACAACAGCAGCGATTTGGATGTCAAGAGGCGGAGCGCGAACCTGCAACCCTCAATTTTCTGGCATGGCCGCTCTACCCACTAAGCCATGCTGTAAGCAAATTGTCCAACAGTTTTAGAACAACATTTCTCAATGGGGTATTGCAAGGAATTTAGGGATTTCACCATCTAAGGTCTGTAATATCTTCAAAAGGTTCAGAGAATCAGGAGAAATCACTGCACGTAACATTGAATGTCACGTGACCTTGGATCCCTCAGGCGGTACTGGATCAAAAAGCGACATCTGTGTGTAAAGGATATCACCACAAGGGCTCAGGAACACTTCAGAAAACCACTGTCAGTAACTACAGTTGGTCGATACATCTTTAAGTGCAAGTTTAAACTCTACTATGCAAAGGGAAAACCATTAATCAACAACACCCAGAAATGCTGCAGGCTATGCTGGGCCCGAGCTCATCTTAGGTGGACTGATGCAAAGTGGAAAAGTGTTCTGTGGTCTGACGAGTCCACATTTCAAATTGTTTTTGGAAATATTCGACATTGTGTCATCCAGACCGAAGGGGAAGCGAACCATCCAGACTGTTATCAACGCAAAGTTCAAAAGCCATCATCTGTGATGGTATGGGGGTGTATTAGTGCCCAAGGCATGGGTAACTTACACATCTGTGAAGGCACCATTAATGCTGAAAGGCACATACAGGTTTTGGAGCAACATATGTTGACATCCAAGCAACGTGATCATGGACGCCCCTGCTTATTTCCGCAAGCCACGTGTTACAAAACGTGGCTTGCCCCTAGTAACCGCTTAATGGTAAAAGAGTGCGGCTACTAGACTGGCCTGCCTGTAGTCCAGACCTGTCTCCCATTGAAAATGTGTTGCACAATATGAAGCCTAAAATACAACAACAGAGACCCCGGACTGTTGGACAACTTTAGCTGTACATCAAGCAAGAATGGGAAAGAATTCCACCTAAATAGCTTCAAAAATGTGTATTTTTTTTTAAAGGAAAGGCCATGTTACACAGCGGTAAATATATAAATGCAACACTTTTGCTTTTGCTCCCATTTTTCATGAGTTGAACTCAAAGATGTAAAACTTTTACTATATACAAACAAATATGGTTCACAAATCTGCCTAAATCTGTGTTAGTGAGCATTTCTTTCTATCCCACCTCAGAGGTGTGGCATATCAAGACACCGATTAAACAGCATGACTATTGCACAGGTGTGCCTGACGCTGCCCACAATAAAAGGCCAACATTTGCAAACAACTTTCATATAGTGCAGGGGTCACCAATTTTTTTGAAACCAAGAGCTACTTCTTGGGTACTGATTAATGCGAAGGGCTACCAGTTTGATACACACTTAAATAAATTGCCAGAAATAGCCTATTTGCTCAATTTACCTTTAACTCTATGTTAGTATTAATAATTAATGATATTTATCTTTGTGGAAACACTGATCATCTTAATGATTTCTCAGAATAAATATATATTTTTGATGACATGTTTTAAATAGGTTAAAATCCAATCTGCACTTTGTTAGAATATATAACAAATTGGACCAAGCTATATTTCTAACAAAGACAAATCATTATTTCGTCTAGATTTTCCAGAACAAAATTTTTAAAGGAAATTCAAAAAAATTTGAAATAAGATTTAAATTTGATTCTACAGATTTTCTAAATTTGCCAGAATATTTTTTTTAAAATTTCAATCGTAATAAGTTTAAAGAAATATTTCACAAATATTCTTCTTCGAAAAAACAGAAGCTAAAATGAAGAAATTAATTAAAATGTATTTATTATTCTTTACAATAAAAAACATAAATTTACTTGAACATTGATTTAAATTGTCAGGAAAGAAGAGGAAGGAATTTACAAGGTAAAAAGGTATATGTGTTTAAAAATCCTAAAATCATTTTTAAGGTTGTATTTTTCTTCTTAAAATTGCCTTTCTGAAAGTTATGGGGCGGTATAACTCGGTTGGTAGAGTGGCCGTGCCAGCAACTTGGGGGTTGCAGGTTCGATTCCCACTTCCGCCATCCTAGTCACTGCCGTTGTGTCCTTGGGCAAGACACTTTACCCACCTGCTCCCAGTGCCACCCACACTGGTTTAAATGTAACTTAAATATTGGATTTCAATATGTAAAGCGCTTTGAGTCACTAGAGAAAAGCGCTATATATAAATATAATTCACTTCACACTATAAGAAGCAGTGTAAAAAAATAAATGAAATGTATTTAAACAAGTGAAGACCAAGTCTTTAAAATATTTTCTTGGATTTTCAAATTCTATTTGAGTTCTGTTTCTCTTATAATTAAAAAATGTCAAGCAAAGAAAGACCAGCTTGCTGGTAAATGAAAAAAAAAAGAAAATAGAGGCAGCTCACTGGTAAGTGCTGCTATTTGAGCTATTATTAGAACAGGCCAGCGCGCGACTCATCTGGTCCTTACGGGCGACCTGGTGCCCGCGGGCACCAGGTTGGTGACCCCTGATATAGAGCAATTGACATTTTACATGTGCTTGGTCATGCAAATCGCCCACTTTGGGGGGCATAAACCCCCCTCTATTCCTAATGCTGCCTCTGATGCACTTCCATCTTGTTTTTAAGTAAGATTGAGTCAAGTTAGGACTTTGCAGCCAGTAGGTGTGGCTCAAGGTTTAGGGCTCATTAGAGCGAAGTAGCCAAGCTATAATCCACAGCCTCCCACCAGAACCTCAACAAACATCCGCCTCAATCCATGAAAAAGTTTACATTCATTCATCTAGGAGGCGCAAAAAGTGTCTTTCATGATTTTTGCTGATGTAATACGGTAACAATAAGAGGTGAGCTGCAGGTACCCACACACCCACACACACCCACACACACACAAGCTGCAAACAAGATGGCAGCATTAACATTCCTGTGTCAAAAAAGACAAAAACTTGTCTGGTTGGACAAATTGATCAGAAGCCAATTTACAGCTAAATAAGTTGGTTTCTGACAGAATTGATACAACGCTGATACTGTAGTTGTATACAAACATGGCTGGGGCAACTTAAAGGGGAACATTATCACAATTTCAGAAGGGTTAAAACCAATAAAAATCAGTTCCCAGTGGCTTATTTTATTTTTCCAAGTTTTTTTCAAAATTTTACCCATCATGGAATATCCCAAAAAAAGGCTTTAAAGTGCCTGATTTTCGCTATCTGTAAATCCACCCGTCCATTTTCCTCTGACGTCACATAGTGAGGCCAATACAAACAAACATGGCGAATAGAACAGCAAGATATAGCGACATTAGCTCGGATTCAGACTGGGATTTCAGCGGCTTAAGCGATTCAACAGATTACGCATGTATTGAAACGGATGGTTGGAGTGTTGAGCAGATAGCGAAAACGAAATTGAAGAAGAAACTGAAGCTATTGAGCAAATAGCTGTCAGAAGTAGTTGATGACAAACCCTGTGATGCAGAGAAGGAGGCAGGCATTGAATGGGAAAACATGATTTAATTTAAATAATAGAACAAGAACCAACAAAAAGCACGCACGTGGGCGGAATAACAAACTAAGAGAGCTAGCACTTAGAGCTAGAAAAACAAAAAGGAACTTCAGCATGGAAGCTAGAGGATAACAAACAGAAAAACTGGAAATAGCTATGGCTAACAAAAACAGCTTACCGCTACGACGACCAGGACAAGATGTAGCACGACAGGTAATAGCTGAAATGATGCCAGACACGACAGTTAGCAAAGACACAAGAGTGACATGAGGCAATGACAATTCCGAATGACAATACAATGATCCAGCCACTGACACAAGACAAAGAAGGTACAAATAGGAGCCGGCTGATTGGCGAACGGTGTGGCCAGATGCTAATCAGCCGCAGCTGAGGGGGAACACAGCACTCAGGGAACAAGACAGAAAGCTGACAAAATAAGAGCACTAGACAGGAACTAAGGACAGGAAATACTAAACACACTGAGGAGGAACACAGCACTCAGGGAACCTGACAGGAAGCTGACAAATTAAGAGCACTTGACAGGAAGTAAATGACAGGAAATAGTAAACACAGGAAACAGACAAATGCAGAGGAAAAAACTAAAACATAGACAAACTGGGCAAGCCTGACAATAGCTATTGAAGCTATTCGGCGATTGCCTTCTAACCAACGATTGCATCTTTTGACCACTGGAGCAACTTAAATCCGTCGATTGGTAAGTGTTTGTTTGGCAATAAATGTGGGTGGAGGGAATGGCTGGATGCAAATATAGCTACAAATGTACATACAGCTAGCCTAAATAGCATGTTAGCATCGATTAGCTGGCAGTCATGCCGTGACCAAATATGTCTGATTAGCACATAAGTCAATAACATCAACAAAACTCACTTTTGTGATTTCGTTGACTTTATCGTTGGAAATCAATCAATCAATATTTATTTATATAGCCCTAAATCACAAATGTCTCAAAGGACTGTACAAACCATTACGACTACGACATCCTCGGAAGAACCCACATAAGGGCAAGGAAAACTCACACCCAGTGGGACGCCAGTGACAATGATGACTATGAGAAACCTTGGAGAGGACCTCAAATGTGGGCAACCCCCCCCTCTAGGGGACCGAAAGCAATGGATGTCGAGCGGGTCTAACATGATACTGTGAAAGTCCAATCCATAGTGGCTCCAACACAGCCGCGAGAGTTCAGTTCAAAGCGGATCCAAGACAGCAGCGAGAGTCCCGTCCACAGGAAACCATCCCAAGCGGATGCGGATCAGCAGCGTAGAGATGTCCAGCATAGAAATGCATCTGTTTTGAGTGTCGCTGGATATCCACACATCTCTGTGCCATCTGTCGTAGCATAGCTGTCGTCGGTAAAATGTGCAGAACAAACGAGGGACTTTCGCATCTTTTGACCACCCTGTACTTGAATCCGTCGATTGGTATGTGTTTGTTTGGCATTCAATGTGGGTGGAGGGAAAGGCTGGATGCAAATATAGCTACAAATGAGGTATAACCATGCAATATGTACATACAGCTAGCCTAAATTGCATGTTAGCATCGATTAGCATGCCGTGGTAATCGATGCACACTCTACGTAAATCTACTTGAATCCGTCCCTGTTCGTGTTGTTACACTGTCCGACAACACACCGACGAGGCATGATGTCTCCAAGGTACGGAAAACAGTCGAAAAAACGGAAAATAACAGAGCTGATTTGACTTGGTGTGTGTAATGTGTTTGAGAAAATGGCGAAATGCTTCCCATTGTGACGTCACGGGTGAAAGGTCATCGCTCCGACAGTGAACAATTGAAAGGCGTTTAAATCGCCAAATTCACCCTTTTAGAGTTTGAAAATCGGTTAAAAAAACATATGGTCTTTTTTTTGCAGCATCAAGGTATATATTGAGGCTTACATAGGTCTGCTGATAATGTTCCGCTTTAAGCATACGGTACGTTCACAACCTGCTGCACATGTGACCACTGAGATGTTTGCAGTGATACCTCCCTGCATGGCACTCCGTATCAAGGGTTAGAATTACAGATGTCCGATAATATCGGACTGCCGATATTATCGGCCGATAAATGCTTTAAAAATGTAATATCGGAAATAATCAGTATCAGTTTCAAAAAGTAAAATTTCTGACTTTTTAAAACGCTGCTGTACGCTGCAAAAACTGAAATCCAAGTAAGATTAAACATCTCAAATAAGGGTGATATTCGCTTATTTTCTGTCTGATAAGATAATTCTTCTCACTAAGCAGATTTTATGTTAGCGTTTTACTTTTTTTTAAGGGTTTCGGTCCTAAATGATCTCAGTAAGATATTACAGCTCGTTGCTGAGATGTTATGCGCTATACTGAGTAAAACATGCTTGAAACTAGAATATCAACTGTTGCAACGTTGTCATCAACACTCACAAGTATAAGACTACTATTTTAAAGTAATAATTTCTTACTTCAAGCATGAAAAAAAAATCATGATGCAGAGTGCACACCATTTTGTCAAGATAAAGGCACTAACATTTACTTATTTAAGAATATTTTTCAACATATGGAGCAAAAACGTCTCTTTTTTTCTAACAAGGAAAGTGCACTTGTTATTAGTGAGTATACTTATTTTAAGGTATTTTTGGGTTTATTGTAGTTAGCTAATTTTACTTGTTTTGGAAAGTCTTGACAAGCCGAATGTTCTTATCCGATTGGCAGATAATTTTGCTTAGTTCAAATAAAATACCCCTCATTTTTGTATTTTTGTTTTTTTGTTTTTGAACACTGACTTTTTGCAAACATAATACATTTCATATCATTTAAATAAAGTATTAATAACTTAGGTCCCAACACCAAGCCTTGTGGAACCCCACAAGTTACTCTTCTTGGCGGTGATTTAGTTTTACTCATTTCCACATATTGAGGTCTATTACTTAAATAACTACTTAACCACTGTTGTAAAAACACCTCTATTGCCACAGTTTTCCAATTTTTGCTGAAGTAAGGAATGATTGATTGAAGGTCTGCGAATCTTTGGGTGTCCCACAATTCGATTCAATATCGATTCTTGGGGTTGCGATTCGATTATATATCGATTTTTTTCGATTCAACACGATTCTCGATTCAAAAACGATATTTTTCCGATTCAAAAGGATTCTGTATTCATTCAATACATAGGATTTCAGATGGATCCACCCCAGTCTGCTGACATGCAAGCGGAGTAGTAGATTTGAAAAAAAAAAAGCTTTTATAATTGTAAAGGACAATGTTTTATCAACTGATTGCAATAATGTAAATTTGTTTTAACTATTAAACGAACCGGGCTTCACGGTGGCAGAGGGGTTAGTGCGTTTGCCTCACAATACGAAGGTCCTGCAGTCCTGGGTTCAAATCCAGGCTCGGGATCTTTCTGTGTGGAGTTTGCATGTTCTCCCCGTGAATGCGTGGGTTCCCTCCGGGTACTCCGGCTTCCTCCCACCTCCAAAGACATGCACCTGGGGATAGGTTGATTGGCAACACTAAATTGGCCCTAGCGTGTGAATGTGAGTGTGAATGTTGTCTGTCTATCTGTGTTGGCCCTGCGATGAGGTGGCAACTTGTCCAGGGTGTACACCGCCTTCCACCCGATTGTAGCTGAGATAGGCGCCAGCGCCCCCCGTGACCCAAAAAGGGAATAAGCGGTAGGAAATGGATGGATGGATATTAAACGAACCAAAAATATGACTTATTTTATCTTTGTGAAAACATTGGACACAGTGTGTTGTCAAGCTTATGAGATGCGATGCAAAAGTAAGCCACTATGACACTATTGTTCTTTTTATTTTATTTTATAAATGTCTAATGATAATGTCAATGAGAAATTTTTAATCACTGCTATGCTGAAATTATAACTAATATTGATACTGTTGTTGAGAATATTCATTTTTGTTTCATTACTTTTGGTTTGTTCTGTGTCGTGTTTGTGTCTCCTCTCAATTGCTCTGTTTATTGCAGTTCTGAGTGTTGCTGGGTCAGGTTTGGTTTTGGAATCTCATTGCATTATTATGGTATTGCTGTGTAGTGGTTTGTTGGATTAATTAAAAAAAAAAAAAAAAAGATAAAAAAAAAAAAAAAAAGAGAATCGATTCTGAATCGCACAACGGATTCGATTCGTATTCGAATTGATTTTTTCCCACACCCCTAATTGATTGTGTCAAAAGCTTTATATAAGTCAATAAATACTCCAACGGTATGTTGCTTTTTTTCTATTGCTGTAGCTATGTTTTTCTACAAAGTCCACCACTGTTAGGTGTCATGATCCGTGGTCCGCATCACGTTTTTGTATTTTCGGTTAGTTTTGGACTGCTTTAACGTCAGCCATGTTTTGTGTTTTCGTCTATGAGAGCTGCACTCCTATTGTAGAACCAATGCTACTAACAAGATTCTTGCAGCGGATATGCACCATAGTTGCAGTTAAAATGAACAAGAAGTTATTTTCATTGAAGAAACGCGATCTGTCAGCTGAAGAGTACAAGTTATCCTACTTTCCAGCCTTTTTGCAAAGCACTACGCAGACACACACTGCAAAAACTGAAATCTAAGTAAGATTAAATATTTCAAATCAATGTGATATTTGCTTATTTTCTGTCTGATAAGATAATTCTTCTCACTAAGCAGATTTCATGTTAGAGTGTTTTACTTGTTTTAAGGGTTTTGGTCCTAAATGATCTCAGTAAGATATTACAGCTTGTTGCTGAGATTTGATGAGCTATATTGAGTAAAACAGGGGTGGGGAACCTATGGCTCGCGAGCCAGATGTGGCTCTTTTGATGACTGCATCTGGCTCTTGGATAAATCTGAGCTGACATTGCTTAACACGATAAAGAATGAATAATTCCACTTGTAATCACAGTGTTAAAAATAGCGTTCAAAATATAAAACATTGTCATGCATTTTTATGTTCAAGAAGTTGGTAAGAAGTCATTTATTTATTATTGGTTAGGGTGGGGCTTGCTCTCCAGGGGGTTCTTCAGACCACCAAGCACCGACATGAGAGCCTGTTTCAGGGTTACAATATTGTTTTATTTTTCAATAAGTCTCTCAGTTGCTTTCCAGCAATTGTCTTTTTCTCTTTCGTTCTCGCTCGTTCTCTGGTTTCTAGCCCCAAGCCCGTCTCTCCTCCTGGCTGCTGCTTATAACATAGCGACAGGTGATCAAATAAAAAGGCCCAGGTGGGCCGTCTACGCACCTGTCGCTGATTTCGAGGCCGGTACTGGCAACACCCTGCCTCGCTGCAGGCCTGCAGGCCACACCCCCTCCACAGTTCGCTTCAGAATAACAATGTTATTACAACGAATAAGAGACCTCTCTAGAAATGTTGGTATTTCTTAAAAATGCACGTGTTTTGTTGTGTTCAGTGTTAAAAAAATATTATATGTCTCTTATGGATATACGTTTTAAAATATTTGGCTTCTTGGCTCTCTCAGCCAAAAAGCTTCCCGACCCCTGGAGTAAAACATGCCTGAAACTAGAATATCAACTGATGCAAAACCGTGTCATCAAAACTCACAAGAAAAAAACGACTTTCTTAAAGTAATAATTTCTTACTTCAAGCGTGAAAAAAAAAAATCATGGTTTTGACACAATTGTGTCTCATAATTAAAACAGATGACAGCCAAATGGACTTTGCTGTTTTATTTTCAATGACACAATAGAAAATATGTACTAATATAGTAGTACAGTTGGCACAGTACAGTAAACATTTAACATGGGACATTTCTAACAATTTTGAACAGAAATAGTTCATGCACATTCAGATGAATTCTTCAAAATTACAATTAAAATATTTTTGGCCGGGGGCCGGGCTGTATATATGCACACTAATTGACTGAAATAGCCCGCACTTGGCGCGATGATGTGATGTTGTCGATGGGAAAAAATGCATTTTCAGACAATATGATTTGCCTGAACGGCTAGAAGACCCCGAGAGTAACAAGCGGTTGCATTGTTGTCTTTCCATTAAGAACAATAAATTAGTTTTTAGAATAAGTTTGCTGGTTTCAAGAAATGTAATGCTGAGCATATCATTATGTCAAGATAATGGCACTAGCATTTAGTTCATTTAAGACTATTTTTTTAAATATTCAGCAAAAAGGTCTCTTTTTTTCTACCAAGAAAAGTGCACTTGTAATTAGTGAGAATATTCCTATTTTAAAGGGGAACATTATCACAATTTCAAAAGGGTTAAAAACAATAAAAATCAGTTCCCAGTGGCTTGTTTTATTTTTCGAAGTTTTTTTCAAAATTTTACACCTCCCGGAATATCCCCGAAAAAAGCTTTAAAGTTCTTGATTTTCGCTATTTGCGGTGCGACTGTCCATTTCCCTGTGACGTCATACAGGGCTGCCAATACCAACAACATGGCGGTTACCACAGCAAGATATAGCGACATTAGCTCGGATTCAGACTCGGATTTCAGCGGCTTAAGCGATTCAACAGATTACGCATGTATTGAAACAGATGGTCGGAGTATGGAGACAGATAGCGAAAACGAAATTGAAGAAGAAATTGAAGCTATTGAGCGAATAGCTATTGACGCTATTCGGCCATAGCATGGGTGTACCTAATGAAGTGCCCCATAGCATGGCTGCCTTATTAGCATCGCCGGTAAAATGTGCAGAACAAACGTTCAGGACTTTCGCATCTTGTGACACTGGAGCAACTTAAATCCGTCGATTGGTAAGTGTTTGTTTTGATTTAAATGTGGGTATCTAGTTTCAAATGTAAATACAGCTAGCGTAAATAGCATGTTAACATCGATTAGCGTAGCATGTTAGCATCGATTAGCTGCCAGTCATGCCGTGACCAAATATGTCTGATTAGCACATAAGTCAACAACATCAACAAAACTCACCTTTGTGATTTCGTTGACTTAATCGTTGCAAATGCTTCTGCAGGTTATCCATACATCTCTGTGCCATGTCTGTCTTAGCATCGCCGGTCAAATGTGAAGACACTTTGGTATATTCAATGGGGGTCTGGCGGCAGATTTCTTGCCAGTGGTGCAACTTGAATCCCTCCCTGTTAGTGTTGTTACACCCTCCGACAACACACCGACGAGGCATGATGTCTCCAAGGTTGCAGAAGATAGTCGAAAAAACGGAAAAAAACAGAGCTGAGACGCGGTGTTTGTAATGTGTCTGAAAAATGGCGGCTCTATTACCTAGGTGACGTCACGTTTTGACGTCATTGCTCCGAGAGCGATAAACAGAAAGGCGTTTAATTTGCCAAAATTCCCCCATTTAGAGTTCGGAAATCGGTTGAAAAAATACATGGTCTTTTTTCTGCAACATCAAGGTATATATTGACGCTTGCACAGGTTTGGTGATAATGTTCCCCTTTAAGGTATTTTGGGCTTCATTGAGGTTAGCCAAATTTACTTGTTTTGGAAAGTCTTGCCAAGCCAAATGTTCCTGTTCTATTGGCAGATAAATTTGCTTCGTTCAAGTAAAATACCCCTGATTTTTGTATTTTTTTCTTCTTCTTTTTGAACACTGACTTTTTGCAGTGCACATTGCGGGCTCACTGCAGCAGACGAGTGTGATGATGTCCTTTCACACACCGGCTGAGGGGGCAGAAAGTGCTGACATGGACACTTGTCCCAGAAATGTCATGCCAATGGGGAGAATCTGCTGACACTGTCTCAGGGAGAAATCGCAACAAAGAAGTCAAATTAAACAACCCGCCGCCACCCTGAGTTGCATCCTCAGCTTTAATACTTTCACAATTGCTACGTTTCCTCTCGGCGACCACCGTGGAAGAGCCACTCCAAGGGGGGTAAAAGTAGACAAGTACCTAGACCTATGACTTTGCACTTTGTGGTTGCAGCTAAGTCTGTTGCATCAGCGTCACTTTGCGCCTGCATACGCCTCATCAGCATCAGACAATTCGTCACAGTTCCCTTGTTGAACGGGGAATATAAAGTAGTGCCCCCTGCTGGTATGGAGACTCTTCCCATTAAAAAACACAAAACTGTCAGGCGATTAGGGTGGAACGGTATACCGGTATTAGTATAGTATAGTCATGTAAATAGACTCCCTTTTTCCCTTTTGATCTGCCGTTTCTTTTATTTTTCTCCTATGTCCCACTCTCCCTTTGTGGAGGAGGTCCGGTCCGATCCAGTGGCCATGTACTGCTTGCCTGTGTATCGGCTGGGGACATCTCTGCGCTGCTGATCCGCCTCTGCTTGGGATGGTTTCCTGCTGGCTCCACTGTGAACGGGACTCTCGCTGCTGTGTTGGATCCGCTTTGGACTGGACTCTCGCGACTGTGTTGGATCCATTATGGATTGAACTTTCACAGTATCATGTTAGACCCGCTCGACATCCATTGCTTTCCTCCTCTCCAAGGTTCTCATAGTCATCATTGTCACCGACGTCCCACTGGGTCATTATTGTCACCGATGTCCCACTGGGTGTGAGTTTTCCTTGCTCTTATGTGGGCCTACCGAGGATGTCGTAGTGGTTTGTGCAGCCCTTTGAGACACTAGTGATTTAGGGCTATATAAGTAAACATTGATTGATTGATTGATGTTTTGTTTTGGTCATGTTCGGTTTTGTTTTTTGGACACTCAGGTCCTGTTTTGCACTTCCTGGTTTGTTTTTGTTACCATGACTACTCATTAGTTTTCACCTGTCACGCATCGTAACATTAGCTAATATGCTAACACGTTTACAAGTGTCTGCGTTAGTGTAGATAACTTATAATGGCATTCTTTTTTGTATTGTTTCTCTTTTGTAAATTCATTAAGACGTCACCTCAGAGTTATTGAGTCTATTTTGCTGTTTGGAGAGCTAGCTTCCGCTTAGATTACTTCTTTACTGCTGTGTTGTAACAAGCACTGTTTGGAAACAATTATGTATGCAAATAAACATTTGCAAAATTTTTCGCACCAGTATACCTGTATATCTACAGCCTATGGCCCTGTGTAAAAATATTTATTTATTCTAAAATTCGCTCAATACCCCGGGAATTACCGTACATTCAATTTCCAATTGGCATATAAAGTTCACAAAAACAATATTACGCAGAAAATATTGGTTTGGACATGAAAACACTAAAATGTAACTTTTAAACATTTGATTTACACTTATGGATAAAATAATATCCAAAAATATGCAAAGTATTCCTTAATTTTTTTTAGACAGCAGTATTTTTCAAGTAAGGCAGTGCTTTATCAAATGTTTTATATCATGGGTTTGGAAGTTGCCAGGAGAACGGTACATTTTGGACTGCATTGTGCCCAGTGTTAAATTTGGTGAAGGAGGGATTATGGTGCAGGGTTGTTTTTCAGGAGTTGGGTTTGGCCCCTTTGTTCCAGTGAAAGGAACTTTGAATGCTCCAGGATACCAAAACATTTTGGACCATTCCATGGTCCCAACCTTGTGGGAACAGTTTGGAGCGGGCCCCTCCCTCTTCCAACATGACTGTGAACCAGTGCACAGAGCAAGGTCCATAAAGACAGAGATGCCAGAGTCAGGTGTGGATGAACTTGACTGGCCTGCACAGAGTCCTGACCTGAACCCGATAGAACACCTTCGGGATGAATTTGAGAGAGACTAAGAACAGACAAGCCATTGTTTTGTCTGTTTGCAAAAAACAAGCATCCTAATCTACGATTTGACTCCCCCGAACGGCCTTGACAGGACCAGGCTGTTCTGAAAAACACCCCAGAGGACACCTCAATGATGGACGCTTTTGACCTCCCTCCCTTCTCAACGACACCTGGAGTCGAACTTCTTCAGATTGGCCTCAGTCTACAAAAACGTCACACCATCACAACCAAGACAATTGGGCATTCACGCACACACCTCCCCTCCCCCACCCCACGCCTTCACCACTGCTTGTTTTTCCCCTCGGGGCCTTCCAGGGCTCCAACCCCCCCTCCGTGCGAGTTGTCATGATTAAATGTAATGTGTTTATGTGTGCATTGCAAATTAGTTTTTTTCCCTTGGACACAGCCTTGACCCCCTCTCGTGGGTCCAGCCATTGACTGATATTTTTTTACTCTTCCCCCCTTTCCCAATATCGCCTTTTTCCCACCTTTTTAAGGAGCGCCGTAAAAATGGCTGATCCGTCGGCGGTCCTGTCTTATTTCCCAGTAACGGATGGCTACTCTTAGTGGGACTGTGCCGAAAATGTACTTTTCAGTTCTTATGTGTCTTGTGCATGTTAAGAATTGACAATAAATCATTTCCATTTCCATTAGAATGGAGACTGAGAGCCAGGCCTTCTCAACCAACATCAGTTTGGAAGAACGGTCGAAAAGTCCTATAAGCACACTCTGCTACCTTGTGGACAGCCTTCCCAGAAGAGTTGAAGCTGTAGTAAATGCAAATGGTGGACCGACATCATGTTGAACCCGATGGGTTAGGAATGGGATGGCACCTCAAGTTCACATGTGCGTCAAGGCAGGTGGCCAAATACTTTTGGCAATATAGTGTATGTACTTGGTCATATTTCCTGATGCAGCCTGTTGATTGATTTGAGCAGTGCTGCCACCTAGGGCGAGGCTTGTGTATCGTTCAAGAATAAATATAGACGCTAATAGCGGAAGTCCCTTGTCTCTCAGGCCTCCTGACCCCTTCAGCCCCAGTATTATTACGTATGCCAAGCTTGTGTGCTATTTTGTGCTTTGCTGTTGTGTAGCTGCTAGTACACTGAAAAAGTCAGTGTTCAAAAACAAAAAATACAAAAATAAGGGGTATTTTACTTGAACCAAGCAAAATTATCTGCCAATAGAACAAATAATTTGGCTTGTTAAGACTTTCCAAAACAAGTAAAATTAGTTAACCCCAATAACACACATAAGTATATTCTCACTAACTACAACTGTACTACTATATGAGTACCTATTTTCTATTGTTTCATTGAAAATAAAACAGCAAAGTCCATTTGGCTGTCATCTGTTTTAATATGAGACACAACTGTGTCAAAGTCATGATTTTTTTTACATGCTTTAAATAAGAAATGATTACTTTAAAAAAGTAGTTTTATACTTGTGAGTGTTAATGACACAGCTTTGCAACAGTTGATATTTTAGTTTCAAGCATGTTTTACTCAACATGGGTCATCAAATCTCAGCAACAAGCTGCAATATCTTACTGAGATCATTTAGGACCAAAACCCTTAAAACAAGTAAAAGACTAGGACATAAAATCTTGTGTATGCACGCGCAAGTCCCGGGATGCCCGAAATGTCCATAACACACCCAGCCGAGACCCACGGGGAGGGAGGATGAAAGTTGGAAAACTCAGCAAAAGTCCCACGAGAAGTGGAAGAGAAAAGTGAGAAAAGTCGACAAAAGTCCCCAAAAATTTTCAAAATACCTACACAGGTTCGAGTCCCACAATCCGCCGCCGGCCGGGATGCCCGAAATTTCCAAACTGCGCCCAGCAAAGTCCCACGATAAGGCGGGGAGAAAAGTGAGAAAAGTCGGTAAAATGTTCAAAAATCCCAACGGGGTTCGAGTGCCACAAGTCTTAAGACTTGAGGCACTCGGACTCAAACTCAAACTCGAGTGGGACTCAAACCTGGGTAGTAGGGCTGTGAATCTTTGGGTGTCCCACGTTTCGATTCAATATCGATTCTTGGGGTCATGATTCGATAATATATCGATTTTTTTCGATTCGATTCAATTCTTGATTCAAAAAGGATGTTTTTCCGATTCAAAACGATTCTGTATTCATTCAATACATAGGATTTCAGCAGGATCTACCCCAGTCTGCTGACATGCTAGCAGAGTAGTAGATTTAAAAAAAAAAAAAAACTTTTATAATTGTAAAGGACAATGTTTTATCAACTGATTGCAATAATGTAAATTTGTTTTAACTTTTAACGAACCAAAAATATGACTTATTCTATCTTTGTGAAAACATTGGACACAATGTGTTGTCAAGCTTATGAGATGCGATGCAAGTGTAAGCCACTGTGACACTATTGTTCTTTTTTATTATTTTTTTAAATGTCCAATGATAATGTCAATGAGGGATTTTTAATCACTGCTATGCTAAAATTATAACTTATATTGATACTGTTGTTGATAATATTCATTTTTGTTTCATTACTTTTGGTTTGTTCTGTGTCGTGTTTGTGTCTCTCAATTGCTCTGTTTATTGCAGTTCTGAGTGTTGCTGGATCAGGTTTGGTTTTGGAATTGGATTAAATTGTTACGGTATTGCTGTGTAGTGGTTTGTTGGATTGATTAAAAAAATAAAAAGTAAATAAATAAACAATTTTTTTTTTTTAAGTACAAAAAAAAATTATAGTTTTTTTAAAAATGAGAATCGATTATGAATCGCACAAAATAAACGATTCGATTCGTATTCGAATCGATTTCCCCCCACACCCCTACTGGGTAGGTATTTTGAAAATTTTTGGGACTTTTGCCGATTTTTCCAACTTTCATCCACCCTCCCTATGGGACTCGGCTGGGTGAGTTATGGACATTTTGGGCATTCCGGGACTTGCACGGCCAGCGGCGGGACTTGTGGGACTCGAACCTGGGTAGGTATTTTGAAAATTTTTGGGGACTTTTGCCGACTTTTCTGACTTTTCTCTCCCACTTCTCGTGGGACTTTGCTGGGTGCTGGGATGCACTTGTGCGGCCGGCGGCGGGACTCGTGGGAATGGAACCCAGGGAGGTATTTTGGACACAATTGGGACTTTTGAACATTTTGCCCGCCTTTTCCCCTCTTCTTCCCCGCCTTCCCGTGCGCCGTTGCTGGGTGTGTTTTGGACATTTGGAGAAAAATAGTTTCAAGCATGTTTTACTCAATATAGGTCATAAAATGTTGGAAACAAGCAGTAATATCTTACTGAGATCATTTAGGACCAAAACCCTTAAAACAGGTAAAACACTAACATAAAATCTGTTTAGTGAGAAAAATTATCTTATCAGACAGAAAATAAGCAAATATCACCCTTATTTGATATATTTTTTCTTACTTAGATTCCAGTTTTTGCAGTGTAGCCTATAACCTACTCTGTTTACCTTTTGTCAATGACTAAAATACAAGAAAAGTCCAAAATTTGTGCTTATAGGAGGGCATTTAGATGTGAACTGGCTATCCAGCTTTGCACAAGTAAACACTCTGCAGGACAAGATTTCATATGCCAGCTGATATCAAACCGATTTTAATATCAGATCTGGACTCCCCTTGGTCTGCAATGCTATACTTTAGCCTTATTGGCATCATTCACGTGTTCACTCTGGCAAACTTCCATCATGGCGAAATGTTACGAATGATTTCCTTGGTGAGTGTGGTCCTTACACCCGAGAGATCATTAACCAGCGCTTTCCTTGTAATTCACGCCTGATCCTGCACCTTTCTCAGAATAAACCATCCCCCACAAGGTGAGATCTGACATGGACTAACTAACTGTGATCTTGGATTTCTTTCCTTTTTTGATAATTATTGAGCCAACGGCGGTCGCTTTGGCACCGAGGTAAAGGGGCAGGACTGATTAGTGTGCTACCAGGGAACAGGATACTTGCTGCTGTTCTCTATTTCAAGTCCGCATTCTTCTTCTCCCATCATTTCACTTTCAAAATGATCGGCTCATTCATTTCACATTTTCTGAGACATTTTTTACCATTCAAGTTAAATGGGACCACTGGTGTAAGTAGTAAAACCTTAAATTCACATCTTAAGTGCACAGGAAGCCAGTGCAGGTGAGCCAGTACAGGCGTAATGTGATCAAACTTTCTTGTTCTTGTCAAAAGTCTAGCAGCCGCATTTTGTACCAACTGTAATCTTTTAATGCTAGACATGGGGAGACCCGAAAATAATACGTTACCGTAATCGAGACGAGACCTAACAAACGCATGAATAATGATCTCTGTGTCGATAGTGGACAAAATGGAACGAATTTGAGCAATATTACGGAGATGAAAGAACATCCTGTTGTCATAAAAGACAACAGGAAGTGTTCTCCACAAGAATGGATAACAGAAGACACCACTGCTGCAGCCCCCACTTTTGTGCACATGGGTACCCAAACGGTGGTGGATGATATCCCTGTCACTGTATGTGTCACGATCCCAGCAGCAAGTTCCAGTCCAAGGCGTCCTTTGCCCTCTGACTCCCAGGCTTCTGTGGACCAGGCCTTGATTTATACTCTGTCACACGATGGTGTGAATATCAACGAGCTTCAAAATAACATCAATCAGGTTTTGGCCTGGCTGAAGGAGGGCAGGAGACCACCTAGATGGAGATTGAAGCAATCCAGTCAGGGTTTGAAGAGGCTTTGGAACGAGTTTCTTCGGTTGTCTTTAATCAATGGACTGTTGTGCAGACTGGTGCAACTCTCTGTTGTGGGCTGCTTTGGTCCCCGAGGTCCTGGGACTCCTGCATGGCACACATGTGGGGGTTCACCTTGCCTATGAGCGGGTATTGACCCGTGCCAGATGTGTATGTTATTGGCCCACTATGTATGGCGACATCGGGGTTTGGTATGACCAGTGTTATGCCTGTCTGAGGAGGAGGTCCCCAGTTTTACAACACCATGCTCCTGGGGGGATACACTGGTGGAAAGGCTTGTCCTACGCTTTACTGCCAACATACCCGAGTTTGATTGATTGATTGATACTTTTATTAGTAGATTGCACAGTTCAGTACAAATTCCGTACAATTGAACACTAAATGGTAACACCCGAATACGTTTTTCAACTTGTTTAAGTCGGGGTCCACGTTAATCAATCCATGGTACAAATATATACTATCAGCATAATACAGTCATCACACAGGTTAAACATCATAGTATATACATTGAATTATTTACATTATTTACAATCAATCAATGTTTACTTATATAGCCCTAAATCACTAGTGTCTCAAAGGGCTGCACAAACCACCACGACATCCTCGGTAGGCCCACATAAGGGCAAGGAAAACTCACACCCAGTGGGACATTGGTGACAATAATGACCCAGTGGGACGTCGGTGACAATGATGACTATGAGAACCTTAGAGAGGAGGAAAGCAATGGATGTCGAGCAGGTCTAACATGATACTGTGAAAGTTCAATCCACAATGGATACAACACAGTCGCGAGAGTCCAGTCCAAACACAGCAGCGAGAGTCCCGTTCACAGCGGAGCCAGCAGGAAACCATCCCAAGGGTAGCGGACCAGCAGCGCAGAGATGTCCCCAGCCGATACACAGAGGGACATAGAAGAAAAACAAAAGAAACGGCAGATCAACTGGTCTAAAAAGGGAGTCTATTTAAAGGCTAGAGTATACAAATGAGTTTTAAGGTGAGACTTAAATGCTTCTACTGAGGTGGCATCGCGAACTGTTACCGGGAGGGCATTCCAGAGTACTGGAGCCCGAACGGAAAATGCTCTATAGCCCGCAGACTTTTTTTGGGCTTTGGGAATCACTAATAAGCCGGAGTCCTTTGAACGCAGATTTCTTGCCGGGACATATGGTACAATACAATCGGCAAGATAAGATGGAGCTAGACCGTGTAGTATTTTATACGTAAGTAGTAAAACCTTAAAGTCACATCTTAAGTGCACAGGAAGTCAGTGCAGGTGAGCCAGTACAGGCGTAATGTGATCAAACTTTCTTGTTCTTGTCAAAAGTCTAGCAGCCGCATTTTGTACCAACTGTAATCTTTTAATGCTAGACATGGGGAGACCCGAAAATAATACGTTACAGTAGTCGAGGCGAGACGTAACAAACGCATGGATAATGATCTCAGCGTCTTTAGTGGACAGAATGGAGCGAATTTTAGCGATGTTACGGAGATGAAAGAAGGCCGTTTTAGTAACGCTTTTAATGTGTGCCTCAAAGGAGAGAGTTGGGTCGAAGATAATACCCAGATTCTTTACCGTGTCGCCTTGTTTAATTGTTTGGTTGTCAAATGTTAGAGTTGTATTATTAAATAGAGTTCGGTGTCTAGCAGGACCGATAATCAGCATTTCCGTTTTTTTGGCGTTGAGTTGCAAAAAGTTAGCGGACATCCATTGTTTAATTTCATTAAGACACGCCTCCAGCTGACTACAATCCGGCGTGTTGGTCAGCTTTAGGGGCATGTAGAGTTGGGTGTCATCAGCATAACAGTGAAAGCTAATACCGTATTTGCGTATGATGTCACCTAGCGGCAGCATGTAGATGCTGAAGAGTGCAGGGCCAAGGACCGAACCCTGGGGAACTCCACACGTTACCTTAACGTAGTCCGAGGTCACATTGTTATGGGAGACACACTGCATCCTATCAGTAAGATAAGAGTTAAACCAAGACAGGGCTAAGTCTGACATACCAATTCGTGTTTTGATACGTTCTAATAAAATATTATGATCGACGGTATCGAAAGCAGCGCTAAGATCGAGGAGCAGCAACATAGATGACGCATCAGAATCCATCGTTAGCAATAGATCATTAGTCATTTTTGCGAGGGCTGTCTCCGTGGAGTGATTTGCCCTGAAACCGGATTGAAAGGTTTCACATAGATTGTTAGACGCTAAGTGTTCATTTAACTTCTCCGCAACAATTTTTTCAAGGATTTTTGAAATAAAGGGAAGGTGAGACACCGGTCGGTAATTTACCATGAGGTCAGGATCGAGGTTAGGTCTTTTAAGAAGAGGATGAATAACCGCTTTTTTGAATGCTAGGGGAACAGTGCCCTAGGAGAGTGATAAGTTTATAATATTTAGCACTGATGGACCTAATAATACAAAAAGCTCCTTGATCAGTTTCCCAGGAAGAGGGTCAAGTAAACATGTTGTCTGTTTTATTCCATTTACACGTTGTAACAATTCCTCTAATGTTATTTCCTCAAAACGAGAGAAACTATTTTGGAGGGCAGTATCCGCCGTATATACAATCGTGTCAGTGTTAATAGAACCCCGTTGTAGCTGGGACGCATTGTCTTTAATCTCCTTTCTAATGACTTCAATTTTCTTACTAAAGAATTGCATAAAGTCATCAGCTGAGTGGGTTGAGCTACTGGAAGGAATCCCTTGTTGGGTTAGCGATGCTACCGTACTAAACAAAAATTTAGGATCGTTTTTATTACGGTGGATGAGATTTGAGTAATATTTAGCTTTAGCTAAGGTAAGCATGTGTAGGTCTTACTTAGTAGGATATGTACAGCGAGCAGAGAACATAGTGAGTTCGGATAGCATAAAAACAAGTATATACATTAGTACATTTGATTATTTACATTAGGTTATTTATAATCCGGGGAGATGGGATGTGAATGGAGGAGGGTATTAGTAAAGGGTTGAAAGTTGCCTGGAGGTGTTGTTTTAGAACGGTTTTGAAGGAATATAGAGATGCACTTACTTTTATACCCGTTGGGAGAGCATTCTGTCACACCGCGGTGAGGGATGTCTTGTTTTGGATTTTTCTGTCTTATGGTTTTAATTTGAAAAGTAACTCTCCTCTCGTTTCAGGTCACTTGCCCTTCCTTTTGTGTCATCAGTCTGACGTCATCCCTGTTCCCTGATTGTTTCCAGCTGTTCCCTATTACCTTCATGTGTTTTATAAGCTCACTCCTTCCTTTGTTCTGTGCCAGATTGTCTCGTTTATTCATGCTCTCTAGCGTCCATGTCTTTGTCCATGCCTGGCCTTGTCTTGTGCTTATGTCCCTTGATCCTGAACACCTTTGTGAATATTTTGAGTTTTACTTTCTTCCTCCTCAGCAGAGTGATTTTGATTATTTAGTTATTCAGCCGCAGTGGTAAGTTTCAGTTAAAATTTTTTCATTCATTCCTCAGCTTTTTGAGTGACTATTTTTGTTAAAAACTTTATTAGATTAGATAGTGTAGAAATTTTCATAGATGTTGTTTTGGTCCTCCTGTTGGAGCGTTTTTTGTTAAATACTGTTTATAGCATATACGGCGTCAATTATAGTTCGTCTTTACTTTTGTGTTTTCCTCCGTTCGGAGCGATCTTCGGTTGTTCCTTCTTTTTCTGGAACCTTTTCGCCAAGTCGTTTTTTTTGTGATTATAGATAGCTATTTCTTGACTTCGGAGGTAAAAGGAAGTTGTCAAAATAAAAGCCTGTCTAAAGTCCCAACTCTGCATCTGAGTCCAATCCTTTTATCAAAGCGTGACACATTCCACATTGATGCAGCATAGAAGGAGAATGAGTTAAGACCTTTGTTGGATCGGAATCTGGGTTTATTGTGGTTTGGGGAGCTCCCCCAGTTGCCAGTCACCCCAAAGGGCAACACTGAATATTGCATTGTTGCATTTTTTTTTACAGTTCATGAACTTACATCCATATGTTGTTGAAGTATTAGTCAATAAATATATTTATAAAGGATTTTTGAATTGGTGCTATTTTTCGAATATTTTTTTTAAATCTCAGGTACCCCTTGGCATACCTTCAAGTACCCTCAAGGGTACGTGTACCCCCATTTGAGAACCACTGGTCTAGGTATTATACAAAAGCGACGTTTGTTTGCATTCCACAACATTGGTTGCCCCCCCCCCCCCAAAAAAAATTTAAAACCTGCAGGAGCTGACAACACCTCCACTCTGGCCTCACAGGATGCTGCATTCTTTTAATTTTTTGCCGAAGACAAGCCGAGAAGAAGAAATGAAGAGCAGGGTTCTGTGACACCATGGCTTTGCTCTCTTCTAACAGCCGAGCAATACGGATCACATTACAAAAATATATATATATAAAAAAAAAAAAACAGCTTAGATTTATTCTGAGATTCAAATGTGACTCGCATGTCTTTGTCTCCACTCCAGTTATCGGAGATGCTTGAAAGCAGGGCCTGACTGCCAAATGACGCCTGATGACGGAACACGCATCAAATCTGCCAACTGTTCCCCCAGACTTTCACCATGATGATGTGAGAGTGACGGGAGGAAAAGGGAGGAGAAGAGTAGCTCTTGATCACCTGCTTTGTCTGAAGTGAGTCACCTTGCAAATACATGAATAGCAAATGCAGCAGGAGTAATCTGCTGCCTATTTGCATACACCCCGGCAGTCCCTGTGGTTAGCTCCAGCACCTCTAAATACGCAACGGCATGCATCTGTTTAACATCTCTTTCTCATTCATGTCCATCTTCTGGCCACCTCCCGCCTCCCTCCAAGCCATCCTTCTCCCGCTGTTGTCCTCCGACATCAGGGTGTATTTCCCCCTTGGCAGGATGCATGACAGGGGGAGGGAGCATGTGGAAGGAAGAGCGGATGACAAATCACTCCGACGAACCCTCCCTTCGGCCTTCACTCTTCCCTTCGTATATGCCGCCTTCCCATCCTGTCCACGTTCTAATCCTCCTCCCGCAACAAAAGGTCTAGTCAAACCAACAGAAGGTGGTCCAGTGTCACAGAACAGGTCGGTTTGGCTCCATAAAACGTGTCATCACAGGGGTGATAAAAAAAACAAATTGTAGACATTTTCTCTCAATGAATTATACGTTCACTCTGTACAGCCCTCACATTTTTTATTCCAGTATATCTTCTGGTCTGAACTGAAGCCCATTTCCCTGCATAGTAGAGATGCGCGATTTGCGGTCTAATCCGCGGAGTCCACGGATAAACCGCGGGTTGGGCGGGTGACATGACGAAAAAATAGAGTTTAATTAGGTTGAACCATTCGGAAATATTTGATATACACGGTTCAGGGATCGGTATCCTTTACCATTCAAAGAGCCATTTTGGACCCATGTCACAAACCGAAGAAGACAATAGGAGACGCAAACATTCTCTAGAATGACTGCCGGCAGTCACCCAGTCAACAAGTTTGAGGGCGTGCTATGAAGCCATTGGCTTTGTCGCCTTCCACAGCATGTACGATCTGCTTGTCAGTCCAGCAACGTGTTGTGTGTGGCTTCCGCAGACACACGCACATGACTGCAAGGCATACTGGGTGACACAGAGTACACTAATGGTTGTGATATAAACAATTTTAACACTCTTAGTAATATGCGCCACGCTGTGAAGCCACACCAAACAAGAATGACAAACACATTTCGGGAGAACATCCTCCCAGTAACACAACATAAACAAAACACAACAAATACCCAGAATCCTTTGCATCCATGATGATTTATACACCCCACTAGCAGCAAACCCCCACCCCGTGCGTCGGTAAAGTGGGCGGGGTTGGGGGCGCGGGGGTGTAAAATATATTCAGGAGGTGTCACGGATGCAAAGGATTCTGGGTATTTGTTGTGTTGCGTTTATGTTGTGTTATTGTGAGGATGTTCTCCCGAAATGTGTTTGTCATTCTTGTTTGGTGTGGCTTCACAACGTGGCGCATATTAGTAAGAGTGTTAAAATTGTTTATATCACAACCATCAGTGTACTCTGTATCACCCAGTATGCCTTTCAATCTTGTACGTGTGGTTGCAGAAGCTGCATACAACCTGTTGCTGGACTAACAATCGGTTTGTACATGTTGTTGTAGGTGTCAAAGGCAATGGCTTCACAGCACGCCCTTATTCTTGTCATCAGGATGAACACCATTGGATATTCGGGGGAACGTTAGCGGCTCCCATTGTCTTCTTTACACCGTGAAACGGGTTTAAATAGCTCTTTGAGTGGTAAAGGTGGCCGACTTCTGATTTATTTCAACGGGCGGGTGGCGGGCGGTTGCGGTTCTGATAAAATGTTGGTTCGGGTGGACGGCGGGTGGATGACGACTTTGGTGATGCGGTTGCGGATGATATAATCGCCTATCCGTGCATCTCTACTGCATAGACATGTCAAATTGTTATTTTGATCACTTATTTGCTTCTTTTTGTCACCATGGTCCATTATTACTACAAAACTACCGTATTTTTTGGAGTATAAGTCGCACCTGTTGAAAAAAAAAGAAAAAAAAAACATAAATAAGTCGCACTTTTTGGGGAAATTTATTTGATAAAACCCAACACCAAGAATAGAAATTTGAAAGGCAATTTAAAATAAATAAGGAATAGTGAACAACAGGCTGAATAAGTGTACGTTATATGACTCATAAATAAACAACTGAGAAGGTGCCTGGTATGTCAACGTAACATATTCAAAGAACTATAACATATCAATCAATCAATCAATGTTTATTTATATAGCCCTAAATATAGAACATGCTATAGGTTTACCAAACAATCTGTCACTCCTAACTGCTAAATCCGATGAAATCTTATACGTCTAGTCTCTTACATGAATGAGCTAAATAATATTATTTGATATTTTTACGGTAATGCATTAAGTATTAATTATGAGTTGTTGTTGTTTTTTCCCTTGGCGTCAGTCTGGACCCCCTCTCCAGGGCCCAGGCTTAGTTTGATTTTTTTATTATATTTTATTTTATTTTAATCTTCAATTTTTTTTCCCATTCCCCCCACTTGTTTACCTGTATCTCACCTTTTTTGTGAGGGGCGCTGGAAGCCGGCAGACCCGTCAGCAATCCTGTTCTGTCTCCCTGTAACGTTTGTCTGATCTTGAATGGGATTGTGCTGAAAATGTTAATTTTCCTGAAGGAACTCTCCTGAAGGAATAAATAAAGTAGTATCTAATCTAATCTAATCTAATCTAATCTAATCTAATCTAATCTAATCTAATCTAATCTAATCTAATCTAATCACCTGAGTATAAGTCGCAAACTATGAAAAAAACTGCGACTTATAGTCCGAAAAATATGGTACCCTATTTTCCGGACAATAGAGCGCACTGTTATATAATGCCGCAACCTCTAAATTTTAGAATCATTCCCCCCCCATATATTAGCTGCACCAGACTATAAGCCGCAGACACATACCGTATTTTTCGCACTACAAGGCGCACTTAAAATCCTTTCATTTTCTCAAAACTCGACAGTACGCCTTATAACCTGGTGCGCCTAATGTACGGAATAATTTTGGCTGTGCTTACCGACCTCGAAGCTATTTTATTTGGTACATGGTGAAATGATAAGTGTGACCAGTAGATGGCAGTCACAAATAAGAGATATGTGTAGACTGCAATATGACTCAAGTAAACAACACTAAAATTGTACATGTTCCTTTGACAATATAGAACATTACACACAGAGTTAAAACATCTATCAAAATGTGTTAGGTCGACTTAGGTAAGCTATAAAGTCGCACCGCTTGATGGATTGTACTGTGCTTCAACATACGAGTATTATTATGGTGTGTGTATAAGGTAAGACCTATTATCTGGTGTTCTGTTTCGCAATACTATGCAAAAGCAACTTTTATTACCTTCTGGTTCCTGCCGATCTGTACTTGGGATCTGCATAAGTTCTGAAAAATTGCGTGCGTCTGCCCTTGTAGTCCGTCCTGACACCGTAGTCAATAAGCTATCTCTTTTTCTCTATAGTCTTGTTATGGAACATTCATCCTCCGCTGTTGCCATTTCTAATATAAATTAGTTGTCATGATCCGTTGTCCAGATCATGTTTTCGTTATGTTCTGTTAGTTAAACTCCATTAGTTCCTGTTTTTTGTGCAGTCTTGTTTTTTTTGGTTGCCACGGTAGCATATGATTTTCACCTGCCGCTGGTGTTCAGACGCTCACCTGGCTCTAATCAAGAGACTATTTAAACCGCCTTTGCCAGTCTGTCGGCCTGGCGTCATTGCTCGTTTTCAGGTCTGTTTCCATAGTCATGCTAGTAGTTTCATGCCACAGTTTGTTTGTTTCTTGCTATGCCATAGTCTATGCTAAGTATTTACTTTAACTCCAACTGCGATCAGCCTTGTTTTCCGTTTTTGTACCTTTTTTAGTGAAGATCATTAAATACGTTCCTACCTGCAAGCCTAGTCCGGAATAGTCCGTTTGCATCCTGGGAGAAAAAACCTTGCAGTAAGATGCGAAAACCAAGTTGTGACAGTAGTGTAAAGTTCTTACTTATATCTGTCCGTAAACTTGCCATGAAAGCGCTAAAACATACCGGTTTAGTGACTTTAAAATTATTCACCCAAGGAACTTTAGTTATTAGAGAGTTCCGGTTGAACGGTTTTTCACAGAACACATTTCCCCGGTTGTTATTGCACTAGTGAGCCACGGATGAGGAGATGCCGCCCCGTTATTGATTTAAGTAAAGTCTGAATGTCATTAAAACAGTTAGTTCCATTATGTGACACTTCTTTCACTGCCGTCCTTGCACGCTACACCGCTACAACAAAGATGACGTAGAAAAGACGCTGCCGAAGGTGAGACACGTAAATAAGACCGCCCACAAAACGGTGCATCCTGAAGTGACTGTCAGAAAGCGGCTTGAAGATGATCTGTAAAACATCATCTATGAAACATTTTGACCAAAGATCCAATATTACGTGTTATGTATACCATAAGAAAGTGTTTTACATTTAGAAAAAAAAGATAACAATATGAACCCTTTAATACGCCCGGTGTGTGCCTTTTGTATGAAAATAGGCCTGACTAGACCCGCTCATTGGCAGTGCGCCTTATAATCCGGTGCGCCCTATGGTCTGGAAAATACAGTACTTTGTGAAATTAGATTTTGTAAATGTCCATTAGCTTAATTGTTTCCAAACGGTGCCTGTAACACAGAGGTAAAACGGCTGATCAAACAAAACAGAAGTCATCGCTAGCTCTCCAATCAACTAAACAGACTCAATAAGTGAATTTATGAAACTGAATGGATGAATAATGAATAATAAAACTGGTTAGTACGTGTGACTCACAGTACAAAGGTCCTGAGTTTGATCCTGGGCTCGGGATCTTTCTGTGTGGAGTTTGCATGTTTCCCCGTGACTCCGTGGGTTCCCTCCGGGTACTACTCCAGCTTCCTACCACCTCCAAAGACATGCACCTGGGGATAGGTTGATTGGCAACACTAAATTGGCCCTAGTGTGTGAATGTGAGTGTGAATGTTGTCTGTCTATCTGTGTTGGCCCTGCGATGAGGTGGCGACTTGTCCTGGGCGTACACATCCTTCCGCCTGATTGCAGCTGAGATAGGCTCCAGCATCCCCTGCAAACCCCAAAAAAAGGGAAAAGCGGTAGAAAAATGGATGGATGGATGAAACAATTCCAAAAAATACCAATTGTAAGTTAATTATACTAATACACACTCGTAAACGTGGTAGCTTATTACAACAACGCTAGCTTCATTACATTACGATAGCATTTACAAATATGCATGAAAACACTCCTACAGACATCCCAGTAAGTATGAATTGTTTGAGTTGTGCTGTTAAACTTACAAACGTTGCTTTGCATGATAAATGAAGAATCCATATGAGTAGAAACGCTGTGGATGGCTAAAAGGCCAAACAGCAATTGTACTTCCAGTTTGTAGTCTAGTATAACAGAAGGGCAACGCAGCACCTGCAGTGAACAAACTCGTCCAGTGTTTTCAAGAATAACACTTATTTAGTAGCTGTGTCTCAGTTCGGCAGCTGCATCCTTCGCAGTGCGCATTTGTGGGGGCTGACATCATCACGAAGGTTGTCCCTATTCAAAAAAGTTCTAAAGATCCTTTGAATCCGGCCGACAAATGCATTTTTTTTCCTCCCATTAGCATAAAGTAAATAATAGAGATGTCCGATAATATCCTACTGCTGATATTATCAGCCAATAAATGCTTTAAAATGTAATATCGGAGATTATCGGTATCACCACCCGCGGCCCCATAAGGGACAAGCGGTAGTAAATGGATGAATGGAGGGTTTCACAAAGTAAAATATATGACTTTTTAAAACGCTGCTGTATGGAGTGGTATATGGACATAGGGAGAAGTACAGATCGACAATAAACCTTAAAGGCACTGCCTTTGCGTGCCGGCCCAATCACATAATAGCTAAAGCTTTTTACACACATAAGTGAATACAAATCATACTTGGCCAACAGCCATACAGGTCACTGTGAGGGTGGCCACATTAACAACTTTAACACTGTTACAAATATGCGCCACACTGTGAACCCACACCAAACAAGAATGAAAAACACATTTCGGGAGAACATCCGCACCGTAACACAACATAAACACAGTAGAACAAATACCCAGAACCCCTTGCAGCATTAACTCTTCTGGGACTCTTTAATATACACCCCCCGCTACCCTCACCTCGACCCCGCCCCCGCCAACCCCGACCACCTCAACCTCCTCATGCTCTCTCGGGGAGAGCATGTCCCAAATTCCAATCTGCTGTTTTGAGGCATGTTAAAAAAAAATAAAGCACTTTGTGAATTCAATAATAAATGTGGCAGTGCCATGTTGGCATTTGTTTCCATAACTTGAGTTGATTTATTTTTGGAAAACCTTGTTACATTGTTTAATACAGTGGTTCTCAACCTTTTTTCAGTGATGTACTCCCAGTGAACATTTTTTTAATTCAAGTACCCCCTAATCAGAGCAAAGCATTTTTTGTTGAAAAAAAAGAGATAAAGTAAAATACAGCACTATGTCATCAGTTTCTGATTTAATAAATTGTATAACAGTGCAAAATATTGCTCATTTGTAGTGGTCTTTCTTGAACTATTTGGGGAAAAAATATATAAAAATAACTACAAACTTGGTGAAAAATAAACAAGTGATTCAATTATAAATAAAGATTTCTACACATAGAAGTAATCATCAACTTAAAGTGCCCTCTTTGGGGATTGTAATAGAGATCCATCTGGATTCATGAACTTAATTCTAAACATTTCTTTACAAAAAAAGAAATCTTTAACATTAATATTTATGGAACATGTCCACAAAAAATCTAGCTCTCAACACTGAATATTGCATTGTTGCATTTCTTTTCACAGTTTATGAACTTACATTCATATTTTGTTGAAGTATTATTCAATAAATATATTTATAAAGATTTTTTTAATTGTTGCTATTTTTAGAATATTTAAAAAAAAATCTCACGTAACTCTTGGCATACCTTCAAGTACCCCGAGGGGTACGTGTACCCCCTTTTGAGAACAACTGGTTTAATGCATCCAGTGGGGCATCACAACAAAATTAAGTATAATAATGTGTTAATTCCACGACTGTTCAGTATCGGTTAATATCGGTATCTGTAATTAAGAGTTGGACAATATCGGAATATCGGATATCGGTAAATAAGCCCTTATCGGACATCTCTAACCAAAACCCTTAAAAGTAAAACACTCTAACATAAAATCTGATTAGTGAGAAGAATTATACTATCAGACAGAAAATAAGCAAATATCACCCTTATTTGAGATATTTAATCTTACTTAGATTTCAGTTTTTGCAGTGTACACCGATACCGATAATTTCTGATATTACATTTTAAAGGGGAACATTATCACAATTTCAGAAGGGTTAAAACCAATAAACATCAGTTCTCAGTGGCTTATTTTAGTTTTTGACATTTTTTTCAAAATTTTACCCATACCGGAATATACCTAAAAAAAGCTTTAAAGTGCCTGATTTTCGCTATCTGTGAAGCCATCGTCCATTTTCCTGTGACGTCATCCAGTGATGCCAATACGGATATCACAGCAAGATATAGCGACATTAGCTCAGATTCAGACTCGTATTTCAGCGCCTTAAGCGATTCAACAGATTACGCATGTACTGAAACGGATGGTTGGAGTATGGAGGCAGATAGCGAAAACGAAATTGAAGAAGAAACTGAAGCTATTGAGCGAATAGCTGTTGACGCTATTCGGCCATGATTGCCTTAGCATCGCCGGTAAAATGTGCAGACCAATGATCGGAAGTTTCGCATCTTGTGACACTGGATAAACTTAAATCCATTGATTGGTAAGTGTTTGTTTGGCATTAAATGTTGGTCTAGGGAAACGCTGGATGTAAATATAGTTTCAAATGTACATACAGCTAGCCTAAATAGCATGTTAGCATCGATTAGCTGGCAGTCATGCCGCGACCAAATATGTCTGATTAGCACATAAGTCAACAACATCAACAAAACTCACCTTTGTGATTTAGTTGACTTCATCGTTGGAAATGCATCTGCAGGTTATCCATACATCTCTGTGCCATGTCTGCCTTAGCATCGCCGGTAAAATTGCAGACACTCCGGCACATTCAATGGGGGTCTGACGGCAGATTTCTTTGACTTTATCGTTGGAAATCGATCTGCTTTGAGTGTCGCAGGATATCCACACAATCTTGCTATATCTGTAGTAGCATAGCTTTCGTCGGTAAAGTGTGCGGAACAAACGACTGACCATTTCGTCGGCTTTCCCCACACCCTCGTATTTTGAACAAATTTCGTCCAATTTCTTGCCACTTTCGCATCTTTGGGCCAGTGGTGCAACTTGAATCCCTCCCTGTTAGTGTTGTTACACCCTCCGACAACACACCGACGAGGCATGATGTCTCCAAGGTTCCAGAAAATAGTCGAAAAAACGGAAAATAACAGAGCTGAGACGCGGTGTTTGTAATGTGTTTGAGAGAATGGCGGCTTTATAGGTGACGTCACGTTCTGACGTCATCGCTCCGAGAGCGATAAATAGAAAGACGTTTAATTCGCCAAAATTCACCCATTTAGAGTTCGGAAATCGGTTAAAAAAATACATGGTCTTTTTTCTCCAACATCAAGGTATATATTGACGCTTACATAAGTCTGGTGATAATGTTCCCCTTTAAAGCATTTAACGGCCAATAATATCGGACATCTCTAGTTTTTGTTGGTGGAAGCAAGGCTTTCGTCTCCAAACTTTTAACTGGTACTGTGTTGTGTGGACTCAGTGCTGATGCCGAGGAGCAGTGTGCGTTTCACAAACTCCCGTCACAACTGGCCAGGAGCGGCCATTATCTTCACCTTGTGATGACTCTGCCCCGCCGCCATGCTGACGACCTGCTCTTTACTTAATGGGCTCTTTCAGCCGCTGTGGTCTCCTCCTCTCCGAAAACCATTTGAAGAAGGGTCTATGGATTTCATGGCTCCCCAGACTCGCTCTCTCTCTTGCTCTCTTTCTCTGGAGAATGAGGAGTCGAAGGTTTTATCCGGCCGTCAAAGGGCCCGGGGGAAGAGTGGACGCAGCAATTCTTAATCCCACGGACTGTCCACTGTTTGCTTGGTTGTTCCTTGATAGCAAAGCCTTTCACCTGGAGACTTTTTAGTTCCGATGGCGGAGCAGATTTATTGTCGCCAGGATAAGGCGCCTTGGACTGCAAAAGTAGCGCGGTGTCGCCTTATCGCCATGGCGACGGTAAATACTGATCTATACCTTTCACGGGTGATTAAACGCGGCTGAAAGTGAAGATGCTGGCGTGATGTGTGCTCTTTGTCATCTCTTGCCACACATTCCACGTCGACTCCTTTGGGATTTCGTCATTTGTTGCTCACAGAGAAATAAGGCGACCTTCTCTTTTTCTTCATGTGTGGTTTGGAAGGACTGGAAGGTTCTATGACAGCTTTTCCTGTTGACCTCCATAGGGAGCACGCATTATCATCTAGAGCATCCATCCATCCATTTTCTACCGCTTATTTCCTTTCGGGGTCGCGGGGAGCACTGGCGCCTATCTCAGCTACAATCGGGCGGAAGGCGGGATACACCCTGGACAAGTCGTCTCCTCCTCCCAGGGCTCATCTAGACTCAGGGGCCACATTTAGAGAGAACAATGTGTCTGGGGGCCGGTATATATATATTTTGGGAACACTAATACAAAACCTCACAATAATGTCTGATTGAATGCTAAAAACGTTATGACAGACCGCCTTAAAAAACGGAATTTAATTTTTAAATTTTTCTATAAACGATAAAACACCGAATATTGACAATATTTCGATCGACATATTTTCACAATCAAGCTAAACGTAACAAAAATGCAAAAAACAGTGAAATATGAACACGAAGGGTACACAATAGGGGCGGCATAGCTCGGTTGGTAGAGTGGCCGTGTCAGCAACTTGAGGGTTGCAGGTTCGATTCCCGCTTGTGCCATCCTAGTTACTGCCGTTGTGTCCTTGGGCAAGACGCTTTACCCACCTGCTCCCAGTGCCACCCACACTGGTTTAAATGTAACTTAGATATTCGGTGTCACTATGTAAAGCGCTTTGAGTCACTTGAGAAAAGCGCTATATAAATATAATTCACAATTCACACAATAAACGCACCTACAATCTGATATATCTGATATTTGCTGAATTTCCCCCAGGGATCAATAAAGTACTTTCTATTATTTTCTATATATCACTAAGCTTTAGAACAGGGGTCGGGAACTTTTTTGGCTGGGAGAGCCATGAAAGCCAAATATTTTAAAATGTATTTCCATGAGAGCCATATAAGATATTTTAGACCAACATTTTTAAAGTAATATGTCTCGTTGTTATGATCCGCTACTTGGATCATGTCATATTCTGGTTTTTGTTTTCGTTTTGTATCACATCTGGTTAGTTTGTCTTCCTTAGTTCCTGGTGGCACTTCCTGTTTGTTCCGTTTCCATAGTTATGCATTTGTGTCACCTACCGTTTGTTTTTCACGCGCACCTGCTTTGTGATTACTCTCCTTATTTAAGCCTGCCTTTTTCATTACTCGCTCTCGGATTCTAATTTGCTATTCGATGCAATAGGTGACGTCGCTATCCCCGATTGTGGTAAAGACTTTGTGTACTCTAGCTTCCACGCAATTCCATTGCTTGTCCCTAGCTCACATGCTAGCGCTTTCTGTTCGTTTTGACTTTAGTGCCTTTGTGCAAGTGTTTTCTCTTCCTAGTCCTTTTTTGTAGTGATAATAAATCATAATTTCTTACCTTCACGCTGTGTCCATCTCCGACTGCATCCACGAGAGAACAAACCGGCACCACGATGCCAGCAAAGCGTCACACTCGTATTCTTTTTAATAAGATGTTTATTCTGAAGCTAACCAATAATAGATAAAACACTTCTTACCATTAATGCGACTTCTTGAACAGGTGTGGTAGAATTCAGTTGGATGGATTAAAATGCGTGAGAATGTTTTATATTTTGAATGTTATTTTAATCACTGTGATTATGTTAGAATAATTATTTATATATTATTACACAACTTTTATGCTTAAGGGCCGTTGCTCTAATTATTGTCAATTGTGCTGAAGTGGTATTTTTCTTTGTTTGTGCAAAAGCTGGCAATCCAAAAGATTGCAAGCTTGTCTGGTATCAGTGTCTGTGTCCAGGAATGGCCTGATGCCGCAGACAGAGCAGAGACAAGGCGATATCACTAGCGTCAACACATTTGCATTTTTGTATAATCATATATTGTGTCTAACTGGAGTTGTCGAGATTACCCCCTTCCCTCAGCGACAGCTTCAGTGATGTAAAAAGGGACATCCCAAATAAATAGAGGAAGCATTCGGGCTGGACTTTTAGAACGTAGTTTGGATCCGTAACTAGGATACAGCTCAAAACACGTGTCTCCTCAACGAGCCAAATTGAACTCTGTCTCTGCATGATTCCTTGCTTCTCGTCTGTTTAATAGATGTCATCAGTGTTTGAACCTGACAAATTACCAGCGGATATATTCATTTCTTATCGTGTTAAGCAATGTCAGCTAAGATTTATCTGGGAGCCAGATGCAGTCATCAAAAGGGCCACATCTGGCTCTAGAGCCATAGATTCCCTACACATGCTTTAGAACTTTGTTGTGAAAATCTCCTGCCGAGTCTGTGGAAACGCTTCCCGCCCACACTGCTTGGTGCCTCGTCTGAGCTGCTGTGACATAGATGACCATAGTAACTAATTAGATGACCATAGTAACTAATTAAATTACCATAGTAACTGGTATGTCATCCATAAGCGCAGATTCCAACCATTGAAATACTTTGCCAGCTATACTTTCCATCTTAAAGATATAAAAAAATTATTTGGGAATGTCCCGCGGGCCAGATTGAAAAGCTCAACGGGCCGGATGTGGCCCCCCGGGCCTTCATTTGCCCAGGTCTAATCTAGATCAGAGGTCCCCAGACTACAGGCCGCGGGGCGCATTCAACTCATTGAACCCATACAGCTTTTCGCCCTTCGGCACTCGGCGATCAGTCCAGCAGCACTGAGAGCGGAGTCAGCCTAAGTACTCACAAATAATGTTGCAATTCTCAATGCCAACAAAGCAATTGACTTAAAAAAAAGGCTACAACGTACAAAACCCAAAACCGGTGAAGTTGGCACGTTGTGTAACTCTTCAATAAAAATAGAATACAATGATTTCTGAATCCTTTTGAACTCATATTCAATTGAATAGACTGTAAAGACAAAATATTTACTGTTCGAACTGAAAAACTTATTTATTTTTTGCGAATAATCATTCACATACAATTTAATGGCAGCAACACATTACAAAACAGTTGGCACAGGAACATTTTTACCACTGTGTTACATGTCCTTTCCTTTTAACAACACTCAGTAAACGTTTGGCAACTGAAGAGACCAATTTTTGAAGCTTTTCAGGTGGAATTATTTCCCATTCTTGCTTGATGTACAGCTTAAGTTGTTCAACAGTCCGGGGTCTCTGTTGTGGTATTTTAGGCTTCATATTGCACCACACATTTTAAATGGTAGACAGGTCTGGACTACAGGCAGGCCAGTCTAGTACACGCACTCTTTTACCATGAAGCCACGATGTTGTAACACGTGCTGAATGTGGCTTGGCATTGTCTTGCCGAAATAAGCAGGGGCGGCCATGATAACATTGCTTGGATGGCAACATATGTTGCTCCAAAACTTGTATGTACCTTTCAGCATTAATGGTGCCTTCACAGATGCCTTGGGCACGAATACACCCCCATACCATCACAGATGTTGACTTTTGAACTGTGAGTCTATAACAGTCTGGATTGTTCTTTTCCTCTTTGTTCTGAGGGACACAACGTCCACAGTTTCCAAAAACTATTTGAAATGTGGACTCGTCAGATTTTTCCACTTTGCATCAGTCCATCTTAGATGAGCTCAGGCCCAGCAAAGCCGGCGGCGTTTCTGGGTGTTGTTGATAAATGGCTTTGGCTTTGTATAGTAAAGTTTTAATTTGCACTTACAAATGTAGCGACCAACTGTAGTTACTGACAGTGTTTTTTCTGAAGTCTTCCTCAGCACATGTGGTGATGTCTTTTACACACTGATGTCGCTTTTTGATGCAGTACCCCCTGAGGGATCGAAGGTCCGTAATATCACCTCTTACGTGCAGTGATTTCTCCAGATTCTCTGAACCGTTTGATGATATTACGGACCGTAGATGGTGAAATCCCTAAATTTCTTGCAGTAGCTCGTTGACAAATGTTGTTCTTAAACTGTTTGACAATTTGGTCATGCATTTGTTCACAAAGTGGGGACCCTCGCCCCATCCTAGTTTGTGAAACACTGATCATTTCATGGAAGCTGCTTTTATACCCAATCATGGCACCCACCTGTTCCCAAATAGCCTGCTCACCAGGGGGATGTTCCAAATAAGTGTTTGATGAGCATTCCTCAACTTTCTCAGTCTTTTTTGCCACTTGTGTCAGCGTTTTTGAAACACATTGCAGGCATCAAATTCCAAATGACCGAATATTTACAAAAAGTAACAAAGTTTTCCAATTTGAACGTTAAGTAGCTTGTCTTTACAGTATATTCAACCGGGTTGAAAAGGATTTGCAAATCATTGTATTATGTTTTTATTTAAGATGTACACAACGTGCCAACCTCACTGGTTTTGGGGTTTGTAAATTAAGTGAGGCTTCACCTTTCCACAAATACGCTGGCTTGATGCTATTTAACATTGACTGTGCAATTATCATGCTACTGATTAGCATTAGTAATTTTACATGGCGATTTCGGCGCCTCTACATTTGCTAATGAAAGCTACAACTGAGACGCACGTTAGAATTAAACAGCTGGTGCCTAATAGGTACAATACTTACATTATTAATACTTTTTAGGATGCAACACAAGCCTATATTTAGCAAAGACTGAACTGACTAGCCAACACACCATAAACTAAACACTGCTGCCATCTTGGACTTGCAACTCTAATTTCTTTGTAATATTGTCCTTGAAAATAAGATAGTTTTGACATGTTGCAATAAAAAAATAGATGTTATTATCAAAATCGATTATTGTAAATTCTTGACTAGAAGCCGTTACTACTTTCCTACGTTTTGATGCCAGTTCTATAATTTATGGATTTTTCTTTACTGACAACCATAATGCAGAAGAGTTTTAAAAAACAACTGAATAAGTATGTTATTGTTTGTGCTATGGCGCCCTTTTTTAGACAAGTTTCGACTGAGCTTTCTGCCGGAAGTCAAAGTGTTGTTCCGTGTTCTAGCCGTCCATAGCGATTCTACTCTTATGAATTGTTCATCACTCCAAGCAACATTTTTATGTTTTACAGTATAACTAATATAATTCTTCTACTGTAAACTGTTCCATGTGTGATGTCTGTTGGAGTGTTTTCATGCCTGTTCGTGCGTGCTATATTAATGTAATGTAGCTAGCATTGTTAGCATTAGCGAATAAGTTAACACATTTTTGAGTGTCTTTGTTAGTAGTATTAACTTACAATGGCATTCTTTTTGTATTGTTTCAGTTTCGTAAATTCACCAAAACGTCGCTGTGGACTTATCGATTGGACTTAGCTGATTGGAGAGCTATCTTCCGCAGCTAGCTGGTCCATGATGATGGCTTCTGTTTGGTTTGATCAGCTGTTTTACCGCCGTGTTACAGACACCGTTTGGGACCGATTAAGGTATGTAAATTAACATTCTGTGTAAATAACTTATTTCACAACGTCTATATCTGTCGCTTACAACCCGGTGTTCTTAATATATACATTTTTTTTAATGTTATTTATTTATATGCCAGTCCACTCTATCACTGCAAAAAATGTCAGTGCTCAAAAACAGGAAAAAAAAAAAATACAAAAATTAGAGGTATTTTATTTGAACTAAGCAAAATTATTTTTAGATTGGATAGTACTTTATTTATTCCGTTAGGAGAGTTCCTTCAGGAAAATTACAATTTTCAGCACAATCCCATTCAAGATCAGACAAACATTAAAGGGAGACAGAACAGGATCGCTGACGGGTCTGCCGGCTTCCAACGCCCCTTACAAAAAAAGATGAGATACAGGTAAACAAGGGGGGGGGAAATAGAAGATTAAAATAAAATAAAAAAATCGGTCTTAGCCTGGGCCCTGGAGAGGGGGTGCAGACTGAGGCCACGGGAAAAAAACAACAACTCATAGCCATAGTACACATCCCTCTTACATGTGTGTAAGAGGGAAACATCAAACATCAAAGAACACATAGGACATTAAAGATATTGAAGCAGCAGATACAACCAGACACTTCTACATACAGCTATGAATAAAAAGTAAAAGAAACAAAGAAACATATCCACTGTGGTGGCCTCTGCGGTGTTCCACGCCATCGTCCGCTGGGGTGGAGGGAGGATGGCCACAGACAGGAGCAGACCCAACAAAGCAACCAGGACAGCCGACTCCACTCCCGGCCAGTGTCCAGTCCGCATGGATGAGCGATGATACGTCCAAGGAGACTGAGGTGTCCGACACCTGCTCACCCAGCCAAGACACCGCGAAGCCTCTCCGTCCCAGCGCTCAGTGCCAGCTCCGCAGCCCTGTCCCCTCATCCGCATCTCCTCCAGTCCCTCCAAAGCGACTCCGGTGTGGCAGAGACCCAGCAGCTGGTCTCCATGGCCAAAAGGCTCCCGGGAGGCAGATCCAGAAGTCCACAAAAAAAGCACCACAGAGGTCACGAAAGTGACACCCCTTGTCACACAGTTCCAAAGGGTCCCGGACCAAAAGGCCAATCTGCCAATAGAACAAGAATATTTGGCTGGTCAAGACTTTTCAAAACAAGTACAATTGGCTAACCTAAATGAACCCAGAAAGTGTTACTTTAAAAAAGTAGTTTTATACTTGTGAGTTTTAATGACACAGCTTTGCAACAGTTGATATTTTAGTTTCAAGCATGTTTTACTCAATATAGGTCATCAAATATTAGCAACAAGCTGTAATATCTTACTGAGATCATTTAGGACCTAAACCCTTAAAACAAGTAAAACACTCTAACATAAAATCTGCTTAGTGAGAAGAATTATCTTATCAGAGAGAAAATAGGCAAATATCTCCCTTATTTGAGATATTTCATCTTACTTAGATTTCAGTTTTTGCTGTGTAAAAGATGTCATTACCTTCACGTCGTGTCCGGTTCAGTCGCTTTGCACCACGGGAAAACAAACCACACCAAAGTCCACGCCATGACAGAATGGACAAAAAAAGGGAAAGACGTGTATTCTGGTCTCATATAAAGATTTCGGGTGATGTGCAAAATTCCCAAAAAGTAGACTGACCATACGTCCTCTTTTCCCCGGACATGTCCTCTTTTGTGGGGCTGTCCGGGCGGAGTTTCTTAAATGCCTCAAATGTCCGGCATTTTGAGTTAGGGTTGCGTGTCTTTTCAATGTAATTTCAAGGTTAAAAAGGGGTTAAAAACAAAACAAATTGTGAAGTGTGCTCACATAGCAGCATTTGTGAGGGAGGGGCAGAGACAGCGATAACAAGAGAGTTATGATAAACGCGCATGCGTCGCTGGGCTCTGCTTTTTATCGATAGATTTATTAGATACCATTTTTTATTATCTATAGCAGAGGTGTCAAAAGTGTGCCCCGGAGGCCATTTGCGGCCCACAGCTAATGTTTTTAAGGCCCACAGCACATTCTAAAAATACTATTAAAATAAACAAAAACATAACAAAAGCTCTGCGATGAGGTGGCGACTTGTCCAGGGTGTACACCACCTTTCGCCCGATTGTAGCTGAGGGAGGCACCAGTGCCCCCCGCAACCTCAAAGGGAATAAGGGGTAGAAATGGATAGATGGATAACAAAAGCTCAAAGTTGCAGAAAAAGTTGCAATGTTGACTAATAAAACAAAGCTGTTTTTTTTTCCTTTCAAACTGTCATTGCTCAAAACATAATATTGAACCAAAATCAATGTTATTATGAATTACTGACCCATCCAAGGTTCCGATTACTTCTCATCAAATATTTCACTTTGAAAAATATTTTTGGTGGAAGATTTTGCATATTTTGTGTGTTTGCCATTAAAAACATAGTTTTGTTTGACAAAAAAAGAGCGGAAAACAAACAAACAAAAAAACAACATAAAAAAACTAGAGCATTTTGAAATGAGGAATAGAGCTGAAGTTGATGTAGACTCCAAAGATAAAAGCGTTAAATATAAAATGTATGTATGCCCTGGCACACCATTATCATCATTTCATGACCCAAGCAAAACACTTTTTACACTTTTATACTCAAATAAATACACCTACAACTTATTAAATAAAAACATAGAAAAAACTACCAGCAGCGGTAAAGTTTAGATCCATGAAGGAAAGAAGAATGTGAATGAATATTTATAACTGAATACATTGCATGCATAATTTTTTTTTTTTCCATCCATCCATCCATTTTCTACCGCTTATTCCCTTTCGGGGTCGCGGGGGGCGCTGGCGCCTATCTCAGCTACAATCGTTTTTTATTTTTTTATTTCATTTTATTTTTTAATGAATTAAGTAACGTTTATGACAACCTATTTCCAAAACACAATATAGAATGTGAGATATAACAGGACAATGCATACGTTTATATATTTTTTTCAAAACGCTTACAAAAAAGAGGGACCCCAAAAATTTACTGTGGGACCCCATTTCGAAAATTTCCTAGCACCAACACTGCTGTCAACAGAGGAGAAAAAATGCTTTATTTAAATAAATATATTATTTATAAAAAAAAGTTCTAGTATCATTGGCAAATTTTCACCTAGTCCCGGCCTTGGCACGCATATATGTGTCCTCTTTTTGATATGGTCAGCCTATAAAAAAGTGCTGTTCAACATTAAATCTTAACAAAACAACAGCGAGACAGCTTGTATCCTAAAATACTCATCAACTGAGGCACCACTTAAAGGCCTACTGAAACCCACTACTACTGACCACGCAGTCTGATAGTTTATATGTCAATGATGAAATATCAACATTGCAACACATGCCAATACGGCCTTTTTAGTTGACTAAATTGCAATTTTAAATTTCCCGCAAGGTGTCGCGTTGAAAACGTTGCGGTATGATGACACGTGCGTTTGACGTCTCGGGTTGTAGCGGACGTTATTTTCCATTCCGATCCAAGCTCTAAGTAGTCTGCTTTAATCGCATAATTACACAGTATTCTGGATATCTGTGTTGCTGAATCTTTTGCAATTTGTTCAATTAATAATGAAGTCGAAGTAGAAAGATGGAGGTGGGAAGCTTTTAGCCTTTAGCCACACAAACACAGCCGGTGTTTCCTTGTTTAAAATTCCCGAAGATGAAGCTTTACTATGGATCAGAGCGGTCAAGTGAACATGGATCCTGACCACATGTCAACCGGCAGTTTTCGGTGAGAAAATTATGGTAATAAGTCTGCTCTTACCGGAGACATCAGCGGAGCTTCCATCCTGCTGCAGCTGCGTGACTTCCCTCAGAGACTCTGCGATCAACACACCCGTTGCCACACCCCTCTGACTTTCAGGTACTATTTAATCTCACTAAAACACTAGCAACACAATAGACATATAAGGGATTTTCCAGAATTATCCTTGTAAATGTGTCTAATAACATCTAATAACACCTTTTTTTTTTTACTTTTTTTTTTTTGTCTTTCACTCTAAATTTCCGTATGAATCTTTCATCCTCGCTCAAATTAATGGGGAAATTGTCGCTTTCTCGATCCAAATCGCTCTAGCTGCTGGAGGCTATGATTATAAACAATGTGAGGATGTGAGGAGCCCTACAACCATTGACGTCACGCGCACATCGTCTGCTACTTCCGGTAAAGGCAAGGCTTTTTTATTAGCGACCAAAAGTTGCAAACTTTATCGTCGATGTTCTCTACTAAATCCTTTCAGCAAACATATTGCAATATCGCGAAATGATCAAGTATGACACATAGAATGGACCTGCTATCCCCCTTTAAATAAGAAAATCTCATTTCAGTAGGCCTTTAATGAAAATTGGGAAGATGATGGTTCCCTTGAACAAGGCACTGGACCTTCAGCTTCTCACGCGCTTCATCCTCGTACCACTTTGAATTCCGAGAACTTGCCGGATGATCTTTCATCTCTTTGGAAATGTAATGCATCCAGGAGGACCCTAATCTAAGAAGCCAGACATTAGAATATTTCTGTCAAATGAGGCGTGGAAGGTGTGTTCCCATGGCTGGGCTGCAGTTTTACCGTCAGCTGGAAGCCACTCTGGGTTTGTCAAGTATGGACCATTTCACTGATACGTGTGCTATCAGCAACTATGGCTACACACCTTGATCAATGTGCTGGGCCGTTTACGAGTAGCATGTTTTTCTTCGTCTTTATCAAAATATAACTAGGGATGTCAACATTGTGTATGTGCTGAGAGCTTCAATTATGATTGCTGCCTTTGGTGAAAGCTTAACTCTTTTAAGCTTTGCTCACGTTTGCTTTCTTTTATTTGGACACGCCGAGTTTGTACTTTTCGAAACACTCGTACCAAACGTGTTTAATACAAATAATATCAAGATAACACTTACCGGTAAATGGGAAATATTAAATGTTTAAATACGGTAATAAAAAATAGAGGTGTAGTCAAATTCTATGTACAATGACAGGGGTCGGCAACCCACAATTTTGAAAGAGCCATATTGGACCAAAAATACAAAAACAAATCTGTCTGGAGCCGCAAAAAATTACAAACCCCATTTCCATATGAGTTGGGAAATTGTGTTGGATGTAGATATAAACAGAATACAATGATTTGCAAATCATTTTAATCCCATATTCAGTTGAATATGCTACAAACACAACATATTTGATGTTCAAACTGATACTTTTTTTTTTTTGCAAATAATAATCAACTTTAGAATTTGATGCCAGCAACGCGTGACAAAGAAGTTGGGAAAGGTGGCAATAAATACTGATAAAGTTAAGGAATGCTCATCAAACACTTATTTGGAACATCCCACAGGTGTGCAGGCTAATTGGGAACGGGTGGGTGCCATGATGTATGAAAACAGCTTCCCAAAAATGTTCAGTCTTTCACAAGAAAGGATGGGGTGAGGTACACCCCTTTGTCCACAACTGCCTGAGCAAATAGTCAAACAGTTTAAGAACAAAGTGCAATTGCAAGATATTTAGAGATTTCAACATCAACGGTCCATAATGTCATCAAATGGTTCAGAGAATCTAGAGAAATCACTCCACGAAAGCGGCATGGCTTGAAACCAACATTGAATGACCGTGACCTTCGATCTGTCAGACGGCACTGTATCAAAAACCAACATCCATCTCTAAAGGATACCACCACATGGGCTCAGTAACACTTTTGAAAACCACCGTCACTAATTACAGTTTGTCGCTACATCGGTAAGTGCAAGTTAAAGCTCTACTATGCAAAGCGAAAGCCATTTATCAACAACATCCAGAAACGGCGCCGGCTTCTGTGGGGCCGAGAGAATCTAAGATGGACTGATGCAAAATGGAAAAGTGTTCTGTGGTCTGACGAGTCCACATTTCAAATTGTTTTTGGAAATATTCGACATCGTGTCATCCGGACCAAAAGGGAAGCGAACCATCCAGACTGTTATCGACGCAAAGTGGGCGGGGCGGGGTTAAAGGGGGAGGCTTATATTTATAGCTAGAATTAACTGAAATTCAAGTATTTCTTTTATATATATTTTTATATACAGTATATATAAAATAAATACTTGATTGATTGATTGATTGATTGATACTTTTATTAGTAGATTGCACAGTACAGTACATATTCCGTACAATTGACCACTAAATGGTAACACCAGAATAAGTTTTTCAACTTGTTTAAGTCGGGGTCCACGTTGAATTTCAATGTTCATTTGTTTACACATTTACACACACATCACACTCCTCTCTACTCATTGTTGTGTTTGAAAATGCAATGTTTTGCAGGAGCATAGGTATGGGCAGCATCTGTGACATTTAATTTGCAGGAAAGTCGTGAGTTTAGGGTTAAATTCCATGTCAATCAATCAATCAATCAATCAATGTTTATTTATATAGCCCTAAATAACAAATCTCTCAAAGGACTGTACAAACCACTACGACTACGACATCCTCGGAAGAACCCACATAAGGGCAAGGAAAACTCACACCCAGTGGGCAGGGAGAACTCACACCCAGTGGGACGTCAGTGACAATGATGACTATGAGAAACCTTGGAGAGGACCTCAAATGTGGGCAACATCCCCCCCCCCCCTCCCTCTATGTCACTATCTTTTTTTGGACATTACTACTTGCCGTAGATTTTAAGCAATGCATGATGGGAATCTGGATGTTGTGTGTCAGTGTATTAACGTATCGGCCGAAATAAACACGCGCTGAGTAATAGCACCGTGCCTGCCTACTTTATGGGTTATAGATAAAACTATGGAAAACGGAGACATTATATAGTAGTCTCCTTCTTCTTGTGTGTGCAGTTGCGCACTGAGCTCCAAATACCGTAGATCAGGGGTGCCCATTACGTCGATCGCGAGCTACCAGTCGACCGCGGGGGGTGTGTCAGTCGATCTCGAGGCAGGCTTTTAAAAAAAATAGACCTAAAAATTAGTGATCATCAATCTTCACCAAGACGTCACTTAAAAGACATTCACGGTACCGGAGGGTCTTGTGAGATGACGCTTGCTGCTGCAAGATCATTATTATTAAAATATGACCGAGAGGAAGGCAAGAAACACTTTTTATTTCAACAGACTCTCGCGCCGTACCTTCCGTCAAAACTCTAAAGGCCGACTGCACATTTCCTATCTTCACAATAAAAGCCCTGCTTCATGCTGCCTGCGCTAACTAAATACAGAGTCTCGGAAAACTGGCATGCACAAGCGATCCCTCAGAAAGCTGGCGTGCACATCACTTGTGCACGCCAGCTTTCCGAGACTCTTATTTTGTTAGCGCAGGCAGCATGAAGCAGGGCTTTTATTGTGAAGATAGGAAATGTGCAGTCGGCCTTTAGAGTTTTGACGGAAGGGACGGCGCGAAAGTCTGTTGAAATAAAAAGTGTTTCTCGCCTTCCTATCTGTCATTTTTTCATAATAATGAACTGGCAGCAGCCAGCGTCATCTCACAAGACCCTCGGGTGCCGTGAATGTCAATCAAGCAAGCTACGGAATTTGTCGCCAATGTTTTTCTTGTAAAGTGTATGGAAGCTGGATGCCAAAAACCAACCACTTTCATGTGGTATTGTACAGAAAGGACAACTTTTTTTCTCCTCCATTTGAAAATGTGGGCGTTATCCTCATTACTGTCTGATTCCAATTAATGCAAGTCATCAGAATCAGGTAATACACCAACTTATATTCTTGTCTTCGTGAAAGAAAGACATCTATATGTGTTACACATGCTTGTATTATCATTAAACACATTTAACTTGTTTACAAAAATGTCTCTTTCATAAATAAATAAATATAAATGATATAAATAAATGAGGTAGATCCCCTCGAGTTGGTCCATTGAAAAGTAGCTCGCCTGCAGAAAAAGTGTGGGCACCCCTGCCGTAGATGTTATAACGTGACTGGGCCGGCACGCTGTTTATAAGGAGGAAAAGCGGACGTGACGACAGGCTGTCTTCACTCAGGCCCGGCTGGAAATCGGGAGAAATTCGGGAGAATGGTTGTCCCGGGAGATTTTCGGGAGAGGCACTGAAATTCGCGAGTCTCCCGGAGAATTGGGGAGTGTTGGCAAGTATGACAAAAATGTGCAGACATTAAATACTCTGTTTTCAAATTGAGCCGAGATCTCACAAATGAAGACATATACCAATATGATCCCTCTCTCATAAAAAGAAAAAAATGTACTTCAGTTTCATTGAAATTGCCGTACTGCATGTGTTATTTACTTGTACCTTTCCTCGATGCTGCCACATAACTTGGGTTCTGGTGCCTCTCTGTCCCACTTCAATTAAGTCCTCCAGTGTGGCACAGCCGTGCAAACTGTTTTTTCTGCGCAGTTTCTGCATAAGCTTGACTGTGTCAGAGAGACAACAAGGAGACAACGTGAGTGACGACCTTCAGCTTTATCAGGCTTGTAGGAGATAGTCGGCCATGAAGACTCTGTTTATCAAGGCTGCGATCATTTTATCTGTTGGTTATCTCCTCTCCACCATCACACAGTCCATCCATGCGGATTCTCCCTAATCACATGATTCATTACTGTTTTGGGGGACAAACTGGAAAAAATATGAAGATTTTCATTTAAAATCATACAGGCTATCAATCGATTAATACATTTAATTGCGATTTGTTTGTAGTTAACTCGTAATTGATCGCGATATAGCAGATGGATATTTTTATTTTAAATCTCTAATAAACTGTAACTTAATCATTTTCAAGATTTTATTACTATCAACATGGGACTGGATAATTTGTTTGCTTTATGCAAATGTTTGTTTATTAAACATGATGCTTTATTAAATAGCTCAACATAAAATGGACACGCATACTCTTCTACTGAGACACACACACACACACACACACACACACACACACACACACACACAATCTCTCACCCACACATGATTGTCTTTTGGGTACAAACTGAAAAAAATGTGATATAGTTACTTCCAAATAAAATAATTTGGGCTGTCAAACAATAAAAAGGATTTAAATATGATTAATCACATTTTGGCTGTAGTTAACTCATAATCAATCGTAATTAATCGCAGATGGATAAACAGATACTTTTTCGGTTATTAATACTGTTAACATGAAACCGGATTATTTGTGTTGATGTCTATTCATCTTGATTTTTTTTTTTTAAATAGCAAACAAACAAAATGGACACCAACAGCAAAAAATGGACACCAACCCTTTTTTACAGACACACACACACACACACGCAATATTTCTACCGCTTATTCCATTTGGGGTCGCGGGGGTGCTGGTGCCTATCTCAGCTACAATCGGACAGAAGGCGGGGTACACCCTGGACAAGTCGCCACCTCATCACAGGGCCAACACAGATAGACAGACAACATTCACACTCACATTCACACACTAGGGACCATTTAGTGTTGCCAATCAACCTATCCCCAGGTGCATGTCTTTGGAAGTGGGAGGAAGCCGGAGTAACCGGAGGGAACCCACGCAGTCACGGGGAGAACATGCAAACTCCACACAGAAAGATCCCGAACCCAGGACTACTCAGGACCTTCGCATTGTGTTTCAAAATATGTATTTTATAGTAATAATTCCAGAAAAACATAAGTAATACATTTCATTAAAATAATGTGTGATACTATAAATCCCAAATTAATTGAGAGTTAAAACTGTATTTTAGCTTAGTTATGCCATTTGGGCTTCCTGACGACTGGTGTGTTTGTAGCCATGCTTGGCCCCGCATGCATGGGTGGTGGCTCGGTGAGTATGGTGGATGCCGGACTAGTCTGCCCTGCATTGCTCAGCCCTGTTCAAGGCCATCCCTTTTTAATCATATTTGTCGCAGCAGCCATATGTCCAAACAGCGTGATAAACCTCGGATGCGACCCGGCACCCACAGTCAACAATGTGTGTTGGCGCATACCACAGTGTTTGGGGAAATACATACGGCTATGTGCGTCATAACTTCCTCTGCAGAGGGAGGCTTTTTTTTTCATCTGTTGTCTTTTGCTTTAACACCCCATCATGAGTTTCACGCCGCTCTGAGGTGTGACTTATTTTACATATTTACCTCCCATTCAATCATAATGAACACGAGTAAAATGCATCTTGCATAACACCGTCTGAAACCATGTATGTTTTTAAGCAATCCATAATTCATCGTCCGTTCTGCAACACATGTCCAATGTGATTTAATACACCTTGTCTTCTGCACATGTACACCCAGTTCAGGTTGTCAGAGTGTAAATCAGAAACAAGTGAGATTTATGGCTGACATTGTACAGTGATAAAATAATGGAAAATCTTCAAAATGTTCTTGCACCCCTTAGAAAAAGAATACAGAGGAACCTCAAGTCAAATGCCCGAGCGGTCGTACAATTTCCAAACTCCATATGAGTTGGGAACTTGTGTTAGATGTAAATATAAACGGAATACAATGATTTGCAAATCATTTTAAACCCATATTCAGTTGAATATGCTACAAAGACAAGATATTTGATGTTCAAACTCATAAACTTTATTTTTTATTTTTTGCAAATAATAATTAACTTATAATTTCATGGCTGCAACAGGTGCCAAAGTAGTTGGGAAAGGGCATGTTCACCACTGTTACATCACCTTTTCTTTTAACAACGCTCAATAAACGTTTGACAACTGAGGAAACTGATTATTGAAGCTTGGAAAGTGGAATTTTTTCCCATTCTTGTTTTATGTAGAGCTTCAGTCGTTCAACAGTCCGGGGTCTCCGCTGTCGTATTTTATGCTTCATAATGCGCCACAAATTTTCCATGGGAGACAGGTCTGGACTGCAGGCGGGCCAGGAAAGTACCCTCACTCTTTTTTTTACAAAGCCACGCTGTTGTAACACGTGCTAAATGTGGCTTGGCATTGTCTTGCTGAAATAAGCAGGGGCATCCATGAAAAAGACGGCGCTTAGATGGCAGCATATGTTGTTCCAAAACCTGTATGTACCTTTCAGCATTAATGGTGCCTTCACAGATGTGTAAGTTACCCATGCCTTGGGCACTAATGCACCCCCATACCATTACAGAGGCTGGCTTTTGAACTTTGCGTGAATAACAGTCTGGATGAAACGCTTCCCCTTTGGTCTGGATGACACGATGTCGAATATTTGCCAAAAAAATTTGAAATGTGGACTCGTCAGACCACAGAACATTTTTCCACTTTGCATCAGTCCGTCTTAGATGATCTCGGGCCCAAAGAAGCCGGCGGCGTTTCTGGATGTTGTTGATAAATGGCTTTCGCTTTGCATAGTAGAGCTTTAACTTGCACTTACAGATATAGCGGCGAACTGTAATTAGTGACAGTGGTTTTCTGAAGTGTTCCTGAGCCCATGTGGTGATATCCTTTAGAGATTGATGTCGGTTTTTGATACAGTGCCGTCTGAGGGATCGAAGGTCACGGTCATTTAATGTTGGTTTCCGGCCATGGCGCTTACATGGAGTGATTTCTCCAGATTCTCTGAACCTTTTGATGACATTATGGACCGTAGATGTTGAAATCCCTATATTTCTTGCAATTGCACTTTGAGAAACATTGTTCTTAAACTGTTTGACTATTTGCTCACTCTGTTGTGGACAAAGGGGTGTACCTCGCCCCATCCTTTCTTATGAAAGACTGAGCATTTTTGGGAAGCTGTTTTTATACCCAATCATGGCACCCACCTGTTCCAAATTAGCCTGCACACCTGTGGGATGTTCCAAATAAGTGTTTGATGAGCTTTTCTGAACTTTATCAGTATTTATTGCCACCTTTCCCAACTTCTTTGTCACGTGTTGCTGGCATCAAATTCTACAGTTAATGATTATTTGTAAAAAAAAATTAAAAAGGTTTATCGGTTTGAACATCAAATATGTTGTCTTTGTAGCATATTCAACTGAATATGGGTTGAAAATGATTTGCAAATCATTGTATTCCGTTTATTTTTACATCTAACACAATTTCCCAACTCATATGGAAACAGAGTTTGTATGAAATTATGTCTCAAATGATGCACACAAAACGCCTTTGGGAAAGCAAGGGGCCATGCACAGCTGGCAATTTATTTTTACTGGCTCGTGGCATATTTTTGAAAAGAAAACGCTAATTTAATTAAGTAATTTTTTAAATTTCATCGCTGATTTGTCAAACAAACAAATGTCAGCTTTGTAACCTAAAACCTTGTTTTCTTTCAAAGACACTTTAAAAGGCTCCTGTGTTTACATAACTGACAGTCTAAAATATTTTTATGCATCCTTTTGAATAGGGAAAAAAGGTAGAATCAGAAATACTTTATCAATCCCTGAGGGGAAATTAAGGTCCCATTGAAGAGCAGACAAACATTACAGGGAGACAGAACAGGATCGCTGTCGGGTCTGCCGACTTCTGGCACCCCTTACGTGAATGACTGCTCGCTGACTGCTCTTGTTGCAAAAAAGCTAAGTATCATTCTATCTGTGTGCTTTTAACTGTTTTGCAGCTTTATTTACAACTTCTCGAACATATTTAATAGTTCAATTTAACTTGCAAATCACCCGATCTCTGTCTCACCACTCCGCCCTCAGCTAGCTAGCTGCTAAGCTAACGAGGCTAGCGGAGAAAGGCAGCGCCGGTCTGAAGGAAGCTACTCCCCCGCCACCGTGACCACCACTTCCCGAAGACAGCTGGCACTCTACTCGGCGACGGAAAGTTTCTGTGAGTATGGCTTCCTGCGCTTCGTGCACTTTACTCATGGATAGGTTGGGTTTGCTAGAGAGCCGTGTCCGCCAGTTAGAGCAGTGTAATTTTGTAACTTTAGATGATGCGGACACATCTGCTAGCGTTAGCTGTAGCGAGCTAACTAGCCCATCTTGTAGCAGCTCTAAACGGCCTACAAGCTACGGTGTACCGGTTGAGACGCATAATAGATTTAGCCCTTTAGCTAGTCCTACACCCCAGTCTACCGGGCACCACACTTTAGTCATAGGGGACTCCATCACCCGAAACATAAAGCTTAGTAAACCAGCCACAATTAAGTGTATTCCCGGGGGCAGAGCACCTGACATTGAAGCTAATCTTAGGGAGCTAACTTGCAACAGGATGAGTAAACACGTACGACAGGCTAACCGCACCACTAGTTATGCGAATATAGTAATACACGTTGGCTCCAATGACGTTAGGATGAGACAATCAGAGATTGCAAAGAGAAACATAGCCAGGGCTTGTAATCTCGCCAGAATGATGTCCAGGCATCGAGTAATTGTCTCTGGCCCCCTGCCTGGGAGAGGCAATGATGAGAGATATAGCAGATTAGTCTCTCTTAACAAGTGGCTGGATAGCTTCTGTAGACAACAGGGATTTACGTTTATTGATAATTGGCCCTCTTTCTGGGGCAAACCTGGCTTGCTGAGGAGAGACGGCCTTCACCCTAACCAGGAAGGCGCTATCCTCTTGTCTCGGAACATAGATTTCGCATTGAGCCACATTTGACTAACTGCACTAGAGCGAGCCCGGTCACAGGCAATTACAGAGCCTGCTAGCCTGGGTATGGAGTCAGTTAAGTTAGAACTAGCCAGCGCCAGGCTGGATGATCCCTGTACACATAGCAATTTTCGTAGAATAATACACAACTCACAAAATGTTTTTTCTGCTATGACTATGACTACGTCAGAGTTAGACATGCGTTCTACTGAGGTGGCAAATTATGATGCGTTCAGTTTATCGCAGCGCCAAGTTGACAATCTGAAAATTCCCGTCATATCAATTCCTAGATATGGTCGTAATTATTTTAAGTACACTGCGCATAATAAACGCAACATTATTAATATTGCTACTACGGATAATTTTATTAACAACTCCTTAAAACAGCCCACTACCTATAATATGGCCTTTCTAAACATCAGATCTTTGTCTCCCAAAACGTTATTAGTTAATGAGGTCATTAGAGACAACAACCTTAACGTCATCGGTTTTAGCGAAACCTGGCTTAAACCAGACGACTTTTTTGCGATAAATGAGGCATCCCCTCCTAACTATACGAATGTGCATATTGCCCGCCCCCTTAAAAGGGGAGGGGGGGTCGCACTAATATACAACGAAAACTTTAACTTTAGTCCTAACTTAAATAATAAATATACATCGTTTGAGGTGGTTTCTATGAAGTCTGCCACACCGCTGCCTCTGTGCCTGGCCGTTATCTACCGACCCCCAGGGCCCTATTCGGACTTTATTAGTGAATTCTCAGAGTTTGTTGCTGATCTAGTGACGCACGCCGTTAATGTAATTATAATGGGGGACTTTAATATCCATATGAATACCCCATTGGACCCACCGTGCGTGGCGCTCCAGACTATAATTGATAGCTGTGGTCTTACACAAATAATAAATGAACCGACGCATCGCAGCGGTAATACGATAGACCTAGTGCTTGTCAGAGGTATCACCGTTTCCAAAGTTATGATACTCCCGTATACTAAAGTAATGTCCGATCATTACCTTATAAAATTCGAAGTTCAGACTCATGTTCGGCAAGCTAATAATAATAATAACTGCTATAGCAGCCACAACATTAATGCTGCCACAACGACGACTCTTGCTGACCTACTGCCCTCGGTAATGGCACCATTCCCAAAGTATGTGGGCTCTATTGATAACCTCACTAACAACTTTAACAACGCCCTGCGCGAAACCATTGATAGTATAGCACCGCTGAAGTTAAAAAAGGCTCCAAAAAGGCGTACGCCATGGTTTACTGAAGAAACTAGAGCTCAGAAATTATTATGTAGAAAGCTGGAACGCAAATGGCGCACGACTAAACTTGAGGTGCACCATCAAGCATGGAGTGATAGTTTGATAACTTATAAACGCATGCTTACCTTAGCTAAAACTGATTATTACTCAAATCTCATCCGCATTAATAAAAACGAACCAACATTTTTGTTTGGTACAGTAGCATCGCTAACCCAACAAGGGACTCCTTCCAGTAGCTCCACCCATTCGGCAGATGACTTTATGAAGTTCTTTAATAAGAAAATTGAACTTATTAGAAAGGAGATTAAAGACAATGCGTCCCAGCTACAACTGGGTTATAGTAACACAGATACGACTGTATATACCGCGGATACTGCAATATCCAAAATAGTTTCTCTCGTTTTGATGAAATAACATTAGAAGAATTGTTACAACGTGTAAACGGAATAAAACAAACAACATGTTTACTTGACCCACTTCCTGGGAAACTTATCAAGGAGCTTTTTGTATTATTAGGTCCATCAGTGCTAAATATTATAAACTTATCACTTTCCTCGGGCACTGCTCCCCTAGCATTCAAAAAAGCGGTTATTCATCCTCTCCTTAAAAAACCTAACCTCGATCCTGACCTCATGGTAAACTACCGACCGGTGTCTCACCTTCCCTTTATTTCGAAAATCCTCGAAAAAATTGTTGCCGAGCAGCTAAATGAACACTTAGCGTTTAACAATCTATGTGAAACCTTTCTATCGGGTTTCAGGGCAAATCACTCGACTGAGACAGCCCTTGCAAAATTGACTAATGATCTATTGCTAACGATGGACTCTGATGCGTCATCTATGTTGCTGCTCCTCGATCTTAGCGCTGCTTTCGATACCGTCGATCATAATATTTTATTACAGCATTTCAAAACACGAATTGGTATGTCAGACTCAGCCCTGTCTTGGTTTAACTCTTATCTTACTGATAGGATGCAGTGCGTCTCCCATAACAGTGTGACCTCGGACTATGTTAAGGTAACGTGTGGAGTTCCCCAGGGTTCGGTCCTTGGCCTTGTACTCTTCAGCATCTACATGCTGCCGCTGGGTGACATCATACGCAAATACGGTATTAGCTTTCACTGCTATGCTGATGACACCCAACTCTACATGCCCCTAAAGCTGACAACACGCCGGACTGTAGTCAGTTGGAAGCGTGTCTTAATGAAATTAAACAATGGATGTCCGCTAACTTTTTGCAACTTAACGCCAAAAAAACGGAAATGCTGATTATCGGTCCTGCTAGACACCGACCTCTATTTAATAATACAACTTTAACATTTGACAACCAAATAATAAAACAAGGTGACTCGGTAAAAAATCTGGGTATTATCTTCGACCCAACTCTCTCCTTTGAGTCACACATTAAAAGCATTACTAAAACGGCCTTCTTTTATCTCCGTAATATCGCTAAAATTCGCTCCATTTTGTCCACTAAAGACGCCGAGATCATTATCCATGTGTTTGTTACGTCTCGTCTCGATTACTGTAACGTATTATTTTCGGGTCTCCCCATGTCTAGCATTAAAAGATTACAGTTGGTACAAAATGCGGCTGCTAGACTTTTGACAAGAACAAGAAAGTTTGATCACATTACGCCTGTACTGGCTCACCTGCACTGGCTTCCTGTGCACTTAAGATGTGACTTTAAGGCTTTACTAATTACGTATAAAATACTTCACGGTCTAGCTCCAGCCTATCTTGCCGATTGTATTGTACCATATGTCCCGGCAAGAAATCTGTGTTCAAAAGACTCCGGCTTATTAGTGATTCCTAGAGCCCCAAAAAAGTCTGCGGGCTATAGAGCGTTTTCCGTTCGGGCTCCAGTACTCTGGAATGCCCTCCCGGTAACAGTTCGAGATGCTACCTCAGTAGAAGCATTTAAGTCTCACCTTAAAACTCATCTGTATACTCTAACCTTTAAATAGACCTCCTTTTTTAGACCAGTTGATCTGCCGCTTCTTTTCTTTCTCCTATGTCCCCCCCTCCCTTGTGGAGGGGGTCTGGTCCGATGACCATGGATGAAGTACTGGCTGTCCAGAGTCGAGACCCAGGATGGACCGCTCGTCGGGACCCAGGATGGACCGCTCGCCTGTGTATCGGTTGGGGACATCTCTACGCTGCTGATCCACCTCCGCTTGAGATGGTTTCCTGTGGACGGGACTCTCGCTGCTGTCTTGGATCCGCTTGAACTGAACTCTCGCGGCTGTGTTGGAGCCACTATGGATTGAACTTTCACAGTATCATGTTAGACCCGCTCGACATCCATTGCTTTCGGTCCCCTAGAGGGGTGGGGGGGGGGGGGGGGGGGGGGTTGCCCACATCTGAGGTCCTCTCCAAGGTTTCTCATAGTCAGCATTGTCACTGGCGTCCCACTGGATGTGAATTCTCCCTGCCAACTGGGTGTGAGTTTTCCTTGCCCTTTTGTGGGTTCTTCCGAGGATGTTGTAGTCGTAATGATTTGTGCAGTCCTTTGAGACATTTGTGATTTGGGGCTATATAAATAAACATTGATTGATGGATTACAAAAAAGGTGAGAAACAGGTAAACGCTGGTGGTCCAAACTGAGGCCAAGGGAGAAAAAAAACGCATATCCATAGCATGTGTCCATCCATTTTTTACCGCTTGTCCCTTTCAGGGTCGCGGGGGGCCGGAGCCTATCCCAGCTGCACGTGGGCAGAAGGTAGCGTACACTCTGGACAAGTTGCCACCTCATCGTAGGGCTGACACGGAAAGGCAGACAACATTCACGTGTGCAAGAGGCAAACATCAAACAGCAAAGAACACAAAGGACATTAAAGACATTAAAAGAGCAGAGCTGATTCAACCAGCCACTTCTACATACAGCTACAAATGTAAAAAAAAAAACATACACTGTGGTGGCCTCTGAGGTGTTCCACCCCATCGTCCGCTGAGGTGGGGGGAGCATGGCCAGAGACAGGAGCAGACCTAACAAAGCAACCAAGAGAGCCAACTCCACCCTCAGCCGACTACTACTCTCGGCCACTATCCAGTCCAATCTAACTTTAAAGCCACTACTTCCATCCATCTTCTTCCGCTTATCCAAGCTTGAGGCGCGGGGACACCAGCCTAAGCCCAGACCTTCCTCTCCCCTGCCACTTTGTCCAGCTCTTCCCGGTGGATCCCGAGACGTTCCCAGGCCAGCCAGGAGACATAGTCTTCCCAACGTGTCCTGGGTCTTCCCCGTGGCCTCCTACCCGTCTGACGTGCCCTAAACACCTCCCTTCGGGTGGCATCCTGACCAGATGCCCGAACCACCTCATCTGGCTCCTCTCCATGTGGAGGAGCAGCGGCTTTACTTTAAACTCCCCCCAGATGGCAGAGCTTCTCACCCTATCTCTACGGGAGGAAACGAATTTCGGCCACTTGTACCCGTGATCTTGTCCTTTCAGTCATAACCCAAAGGTCAGGACCATAGGTGAGGATGGGAACGTAGATCGAACGGTAAATTGAGAGCTTTGCCTTCCGGCTGAGCTCCTTCTTCACCACAACGGATCAATACAGCGTCTGCATTACTGAAGACGCGGCACCGATCCGCCTGTCGATCTCACGATCCACTCTTCCGTCACTCATGAACAACACTCCGAGGTACTTGAACTCCTCCACTTGGGGAAGGGTCTCCTCCCCAACCCCGAAATGGCACTCCACCCTTTTCCAGTAAAGAACCATGGACTCGGACTTGGAGGTGCTGATTTTCATCCCAGTCGCTTCACAATCGGCTGTGTACCGATCCAGTGAGAACTGAAGATCCTGGCCAGATGAAGCCATCAAGACCATATCATCAGCAAAAAGCAGTAACCTAATCTTGCAGCCACCAAACCGGATCCCCTCAACGCCTTGACCGCGCCTTGAAATTCTGTCCACAAAAGTTAAGAACAGTATATTATGTATATTATTGCGGAGTCGGATCAGCATTGTAGAGATGTCCCCAACCGATACACAGGCGAGCGGTCCATCCTGGGTTCCGACGAGCAGTCCATCCTGGGTCCCGACTCTGGACAGCCATTACTTCCTCCATGGTCATCGGACTGGACCCCCTCCACAAGGGAGGGGTGGACAGAGGAGAAAAAGAAAAAGAAAAGAAGCGGCAGATCAACTGGTCTAAAAAGGAGGTCTATTTAAAGTCTAGAGTATACAAATGAGTTTTAAGGTGAGACTTAAATGCTTCTACTAAATGAATAAATGAAGGAACAAATATATGGGATATGTTTCTCCGCGGTACGTCACACTATCGCACTCCTCCATAAGGTAAGCTCGCAAAATGAGTTTCAGGTAAACAAGGACAAAGGTCCCACTGATTCTGCGTTAAGGTTGAGTTTGTTTTGGTGTGACAATACTGTTGTTACTATAGATTTTCTACGTTTATTTATATTGTATTATTGTGTCACCCACCTCCCACCGCCCATCCAGAGGTCTTGCAGGACTCAAATAGGTTGGGGACGGCTAGTCTAGAGAAGGTACAAACTGTAGTAATATGAAGTACATGTCTCAGTAGATGGACAACACAAGTCTTTGAAGACTTACCAGGATTCATACATTCAAAGAGAGCGACAGACGAGAAAAAGAATTGTCGCCTGGCCTGCTCTGGTATTCAAGAATTTCTAAAGTCAACAAGAAAATGTCGAGAAACAGGTTCTTCAAGTTGAGGAACTCACTGAAGAATCTCTCCAGATGATCTGATAAGACTTTGAAGTGTATCAAGGGAAGGATATTTTTGCTAATCAAAGGCTAGAGATTGGGGCATCTGCAGTCCTACGTGTGGTTGAAACAAACTGTTCCAACAGGAGGTGGTTTTTTGACCGCTACTTAACCTCATTTATTGCTGTCCAGGGGCCTTCCAGCAAGTAGAAGTAGAACAAAAAAAAACGTATCCTGATGACAAACCGTTAAAAAGAGAAGGGCGGGGCGCATCAGTGATGGTGGTCAGGCTATAAGCCCTGAGTTGGCGATCACAAAATTGTCTGACAAGTCTGTGATGATGGCTTCTACTGCACTTAGGAAACCCTAAAGATGTATGATGGTGGAAGAAAGACAAAATCCTGGTCCAGATGAGAAAACCCACAGTCATAAGGGAGCACAATGACAATATGGGTAGTGTGGACCTCTGTGAACCTGCTCAGTGGCCTTGTGGTTAGTGTGTCCGCCCTGAGATCGGTACGTTGTGAGTTTAAACCCCAGCTGAGTCATACCAAAGACTATAAAAACGGGACCCATTACCTCCCTGCTTGGCACTCAGCACCACGGGTTGGAATTTTGGATTAAATCACCAAAAATTATTCCCGATCGTGGCCACCGCTGCAGCTCACTGCTCCCCTCACCTCCCAGGGGGTGAACAAGGGGATGGGTCAATTGCGGAGGTTAATTTCACCACACCAAGTGTGTCTGTGTTACGACTCGGAGTAAGGAGAGGACCCACATGCAGAGAAGAAGTTCAAAAAAATAAAGCTTTTATTTTGAAACAACTTTTTACCTCCAATGCAAAAAGTTTTTCACAAGAATAATCAACACGCGGAAAAATAATTCCCAGGATAAACAATTAACTTAAAATCACTCCACAAAAATAAGGAGGAATACTAATCTAAGGAAATTCTAACAAAAAAAAAGAACAATAATAAGAATAAACGGAAAGCGCTCCAACAGGAGGAAAAAACACCAAAACTACCTTTATATAAACACTAACTATAAATAACAAAAAATCAATCGATGAGGCAATAAATTCGAAATTTGGAAAAACAAAAACTCACCAATTAGGAAGACGAAGGATAACCAAAGACGCTCGAAGGAGGAAAAAGTCAACTCAAAATTACAGCAAAAACTAGGGTAACAAGGAAAACAGGAGCAAGACAAGGAGCTAATCAAGGACATGGACATGGACGCTAGAAAGGCACGATAGACGAGACGATCTGGCAAAGGACAAACGGAGAAGTGAGCTTAAATAGGATGTGGGAGTGATGGGGAACAGGTGGAAACAATCAGGAATCAGGGATGACGTCAGACTGGTGACACCAGAGGAAGGGCCCGTGGTCTGAAACAAGAGGGTAGCTTTTCAAAATAAAACACGGAAATCACAAGACAGAAAAACCAAGACAAGACTTCCCTCACCGCGGTGTGACTGTCTGTGACCATCATTGATACTTTAACTTTAACTTTAACATGCTGTGAACACATAGCAAGCAGAATCAAGAAATGGCTGTGGCAAAGGACTTTGGGGCTAATGTATTAAGCTTGTGTGTGCACAAAAACCTTTTTTATGGCCAAAATGAGATGTATCAAGAGTGAACTGAGTGTGGAAGTGTGCGGCACCTCACACCAACTTCCTGCTTCACGTAGGCACCTTTTTACAGGTCCTGGTTCGGGCTTTGCCAATGTTTGATTTTAACAAAATAAAAAGATCAAGGCAAGGCCACAGAAATCACTTTTTCACCAAGGCATTTCATACTTTATATTTATATTAAAATTTGTAAGGACGTTTGTTAATGAATGTAGGCTATCATTTTGCCACCCATTTTTGTCACAATGTGTTTGTGTGACCCCAGCACAGCCAGAGGCAGTTCACTGGCACCGGAGATGGTGGAAGACTTGGATGACTCTGTGTTACGTACGGCTGCTACCGAAAATCCTCACCTGTGTTCTACTAATAAATTTGTATCGTTTTTGATATGTTGGCATGACTAAATTTAAAAAGACTGCAAACCAATAATTACATAATTTGCACATGAAAGTCTAATCTGGCTGTGAGCAGGTTATACAGTACTGTATAAACCAGGCAGTGTTGTCCGAGTTCATACCTCTCAAAATGCCATCATTTATGTCACCACATGACCATTGCTGGAGAAATACGAAACAGAAACCCATTTACTGGGAAGTAAAGGGACAAGCGGTAGTAAATTGATGGATGGATGGATGGATAAACCACATCAACAGTGTACAAAACGGGTTAAATCAATAAACCCGCATCATCAATTAAAACATATTTAATGTGGTACTGTCAAAATTAAAATTGCAAAAAACATATTGAAAGTGAAAAAATAAAGAAATAAAATATTCAAACTCACAATTTGTACAACCCATTCGACGCCGTATAAGCCGTCTCACCTGCAATCAGCGCACCTGTGGTTGATGAGCGGTCCTGCCTTCATAAGTCTGCTCAACCTGCTATCCGGCGATGGAACGTAACCATCCGTTCATGTACCACCTCCGTTCCCGCGTTGACATGCGGTGTGTCTCGTCATTCCTTGTTCCTCTGCTTCCCGGGCTGCCTCTAGGATCCCGACCTCCCGCTTGGACACGGACTTCCTACGCCCCGCCAAAGCCCCCGACTTCCTGCTTGCCTCACGGGCATTAGAGCCTGCCTTTCTCCTCCATGACTTCCTCCTCCCGCTCAAAACTCCTGGTAACATCCATCCATCCATCCATTTTCTACTGCTTTTTCCCTTTGGGGTCACGGAGGGTGCTGGTGCCTAGCTCAGCTACAATCGGGCGGAAGGCGGGGTACACCCTTGACAAGTCGCCACCTCATCGCAGCTCCTGGCAACACACAACAGATAATCTCCACACACACACACACACACACACACACGCACGCACACTATTGATTCGTCACACTCCAGTTCCCTTGGTTTATTATATTATTTGTTTTATATATATATATATATATATATATATATATATATATATATATATATATATATATATATATATACTAGTGGGAGTAAAAAGTATTTGATCCCTTGCTGATTTTGTTGGTTTGCCCACTAATAAAGACAAGATCATTCTATAATTTTAATGGTAGATGTATTCTAACATGGAGAGACAGAATATCAAAACGAAAATCCAGAAAACAACTTTCAAGAATATATTTTAATTCATTTGTATTTCATTGAGGGAAATAAGTATTTGATCCCTCTAGACAAAAGCAGTTAATACTTGGTGGCAAAGCTTTTGTTTGCAAGCACAGCGGTCAGACATTTGTGGTAGTTAACCACAAGGTTAGCACACATATCAGGGGGAATTTTGGCCCACTCTTCTTTGCAGATCCTCTCGAGATCATTCAGGTTGGTGGGCTGTCGCTTGGCAACTCGGACCTTCAGCTCCCTCCATAGATTTTCAATACGATTGAGGTCCGGAGACTGGCTGGGCCACTCTTTGACCTTAATATGGTTCTTCTTGAGCCACTCCTTTGTTGCCTTTGCTGTATGCTTTGGATCGTTGTCATGTTGGAAGACCCAACCTCGGCCCATTTTCAGCTTCCTGGCAGAGGGGAGGAGGTTGTCCCTCAAGACTGCACGGTACATGGCTCCATCCATCTTCCCACCGATGCGGTGTAGTAGCCCTGTGCCCCTGGCAGAGAAACACCCCCAAAACATAATGCTTCCACCTCCATGCTTGATGTTGGGCACAGTGTTCTTTGGGTCATAGGCAGCATTTTTCTTTCTCCACACACGACATGTAGAGTTTAAGCCAAATAGTTCAATTCTGGTCTCGTCTGACCATAAGACCTTCTCCCAATCACTTTGTGCATCTTTGGGGTGATCATTGGCATACTTTAGGCGGGCCTCCACATGTGCCTTCTTAAGCAGGGGTACCTTTCGGGCACTGCAGGATTTTAACCCATTCCGTCGCAAAGTGTTGCCAACTGTTTTCCTGGTGACTGTGGTCCCAGCTGCCTTGAGGTCATTCACTAACTCCTACTGAGTGGTTGCAGGACGATTTCTCACAGTTCTCATGATCATTGCAACCCCACGAGGTGAAATCTTCTGTGGAGCACCAGATCGAGGTCTGTTGATGGTCATGTTATACTTTTTAAATGTTCTAACAGTTGCACCAATGGTTGTTACTTTGATTCCCAGCATCTTGCCAATTTTTTTGTAGCCCATTCCAGATTTGTGCAGGTCAACAATCCTGTCTCAGAGGTCCTGAGAGAGTTATTTTGTCTTACCCATGATGGAGAGCTTGGAATCTGTCTGAGTCTCTGATCAGGTGTCTTTTATACAGGTGATTAGTTAGAACAGGTGTCTTCAATTCAGTCTTCAATTCCCAAGTTGATTGGGAGTGTCTAACTGCTCTGTGAAAGCCGGAAATCCTAATGCACACTAGGGGATAAAATACTTTTTCTCCTCAATGAAATACAAATCAATTAAAATATATTCCTTCAAGCTATTTTCTGGATTTAGTTTTTGATATTCTATCTCACCATGTTTAAATACATCTACCATTAAAAGTATAGAATGATCATGTCTTTATTAGTGGGCAAACCAACAAAATCAGCAAGGGATCAAATACTTTTTACTCTCACTATATATATATATATATATATATATATATATATATATATATATATAATGTAAATAAACACATTTAGAGCTTAACTATGCCCCCTTGTGGTCTGTGCCGTCTACTCCTCCTGTACACAACAGTTTGTGTCATGTTTGCTCTCTTACAGAAACAATATTAAAACAAAAAAATATATTTTTTTTCACCATCTTTTCCATTTTCATACATTTTTTAAAAAGCTCCAGGGAGCCACTAGGGCGGCGCTAAAGAGCCGCATGCGGCTTGAGACTCGTGGGTTGCCGACCCCTGAGATAGGGGATGAAGAGCACAAAAAAAAAGACAATTGAACAACTGTTAGAGAAAGTATGAGGCCAGGGACATGCCAGAGATGGTAGACTGCAGTAACCAAGTTGCAAGGGCAAAACCTACACATGATGCAGTAGGTTCTAGATGCTTCTCTGCATTACAAATAATAGAAAAGATACCGGTAATATGATTGATATTAAATCCAAAATAAAACATTTTTTGGATAGCATTTTAAATAATGAGTCGCTGTTTTAACTCCAAAGAGGCAATAAATCAAACACACATGGAGTGAGTTAATGTTTTGGCCTCAAAAAAATCCCCCAAAATGGAATTGAAAGATCCTTTCCTTCCTCGACTCTCAAGAGGAAATAATAATGTGATTGATTCTTGTCCGATATTGCACATGGAATCCTAATACATCGTCTCCATATTGAAAGTTTTGTCTGTGATCACATTTACTGTTATAATCCTCAATTTTTTAAAAAAAAAGTCACAAATGTTCCATCATGAGGGGATCCCACCCACAGCAGCAGCCCCCCTCCACCAGGCCACCCTGCCACTGCATGCAGTACACGTGAGCACCTTTTGTTAGGGATGCTCTTTGTTAGCTGTTGGATGCAAGGCAGCAGCCCGGAGCATGAGCAGCAGCATTGCATCTACTGTGACACTATTATTCGATCAAATATTGGCTTTGAATAAAACGTGTAAACGATCCGCCCTGACAAAAGGTCACGCCGAGATCATTTGCTTTAATTTGTGATATTCTAAAGAAAAACAAATACTCAAATGAAAATATCTCCATTTTGAACAAACTCATCACAAATAATAATAGCATTAAAAGTATAAAAAATGCATGTTGATGCTATTTAACACATCACAACATATTATGGCAACCTCCAGGTACAGTATCATGCAAATATCCCCTCTAGTGGCTTTGAGCAGTACTACAAGCATGACATTTACACAGAGTACAGTAAAGGCTTCACTCTCCACCCACTGTATTTAAAAACAACACCAATAAGACTAAACCTATTTCATTTTTAAAAGAAAATATGTGTAAACATTATCACTGTTAAAAATAAACATATTCTACAGTACAATTCATTTGTATTTTATTCCTGTAATCTAACAAAATTGTCTGATCATACTGTATACACAGCATATACACAATCATACACATACTGTACTAGATTAAGTATAATATAACAACATATATTAACTGTATTAATGTATATTTGCAAAATAAATTTTACTACTGCTGCTTCTAAAAGTGTTTTTTGTATGTTTAAATACATATCCAAGCCTATATAATGACGTATCTATATTTTCATCATATGTAATAACACTCAATATTGATTAAATCAAGCTTTCTTTGTATTTCCCTATAATGCTTCCATACTAATTATTAGTTCACATTGATGTATTCATATTGTTTGTATTAATAGTAAATAATATTTATAACACAACACAAAATGTATAGACATATAAGTACAAACGCCTACATAAAATGTGTATTATTTACATAATAATATATATGATTTACTTAATACAACTGTATAAAATGTATAATTTTATGTTCTATAAGATACTGATTATATGTAATAAAACGCGTTGAGTCAAATAATGATAATCGCTTAATATGTATTTACTGTATCTTTGATTTTAACACTGTAGATATTTAGTAATTAGGGGTAATACTATGTCATGTAATACATGTAATAAATACCATCCATCCATGTATTTTTATCAATGTATCTCTATATCATGTATTCAAAGAAGAACCTATTGATATCAATAATACCTTTGTTGAATTATTTTTGTGAAAAAAAAAATACATCTAGTTATAGCACTATTATAAATACATATGCATATACAAACAATGCTATATCTTTATTATTTTCATATGAAATAGAACTCATTAAATCATGCTTGCTAGGTATTTATGTAGCCTTCAAGACCAAGGTTATACATTGATAATATGTTCATATTATATTCCTATTGTTTGTATTATTAATAAATAATAATTATAACTAAATTATTATGAATGTATACATATATATGGAGATAAAAAATTTATTATAACACTATTATTATTACTATTATCATTATTATTATTATCCATCAATCTATTTTCTACCATTTGTCCCTTTTGGGGTCGCTGGAGCCTATCTCAGCTGCATTCGGGTGGAAGGCGGCGTACACCCTGGACAAGTCACCAACTCATCGCATTATTATTAGTGTTTAT